>NW_028295758.1:1757500-2157500 GCF_964341445.2 Mesoplodon mirus | reverse complement strand
ACATACCTGTTATCACAATCTAACATTCTTTATCTTATTTTCTTTCAATCAATATTATGTTTTCAAGATTTATCCACGTGAATCCATATAGATCTAGGTCTTTGATTTTTGACTGTTTGATATTATGTGATCACATGCATATAGCATCATTTATTTTCCATTCAAGCATTATTGGACAATTGGATTGTTTCCCTCCCTTCTCTAGAACAAACAACATTTCCTAGAATATCCCTGAAGATGTCTGACAGTCGAGAAGGGCCAGGCTGCCCGAAGGATTGCTACTTGCTTTTAGCCACCTTCCAACAGGCCGTCTCCAGCCAGCAATTTGAAGCACAGCTGAAATGAGAACTGCCCCAAATGTGAAGATCTTAGGAGCTTCCTAGAAGGTGGGAGGTTAATGATAGGCATCCTGCTGGGATCCCAGGGGAGTCTGAGCTGGCCTGAAGCTCATCTTCCTCCTCCACCTCTCAAGAGAAATGTGGAGGAAAGAAGACTTCAAAAACTGTGAGCAGGCAGAGGGAGAGATATTGGGGGCCGAAGCTGTAACTGAGGTCTTGGAGTGGGCTGTGAGCACGCAGAGCCTCTCGAGAGCCAGGCTCTGCCTTCTGAGAACTTCTCCCCTAAGGCTGCTCATAATTCACGTGATACCAGCCATATAGAGCCGACTTGGCCCACACTGTCACAGAAAGCCTTATCAGAATCTCTTCTTCTTCATACACTCTTGTGTCTGTTACTTGGTTATTGCCTTTGGTACTCCACTGATGTGAACCACAGTCGCCAGGGGATGGAGGACACTAGTGACCCATCTTGCTCTGTGGCCTCAGTCCACAGCTGGAGGGTAAGGGAAGAGGCCAAATGAAGGTCAAGAAGGAAAGATGGAGTTTGAAGGGAAGACCTGAGTTAAGGGTGTCTTCTCAAGTCTTGATGACTGAAATGTAGCTCCAGTACCTGAAGTCCTGCTTGTTCTCAAGGCTGACCGCGGGGCTGGGTGCACTCAGTGAAGGAACCGTATACACTTAGTATTTCCTTGCTTGCTCACACTTGCCCTCCTCTGATACACCCTCTGCAAGACTGATCTTCCCCTGAAACAACTTTCCACCTGCCACTGTCATCTCATGAACGTTTGCTTCCCCTTCCTAGTGTCCCCCTAGAATGCCATTGCAGCCAATTCATAATTTGATAATCATGCTGCTTACCATATTCTCAGCAACTTCTGAGAAATTTTATTCGCTTTATTCCATAGTCTTCACCCATCAATAATCTTCCTTAACTTCCTAGCTGCAAGTTAACCCATTCGGAATCATTTCTTTTGCTTTCTCTTCTTTGGCAAATCCTTTCTATCTTTTAAGGTCTTTTTCTTGTCTCTCTACCATCTTGCCTTCCTGAACTTCTTTTTTTTCCGTTTAAGTAACCTTTCAATCTCCTTCCCCAATTTCCTCATACACATTGAGAGTTTATTCCTCACACGTTAGACAGCGGTTTATGAATGGCCAGGCATAATGGACTCAGAATGAGTTGGCACCCCCGAGGTACCTGTCTTGCTGGGGAGCCACAGGTGAAGGGCTGTCTGCTGGACACATGTTTGCATGGAGTCAGGCTGAGTGGCCTCAGGGTGTTTGCTCTGCACTTGTGTGTGTTTCTCCCTAGTTGGTTTCCTTGTCCAGCCACCTGTGACCTCCCTCCATCCAGCCCAGGGAATCCTTCTCATCACAGGGGTAGGATGTTTGTCTCATTTTCCATCACATCCTTTCCCCAAAGTTTGGTTGTGAGTTGTTCCCATTCCAAAGACCTTTCCTCTTTGAAGAGAAAAGAGAAAATCTTGTCTCTCCTTTTCTCTCACTTCACTTCTGCTCTATTATCTCCTCCGTCCAGAATGGCCCACTGACTCACATGGGTGTAGATCCAAAGATGGCAAGAAATGCCAGCAATTCTGAGATAATAATACGGATGGATCAGGAAAACTTGAAAACCTTTATCCCGCCACATTAAAAAAAATTGCACTTCCAGTGTATTCAGAGTCTCAGTGTAGAAACACAAATGATAGAGAAATTGAATTACACTCAAGTTTTTCTTTCCTCCTTTCCTGATTTATTCTAATCCTCCAAGTTAACATGATGAACTCTTTGTTGTGTAAAGTTTCAGACATTTTCTACCCATGCACACTTTTCTTCTTTTCACATTAGAGTGTGAACTAGGTCACTTTCAACATGCTGTGATTCTGTGATTCACTGTCTCCCACCGAGTCATCCACGGATAATGTCATCTGTTTCACGGAGAACTATTTCCAATAGCTAATAGCCAATGTCTGTGGAGTGCTTACTCTGTGTCGGTTTCTTGTAACTACTTTACAGATCATTTGTACAGCGTACCCATGGACCAGGTACAATTATGACCCCCAAGTGACAGATAAGTGCAGATAAGTACAAATAAATACAGAGGCCAAGTGACTTGCCCAAGACACTGGAGCAAATCAAAATCCATGCCTCTGTAATCATTTTGCTCTATTGCCTCTGTCTGGGAGGCTTGATGATTTGGCAACTAAAACCTTAAATATCATGTTCCATTTTTATATCTGTGACACAAGCGTGGGGCTGTGATACAGGGTAACTAACCTGACTACTTTTGAAAACCCTTATGCACCTGGATGAAAGTAAGCCAGGGACTGCAAGCCATAGATTTAAGGTTTCCTACCAACTTTTAAAAATAGCTTCTTGAATGCAATTTATGTAGTGTCAAGTCTAGGATGTAGTCCAAATAGTAACAGAAAAATGGAGATATGTAGAAAAATACTTAAAGTTGACAAGTATTGGGAGTGTAGTATTTTTGGGGCCAGCGTGTAGACCACAGGAAAACTTGCTGTTTCCATCCCAAAGGGAAGAGCCCTACGTTGCAACTGCCAAGGTCCCTGGGACAGCAAGTGCGCTCACTGCTTAGTAAAGAAGCATCCTCAGTTTGATAGAATCATATGGGAGCCTTACATTTGGTTAGCAGTTCTACATTCTTGATGTAATAATATTTTCAGGGTGTGGGAGGGTATCAAGCTCTGAAAATACCCTTGGAGAGATCTGCTTATTAAGTTTGGCTTTTTCAGTCTCCCTACTACTTCTTTACCAAACACCAGGCGGTTTCCTTCACTTTTCAGAACCATATTGTTTTTCCCTTCTCTAATGAACTTTGAAATACTTTTGGATGAGCTATTAAGATTGGGAAAAAATAAACATCTCTTTAACATAAGGAAGATAATAACAATGACAAGTAGAAAAAGCTCTAAAACAGAGAATATCCTCCATTCTAGCCACTGACTGGGAGTGGAAGGTTCGTGCTCGCTGTCCAGGACGTAGAAATAAAAGCTGAGGAGGCGCTGAGGCGTCTCCTGGATCTCTATGAGCCTCCATCATTTCTGCTGAGTAGGGTTGACAGATAAAATATAGACTGTTTAGTTAAATATGAATGTTTGAAAAACAACGAGTACATTTTGAAGATAAGTATGCCCCAAATAGTTCATAGGATCTACTTATACTAAAAATAATGACTTATTATTCATGTGAAGTTCAAGTTTAACTGGGTATCCTGTATTTTTATGTCCTAAATCTGACAGCCCTACTGATGATCCACAATGGAGGCAGTTGAGGAACGGTACATGCTGGCTCTCGGACAGTCAGAAATGGCTTCAGCAGATCCAGGTACAGTATGAAATTCTTTTTGGATGTAGCTCAGAAGCCATGGCCAGCCCTTGACTGCAAGTACTGCCTCGGGTTTCCCTGAGGTGGGGTAAACCTTCCTCTTAATGGCCTTTTGGTAAGTCTGGAAGACCATATCCAAGGGGAGCCCCAAAGTCAGTTTCATCCTCACAACCATGTTTCCAATTCCTGGAATTGGCTGCATGTGACTCACAAGAGCTGAGGAGGTTTGTGGAAGTTGGGAGTGTCATAGCTTGAACCCTTTGTAGGTAAAGTTTTGCTGTTGTGAGAGTTTTAACAGGAGCAATGTGAAAGACTCCAAGTCCCCAGGTAGATAGAAATAATCCTGTTCTACCTGTGTGTATGTGACAAGTCTCTAATAGTTCAGAGAGCAAGTATCTGGTCTTAGAAAGACTGATCCAAGCTTGGATGTTTCTGGTGACAAGGCAAGGTCCTGAGTTTCAAGTTCACCTTTTATGGTTGAGGAGACAATAAGGTGGTCAGAAGGGAAATCATGGAGGAGACCTTGGCTTCATCCATCGTGCAGGCTTGTATATGTGGTTCTATGTAGATTGTGTTTCAAAGGTGGAGCTTGTTTACAACTATGAACATTCTCCGATGTGCTTTTTGGACCTTCATTCCCAGAGCGAGAGCAGTGCCGAGGCTCTAGAAATGCCATGGATATTCTGAGCTGTCAGTGGCATTTCCCCGGTACTGTTCCCTTGGTGCCGCTCCTTGAAATGTCCAAAGGGATTATCATGTGTCTTGTGGCGGGTCCTAGCATTGTGAAAGGAAGCTGCTGCACCTGGCTCAGAGGATTTCGGATGTGGTGGGAGGAGGAGTAGTACTACGACTATAAATTGTATCACAGCATATCGATTCCATCTTGAGAGTGGGGTTGGGGGGTTATGAAGGGGGGCTTTTATTGTACTTTTATACATTGTACCCTTGAAACTAATTCAATTTTTTAAAATTAATTAATTTATTTGGGGCTGCATTGGGTCTTTGTTGCTGCTAGCGGGCGTTCTCTAGTTGCAGTGAGCGGGGGCTCCTCTTGGCTGTGGTGCACGGGCTTCTCATTGCAGTGGCTTCTCTTGTTGCGGAGCATGGTCTCTAGGCACGCAGGCTTCCGTAGTTGTGGCACGTGGGCTCGGTTGATGTGGCACACAGGCTCTAGAGCGCAGGCTCAGTAGTTGTGGCACGTGGGCTTAGTTACTCCGTGGCACGTGGGATCTTCCCAGACCAGGGCTCGAACCCATGACCCCTGCATTCGCAGGCATATTCTTAACCACTGCTCCACCAGGGAAGCCCGATAATTCAGTTTTTTATAAAGAGAAGATTCCTAATATTATTCCAAAATTTTAAAAATATGTAGTTGGATAACACTATGAAAAATTAACTGATATATTCTTTTATTATTTCTCTTTGCTCCCTGGATTTTTTTCCCCATCCAGTCAGCTAGGCACTGTGAGTTCACTGCATTAGGAAGGTAAAGACTCAGCAGAAATGAGGGAGAAAAACAGAAAAGTCTCAGCTTTGGAATGTTCACAACGGAGGCCACAGTAGAACAGGTGAGAATTCTGTGAACCAAAAATAAATGTCGTCTCAAATGCAAAAAAGTATTCTCTGCACTGGGAGGCAGGAGAGGGAGGGAGGGAAGGACTGAAGGAGAGAGATCAGTGTGGCCAGGGACATGGAGACTGTGCTTAAGGACGATATGCCCAGGAAGAGAATCAGAATCTGGAGAAGATTCAGCCTGCACGTGATCATTGCCTCCAGACAGCACCCTCATCTCAGACGTTGGGAAATTCAGAGAGAGAGTGGGAGTACGTCAGGAGGGCCACGCGCATAGTCTGTGTGGCAGGGGTTGTGGCCGTTCCCTATTTGTGAGGAGTCCCCAGCAATTTGCAGGCCTCTTCTGGAAAATGCTGGCGGACGTCTCTAGTGCTTATGTGAAAGCTTGTTCACAAACCTTGAAAGATACAGATGTAGATGACAGATAGATGCATAGATAGAAAAATGTCATTAAATAAAAGCTCCAGGAAAGGTTTGGAAAATGCCCTTTATTGCATAGGACGCTTCTATTGTCATATGATGTTAGACTGAGTGCCGGTCCCTTCATCCTCCTTCAGACCACGGCATTCTGTCTGCTACTCTCCCGAGGGTCCTTTCTTCTCCCTGGAAGGGATAAAACAAATGAGGTAGAACAGGAAGAGACAAGAAGCACTCCAAGCTCTGCTGGTCAGGGTTACCCTCCAGCATTGCCTTAATGCTCAGAGCCACACACACCACAGTGAGCTTGGCTCCAGATCAACTACCACACAACGAAGGTTCTGGAACACTTCCATATCTCGGGGAACCTCATTTCCACGTGACTCTCTTTCATATTCCCCTTTGTCACAGAAGGCTAGGTCCAGTGGTCCGGGTGAGATCTCAGCTCAGGCCCAAGGCTCTCAGACTTCAAAATTCTGGTCCTGCAAGGGCCCCTGTCCTCTCTTGAGACCACTCCTGGCTCTCTCTGCCGAGAAGGAGCTGCTGGCAGTACGTCCTCTAAGAGTTGAGGTCCATCGTGCAGACCCTGAGAAAACTCCTAGGAAAAGGCTCCACCTTCTTGTTTACGTCAACAGAGGTCAATGTCTTTGTTAGTGCTGGGTGTGTCCCATTTGATGCAACTGCAGAGCCATTAGGTAAACCAGCACATGTGTGCGGCCCCTTCCCTTAGACTCCTCTGGGCCCTCGTGACATAGGCTCAGAAGACTGCCAGCCTCAAGCCTTACCTCTTCCAAGGGACGGCCACACCGTCTTCCAGGATCTTCTGTCCCATGAATCTCAGTTGCTGTTTGGAACTCAAAGGAGTGAAAAGACCCTGCCTGCGGGGTCTCTTTGGGCTGGGGCCTTCCCCCGTGGGCTGCTCTCCCTCATTCTCCTTTTCTTCTTGCTTCTCTACCTCCTTCTCCTCCTCCTCCTCCTCCTCCTCCTCCTCGTTCTCCTCCTCCTCCTCCTCGTCCTCTTCCTCAGGGGTGCTCTCAGATTCCACATTGCCCATCCGCTGGGCCATGGTGAGATGAAAGGCACGGCAGCTGAAGCCCTGCAGGATGCCGCCCTTCACGTGCTGCTGGAGGATCTCCAAGGTGGGGAAGACCCGGCAGCAGGCCATGCACCTGAAGCCGGTCTCCATGGTCAGCATCCAGTCCGCTGTCTTGGCGCTGGGTCTCTCCTCGACGGCAGGTGGCCCTGATGGGCTGCCTGGCTCTGCCCTTTCCTCATACTCTTTCTCCTCCCCAGTGGGCTCACTGTCAGACAGGAGGCTTTCGGTGGACACATCAGAAGAGGGGTCAGTGGCTACTGCGCACACATCCTCAGGAAGGGTCACTTCTTCTATCCTCAGCTGCTTTTCAGGCAACTCCAAGGGTTTCTTTGTCTTCCAGGAGACAGCGACACCCTTGTTCACTTGTACCTGCATGTAGTATATTTTCATGCCCCTTTCCTCTTTGTCTGGGTGCAGATAGTTCTTACAGGGTGAAGAGGGTGAGGAGGAGACACAGTGTGATGGGGAAGCGGTCTCTCCTTCTTCCTGATCCTGGGCTAGGGGTGGTCTAGGCTGGGCAGTGTCTCGATGAAATCTCCGGATTCCTGAAAAAGGAAATTAAAATCATAATAACATGCATGGGCCATGCCAGAAGCTGAGGGAGCAGGTGTGGTAGACGAGAGAGGGACATTGGCACGACATAGCAATGTCGTGAGCTTGGTGTCCGTTGGCCGTAGGACGGAGTGGTGTATGTGGTGTCATCTGTGGGCTTTTCATGTGCGTGGGGGGGTATACTGGAGCGGTGTCTGTATACAGGGGTGTGGAGTATGGTGGTGAGGGCTGTAGTATGTGAGGGATGCGGCTGGATGCGTGTACGATGAGGAGTGTGAGTTTGGGAATATCGGTGGTGCATTCCTTGTGGAATGGGGCTGTGGTGCAGGAGAGTACTGTGGAGCACGTGCTTGGGGTTGATGTGCACTGAGAAGGGCTGTGCCTGGAGGGCGCGTGTATGTGTGAGCTGTGTGCACCTGAGCTGGATGGTCCTGCTCTCAGGCTGGAGGTGTATGATGCAGAACTCTGTCCTTCTCTGGAAGCAAAGGCAAAGACAAAGCCTACATTTTCCTCTGAAGATGCTTAATCTGGTCCCTCTTCCCTCCACCTCAAGCCCAGACCTTTCCGGCCCCTGCTCCTTGACTTCCCCACCATGGTAGTAGCAGTATTCACACACACACCCCCAGACTCAGCTGGCATCCACGCCCTCGGAACAGCTCAGCCATCCTGCCCAGGCTCCTCCACAGAGCCCTCATCACCTCTGATGACCCTGGATTTCCTCTCAGCCTCCCTGGGATCTGTGTGCCTCCTGCTTCACAGCCAAGCACCCCGTCACCTGAGGAGCCCCACGCCCTTACCAGCGTAGCTGAGCTTGCGCAGAGTAGAAGTACAGAAGAAGTATTTAGAGGCAGAGGAGACCTCCACTGCCCCTGGGCTGCAGCCTTGGGCCACCACAGTGGATCCAAGCCGAGGGGGATCCTCTTGTGACTTCGAGATTCCTGAGGGAGGAATGAAAGGCTCAGGGTGGGTTCATCAGTCCTCTGTCCACAAATATTTACTGAGTGTGTGACACGTGTCAGGTGCAGTGAATACACACAGTTGAGAGTGTGGTTCCCAGTGGATCCTCCAGGATTTAATTCCAATCAATACTTATTCTCTCACTGTCTAGTTGGTAATGTAGGCCTCGGTGGTGACTGTGAGTGTGTGGGAAGAGTGAGTGATGTGTATCAGTTAAGTCTGTGGTAAGTGTGGGGTTGGCATGGGGAGCTCAGTGCAGACGTGTCTATCTGTGTCTGTGGCCTTTGTGTGCATGGTTTCTGTTCACAAGTCAGGAATTCTGGGACATGTAACGTTTCCTCGTTACATGGTGTGGCTTGTATTTATGGTGTGTGTTCATTCATTCATTCACCAAGATTCAGTAAGCAGCTACTCCTGTGTATCCGGCACTCTTCCATTGTTGTAGTCTTTGGTAACGCTGCACATTCTAGTAGGGGAAGACACACACTAAACAAAACTACAATAAATATATAATACATCAGCTGGTGGTAAGTATATAAGGGTTGCCAGACTTAGCGAACAAGAATACAAGGCACCCAGTTAAATTTCAGTTTCAGATAAACCCAGAATAATCTTTTAGTGTAAGTATTCCCATGCAGTATTTGGCCTGACTTAGTTTTAGTGTAAGTATAGCCCATACAATATGTGCGACATACGGATACTGAAAAATTACTTGTTGTTTATCTGGAATTCAAATTGAACTGGATAGCCCATATTTTCTCTGGCAATCCTGACATGGGTTACTGAGACTGTGGTTTACTGTGGTTTGTACAAAGCGGGTCTGGCATTACTCAAGAATGTGTTATACGTGTGGTGTGTATGACACGTGACTGGTTCTTATAGAGGTATTTAGAGATGGCTGAAGTTAGCTGTGTTTGTGCAAGAGTTGAGGAGATACATGTATATAGTGTGTGTGTGTGTGTGTGTGTGTGTGTGTCCTATATATATAGTGTGTGTGTCTATATACATATCTCATCTCCAGCGTTTGGTGTTGGAGGAGAGGATTGTGATACAGGTGGGTTGTATGAGAATGTAGTACAGGAGGGATCCGTGTATATACCTCCATGTGCTGTGTGTGGTTTACTAAGGAAGTTATATGTGGGGTGTGTGATATTTTTGTTGCATCAGAGTGTACATGGGTGTATGAGTTACTGTCTCATAAAACACCCCTAACAAGAATTCTGTATACACTCTTACGTGTATACACTCTTAAGTGTCAGCCAGGTCCAGGCAGGGTGACAAGAACTTTACCATGCAGACTTTATATCTGGTAAGCACTCTACCCCCATTCATCTCGCTCTTCTCTGCACTACCACACACACACACACAAACACACACACACACACACACACTCACACACACACACACACACAGGAACATAGGGCAAAATATTCTGAATGGTCAGGGGCAGTCATTGCCTTCCCCAGCCTGTCCCAGCCACTGCCTGGAAATCTGCCTGCTGTCTAGAGCTCCATTCCCAGGGCCCATCCTACAGTCTCCAGGGCCCTGGGCCTGGTAGGAGCTACTGGGCTCTAATCTGGGGCAGAGGCCTCTAGCTGGAGCTCTGGGGTGACCACCCCTCTCCCAGGGCAAGCTACTCGCCTACATTTAATGCACGCAGGCACCACGTGGCCCGTGGCTCTCAGAGCTCCCCGCAGGACCCTGAGGCCATTTCTCACCCCCGCTCACGCGGTCTCAGTCTCTGGAAAACCCTTCCCTTCCCTTGATCTCCTTTGGGAAATTCTTCCTGTTGAAGGAATAAAACCTCCTTGCTTTCAATATGACACCATCCCTAGACAAACAATCTTCTTTCAAAGTGCATTCCACTTGTCAAGATAGTTTTCAACAGGGCCTTCAACTCATGGGGCTTCTCTTTCCACTTTGGTAAAAGAGGCCAAGCAACTCATGGGTCTCTCTCAGCATCCTTGCATCCTTCACATCCCCCACCTCATGACCCCTAGGAAAGATCCAAGAGCATAAGAGAGAAATCGGGGACTGAGAAAAGCTGCACCTCTAGGTCTGTGCAAGCAGGATGCAGCCTGCTGTGAGTCCGACAAAGCTCCAGGCCCGGCTGCCCCAGGAGAGAGTCCTCAGACCAGCGGAGCTGACCTCCCATCTCCCAGGGGGCATCTGGCCGTTCTGTGCCGTCTCACACCACAGGGACCCTCCGGATAGATACGGCAGCATCACTGAGACAAGGTCTCTCGCTCCCTGCTTCACAGGTGACACGTTCTCAGTCCCCCGCTTCCTAGAGAAGCTTCAGTTTGGCAGAAACCCATGTGCCCCAGACAAGTTGCCCCCCACATACCTCCTCCGTTCTCGGCAGTTTCCTGGGACTCTTCATTTTCCAGATGTTTCCTCTTTTGTCGCCGTTCCATCGTACCAACTAGAAGTCTCCCTTAGAAGATGCCTCAAGAGATGTCCAACTCCTCCTCTTCCCTACAGGTTGGCCCTTCTTGGCTCTTGGGCAATCCGTTGAAATGATTCAATACAAACAAAAATAGTCAAGTCTCCTAAATGGCTGCAAAACTTGTACCACTTGGTGAACCAGCAGTAGTGCCTAGTGCTCACCAGGGCTGTTATGTTTGCAAGGTTGCCAGGCTCACAGTGGAATTCTGTGACCTCAGTGATGACATCAGAGCATTCGGTGGACCTAGGTTGAGCACAGTGTCTGCAATAGCACAGGCCCCATTTTCAAGAACAATTCCTTTTTCCCAGCCGAAGCTTTCCCGTGAAAGGGAAAGGTTCCTACCATGTCTATTATAAATTGTATCATACCATGTCTATTATAAAATTCACATTTTGATTGGAGATCTTTTAATGTCTTTTCTAGAGAGATTTAATATGAATGTTTTAAATGGTCTCCAGTTTCCCTGTGGATTATTGACATTTTAAACTCTGCACTTCAATTTTCCCTCAATACGTGTAATTTTGTCACGGCTATTTCTGTACTTAAAGATGAGGAACTATATAATTGATTTCTTCATTTTTTCCCCATCTCTTTCCAAGGTACTGCATTTGATTGTGTCTTGCGACTGAGTGAAAAATGCTAGTCCTTGAGTCAGGACATTGGGCCCTTTAGCAAGTAACTCAACCTATCTGGGCTTCAGCTTCTGTATGTGCGATCAAGAGGCTTGGACTAGCTGACTTTTCAAATGCTGTGTTTCTTTGATTCACTCTCACTTACTGATCTGCTCCTTAAGAAGAGGGTCTGTTCTCATAAAGTAACAACAGTCTTTTCCTAACCTTGGGTTGGGCGGAGTTTAACTGTTCGTACTCAGTTTGTTAGTTATATTGCCTTCTACGTATGCTTAGCTCTAAATAATTTATACGGCTCTTGTGACAATTTTTAGATCTTCTTTTTTTCTTATTTTCTTTTATAGTTTCTAATTTGTTATCGCCAGTGTAGAGGAGCCTGATTGACTTTTAAAATTTATTGATGTTGTATGTGTGTGCCTTGTTGAACCGTCTTATTAGTTCCTGCTAGTTTATCTGTGGGTTCTTTTGGGTCTCCTAGATAAATGAGCATATTAAATGTAAATAATGTGTTCTTTGGATAAAGTTTATTTTCTTGCATCTCTATATATAGAAGCAATATGTTGAATTGATTTAAATATTTAAATACTTACATACCTGTTATCACAATCTAACATTCTTTATCTTATTTTCTTTCAATCAATATTATGTTTTCAAGATTTATCCACGTGAATCCATATAGATCTAGGTCTTTGATTTTTGACTGTTTGATATTATGTGATCACATGCATATAGCATCATTTATTTTCCATTCAAGCATTATTGGACAATTGGATTGTTTCCCTCCCTTCTCTAGAACAAACAACATTTCCTAGAATATCCCTGAAGATGTCTGACAGTCGAGAAGGGCCAGGCTGCCCGAAGGATTGCTACTTGCTTTTAGCCACCTTCCAACAGGCCGTCTCCAGCCAGCAATTTGAAGCACAGCTGAAATGAGAACTGCCCCAAATGTGAAGATCTTAGGAGCTTCCTAGAAGGTGGGAGGTTAATGATAGGCATCCTGCTGGGATCCCAGGGGAGTCTGAGCTGGCCTGAAGCTCATCTTCCTCCTCCACCTCTCAAGAGAAATGTGGAGGAAAGAAGACTTCAAAAACTGTGAGCAGGCAGAGGGAGAGATATTGGGGGCCGAAGCTGTAACTGAGGTCTTGGAGTGGGCTGTGAGCACGCAGAGCCTCTCGAGAGCCAGGCTCTGCCTTCTGAGAACTTCTCCCCTAAGGCTGCTCATAATTCACGTGATACCAGCCATATAGAGCTGACTTGGCCCACACTGTCACAGAAAGCCTTATCAGAATCTCTTCTTCTTCATACACTCTTGTGTCTGTTACTTGGTTATTGCCTTTGGTACTCCACTGATGTGAACCACAGTCGCCAGGGGATGGAGGACACTAGTGACCCATCTTGCTCTGTGGCCTCAGTCCACAGCTGGAGGGTAAGGGAAGAGGCCAAATGAAGGTCAAGAAGGAAAGATGGAGTTTGAAGAGAAGACCTGAGTTAAGGGTGTCTTCTCAAGTCTTGATGACTGAAATGTAGCTCCAGTACCTGAAGTCCTGCTTGTTCTCAAGGCTGACCGCGGGGCTGGGTGCACTCAGTGAAGGAACCGTATACACTTAGTATTTCCTTGCTTGCTCACACTTGCCCTCCTCTGATACACCCTCTGCAAGACTGATCTTCCCCTGAAACAACTTTCCACCTGCCACTGTCATCTCATGAACGTTTGCTTCCCCTTCCTAGTGTCCCCCTAGAATGCCATTGCAGCCAATTCATAATTTGATAATCATGCTGCTTACCATATTCTCAGAAACTTCTGAGAAATTTTATTCGCTTTATTCCATAGTCTTCACCCATCAATAATCTTCCTTAACTTCCTAGCTGCAGGTTAACCCATTCGGAATCATTTCTTTTTCTTTCTCTTCTTTGGCAAATCCTTTCTATCTTTCAAGGTCTTTTTCTTGTCTCTCTACCATCTTGCCTTCCTGAACTTCTTTTTTTTCCGTTTAAGTAACCTTTCAATCTCCTTCCCCAATTTCCTCATACACATTGAGAGTTTATTCCTCACACGTTAGACAGCGGTTTATGAATGGCCAGGCATAATGGACTCAGAATGAGTTGGCACCCCCGAGGTACCTGTCTTGCTGGGGAGCCACAGGTGAAGGGCTGGCTGCTGGACACATGTTTGCATGGAGTCAGGCTGAGTGGCCTCAGGGTGTTTGCTCTGCACTTGTGTGTGTTTCTCCCTAGTTGGTTTCCTTGTCCAGCCACCTGTGACCTCCCTCCATCCAGCCCAGGGAATCCTTCTCATCACAGGGGTAGGATGTTTGTCTCATTTTCCATCACATCCTTTCCCCAAAGTTTGGTTGTGAGTTGTTCCCATTCCAAAGACCTTTCCTCTTTGAAGAGAAAAGAGAAAATCTTGTCTCTCCTTTTCTCTCACTTCACTTCTGCTCTATTATCTCCTCCGTCCAGAATGGCCCACTGACTCACATGGGTGTAGATCCAAAGATGGCAAGAAATGCCAGCAATTCTGAGATAATAATACGGATGGATCAGGAAAACTTGAAAACCTTTATCCCGCCACATTAAAAAAAATTGCACTTCCAGTGTATTCAGAGTCTCAGTGTAGAAACACAAATGATAGAGAAATTGAATTACACTCAAGTTTTTCTTTCCTCCTTTCCTGATTTATTCTAATCCTCCAAGTTAACATGATGAACTCTTTGTTGTGTAAAGTTTCAGACATTTTCTACCCATGCACACTTTTCTTCTTTTCACATTAGAGTGTGAACTAGGTCACTTTCAACATGCTGTGATTCTGTGATTCACTGTCTCCCAACGAGTCATCCACGGATAATGTCATCTGTTTCACGGAGAACTATTTCCAATAGCTAATAGCCAATGTCTGTGGAGTGCTTACTCTGTGTCGGTTTCTTGTAACTACTTTACAGATCATTTGTACAGCGTACCCATGGACCAGGTACAATTATGACCCCCAAGTGACAGATAAGTGCAGATAAGTACAAATAAATACAGAGGCCAAGTGACTTGCCCAAGACACTGGAGCAAATCAAAATCCATGCCTCTGTAATCATTTTGCTCTATTGCCTCTGTCTGGGAGGCTTGATGATTTGGCAACTAAAACCTTAAATATCATGTTCCATTTTTATATCTGTGACACAAGCGTGGGGCTGTGATACGGGGTAACTAACCTGACTACTTTTGAAAACCCTTATGCACCTGGATGAAAGTAAGCCAGGGACTGCAAGCCATAGATTTAAGGTTTCCTACCAACTTTTAAAAATAGCTTCTTGAATGCAATTTATGTAGTGTCAAGTCTAGGATGTAGTCCAAATAGTAACAGAAAAATGGAGATATGTAGAAAAATACTTAAAGTTGACAAGTATTGGGAGTGTAGTATTTTTGGGGCCAGCGTGTAGACCACAGGAAAATTAGCTGTTTCCATCCCAAAGGGAAGAGCCCTACGTTGCAACTGCCGAGGTCCCTGGGACAGCATGTGTGCTCACTGCTTAGTAAAGAAGCATCCTCAGTTTGATAGAATCATATGGGAGCCTTACATTTGTTTAGCAGTTCTACATTCTTGATGTAATAATATTTTCAGGGTGTGGGAGGGTATCAAGCTCTGAAAATACCCTTGGAGAGATCTGCTTATTAAGTTTGGCTTTTTCAGTCTCCCTACTACTTCTTTACTAAACACCAGGCGGTTTCCTTCACTTTTCAGAACCATATTGTTTTTCCCTTCTCTAATGAACTTTGAAATACTTTTGGATGAGCTATTAAGATTGGGAAAAAATAAACATCTCTTTAACATAAGGAAGATAATAACAATGACAAGTAGAAAAAGCTCTAAAACAGAGAATATCCTCCATTCTAGCCACTGACTGGGAGTGGAAGGTTCGTGCTCGCTGTCCAGGACGTAGAAATAAAAGCTGAGGAGGCGCTGAGGCGTCTCCTGGATCTCTATGAGCCTCCATCATTTCTGCTGAGTAGGGTTGACAGATAAAATATAGACTGTTTAGTTAAATATGAATGTTTGAAAAACAACGAGTACATATTGAAGATAAGTATGCCCCAAATAGTTCATAGGATCTACTTATACTAAAAATAATGACTTATTATTCATGTGAAGTTCAAGTTTAACTGGGTATCCTGTATTTTTATGCCCTAAATCTGACAGCCCTACTGATGATCCACAATGGAGGCAGTTGAGGAACGGTACATGCTGGCTCTCGGACAGTCAGAAATGGCTTCAGCAGATCCAGGTACAGTATGAAATTCTTTTTGGATGTAGCTCAGAAGCCATGGCCAGCCCTTGACTGCAAGTACTGCCTCGGGTTTCCCTGAGGTGGGGTAAACCTTCCTCTTAATGGCCTTTTGGTAAGTCTGGAAGACCATATCCAAGGGGAGCCCCAAAGTCAGTTTCATCCTCACAACCATGTTTCCAATTCCTGGAATTGGCTGCATGTGACTCACAAGAGCTGAGGAGGTTTGTGGAAGTTGGGAGTGTCATAGCTTGAACCCTTTGTAGGTAAAGTTTTGCTGTTGTGAGAGTTTTAACAGGAGCAATGTGAAAGACTCCAAGTCCCCAGGTAGATAGAAATAATCCTGTTCTACCTGTGTGTATGTGACAAGTCTCTAATAGTTCAGAGAGCAAGTATCTGGTCTTAGAAAGACTGATCCAAGCTTGGATGTTTCTGGTGACAAGGCAAGGTCCTGAGTTTCAAGTTCACCTTTTATGGTTGAGGAGACAATAAGGTGGTCAGAAGGGAAATCATGGAGGAGACCTTGGCTTCATCCATCGTGCAGCCTTGTATATGTGGTTCTATGTAGATTGTGTTTCAAAGGTGGAGCTTGTTTACAACTATGAACATTCTCCGATGTGCTTTTTGGACCTTCATTCCCAGAGCGAGAGCAGTGCCGAGGCTCTAGAAATGCCATGGATATTCTGAGCTGTCAGTGGCATTTCCCCGGTACTGTTCCCTTGGTGCCGCTCCTTGAAATGTCCAAAGGGATTATCATGTGTCTTGTGGCGGGTCCTAGCATTGTGAAAGGAAGCTGCTGCACCTGGCTCAGAGGATTTCGGATGTGGTGGGAGGAGGAGTAGTACTACGACTATAAATTGTATCACAGCATATCAATTCCATCTTGAGAGTGGGGTTGGGGGGTTATGAAGGGGGGCTTTTATTGTACTTTTATACATTGTACCCTTGAAACTAATTCAATTTTTAAAAATTAATTAATTTATTTGGGGCTGCATTGGGTCTTTGTTGCTGCTAGCGGGCGTTCTCTAGTTGCAGTGAGCGGGGGCTCCTCTTGGCTGTGGTGCACGGGCTTCTCATTGCAGTGGCTTCTCTTGTTGCGGAGCATGGTCTCTAGGCACGCAGGCTTCCGTAGTTGTGGCACGTGGGCTCGGTTGATGTGGCACACAGGCTCTAGAGCGCAGGCTCAGTAGTTGTGGCACGCGGGCTTAGTTACTCCGTGGCACGTGGGATCTTCCCAGACCAGGGCTCGAACCCATGACCCCTGCATTCGCAGGCATATTCTTAACCACTGCTCCACCAGGGAAGCCCGATAATTCAGTTTTTTATAAAGAGAAGATTCCTAATATTATTCCAAAATTTTAAAAATATGTAGTTGGATAACACTATGAAAAATTAACTGATATATTCTTTTATTATTTCTCTTTGCTCCCTGGATTTTTTTCCCCATCCAGTCAGCTAGGCACTGTGAGTTCACTGCATTAGGAAGGTAAAGACTCAGCAGAAATGAGGGAGAAAAACAGAAAAGTCTCAGCTTTGGAATGTTCACAACGGAGGCCACAGTAGAACAGGTGAGAATTCTGTGAACCAAAAATAAATGTCGTCTCAAATGCAAAAAAGTATTCTCTGCACTGGGAGGCAGGAGAGGGAGGGAGGGAAGGACTGAAGGAGAGAGATCAGTGTGGCCAGGGACATGGAGACTGTGCTTAAGGACGATATGCCCAGGAAGAGAATCAGAATCTGGAGAAGATTCAGCCTGCACGTGATCATTGCCTCCAGCCAGCACCCTCATCTCAGACGTTGGGAAATTCAGAGAGAGAGTGGGAGTACGTCAGGAGGGCCACGCGCATAGTCTGTGTGGCAGGGGTTGTGGCCGTTCCCTATTTGTGAGGAGTCCCCAGCAATTTGCAGGCCTCTTCTGGAAAATGCTGGCGGACGTCTCTAGTGCTTATGTGAAAGCTTGTTCACAAACCTTGAAAGATACAGATGTAGATGACAGATAGATGCATAGATAGAAAAATGTCATTAAATAAAAGCTCCAGGAAAGGTTTGGAAAATGCCCTTTATTGCATAGGACGCTTCTATTGTCATATGATGTTAGACTGAGTGCCGGTCCCTTCATCCTCCTTCAGACCACGGCATTCTGTCTGCTACTCTCCCGAGGGTCCTTTCTTCTCCCTGGAAGGGATAAAACAAATGAGGTAGAACAGGAAGAGACAAGAAGCACTCCAAGCTCTGCTGGTCAGGGTTACCCTCCAGCATTGCCTTAATGCTCAGAGCCACACACACCACAGTGAGCTTGGCTCCAGATCAACTACCACACAACGAAGGTTCTGGAACACTTCCATATCTCGGGGAACCTCATTTCCACGTGACTCTCTTTCATATTCCCCTTTGTCACAGAAGGCTAGGTCCAGTGGTCCGGGTGAGATCTCAGCTCAGGCCAAAGGCTCTCAGACCTCAAAATTCTGGTCCTGCAAGGGCCCCTGTCCTCTCTTGAGACCACTCCTGGCTCTCTCTGCCGAGAAGGAGCTGCTGGCAGTACGTCCTCTAAGAGTTGAGGTCCATCGTGCAGACCCTGAGAAAACTCCTAGGAAAAGGCTCCACCTTCTTGTTTACGTCAACAGAGGTCAATGTCTTTGTTAGTGCTGGGTGTGTCCCATTTGATGCAACTGCAGAGCCATTAGGTAAACCAGCACATGTGTGCGGCCCCTTCCCTTAGACTCCTCTGGGCCCTCGTGACATAGGCTCAGAAGACTGCCAGCCTCAAGCCTTACCTCTTCCAAGGGACGGCCACACCGTCTTCCAGGATCTTCTGTCCCATGAATCTCAGTTGCTGTTTGGAACTCAAAGGAGTGAAAAGACCCTGCCTGCGGGGTCTCTTTGGGCTGGGGCCTTCCCCCGTGGGCTGCTCTCCCTCATTCTCCTTTTCTTCTTGCTTCTCTACCTCCTTCTCCTCCTCCTCCTCCTCCTCCTCCTCGTTCTCCTCCTCCTCCTCCTCGTCCTCTTCCTCAGGGGTGCTCTCGGATTCCACATTGCCCATCCGCTGGGCCATGGTGAGATGAAAGGCACGGCAGCTGAAGCCCTGCAGGATGCCGCCCTTCACGTGCTGCTGGAGGATCTCCAAGGTGGGGAAGACCCGGCAGCAGGCCATGCACCTGAAGCCGGTCTCCATGGTCAGCATCCAGTCCGCTGTCTTGGCGCTGGGTCTCTCCTCGACGGCAGGTGGCCCTGATGGGCTGCCTGGCTCTGCCCTTTCCTCATACTCTTTCTCCTCCCCAGTGGGCTCACTGTCAGACAGGAGGCTTTCGGTGGACACATCAGAAGAGGGGTCAGTGGCTACTGCGCACACATCCTCAGGAAGGGTCACTTCTTCTATCCTCAGCTGCTTTTCAGGCAACTCCAAGGGTTTCTTTGTCTTCCAGGAGACAGCGACACCCTTGTTCACTTGTACCTGCATGTAGTGTATTTTCATGCCCCTTTCCTCTTTGTCTGGGTGCAGATAGTTCTTACAGTGTGAAGAGGGTGAGGAGGAGACACAGTGTGATGGGGAAGCGGTCTCTCCTTCTTCCTGATCCTGGGCTAGGGGTGGTCTAGGCTGGGCAGTGTCTCGATGAAATCTCCGGATTCCTGAAAAAGGAAATTAAAATCATAATAACATGCATGGGCCATGCCGGAAGCTGAGGGAGCAGGTGTGGTAGACGAGAGAGGGACATTGGCACGACATAGCAATGTCGTGAGCTTGGTGTCCGTTGGCCGTAGGACGGAGTGGTGTATGTGGTGTCATCTGTGGGCTTTTCATGTGCGTGGGGGGGTATACTGGAGCGGTGTCTGTATACAGGGGTGTGGAGTATGGTGGTGAGGGCTGTAGTATGTGAGGGATGCGGCTGGATGCGTGTACGATGAGGAGTGTGAGTTTGGGAATATCGGTGGTGCATTCCTTGTGGAATGGGGCTGTGGTGCAGGAGAGTACTGTGGAGCACGTGCTTGGGGTTGATGTGCACTGAGAAGGGCTGTGCCTGGAGGGCGCGTGTATGTGTGAGCTGTGTGCACCTGAGCTGGATGGTCCTGCTCTCAGGCTGGAGGTGTATGATGCAGAACTCTGTCCTTCTCTGGAAGCAAAGGCAAAGACAAAGCCTACATTTTCCTCTGAAGATGCTTAATCTGGTCCCTCTTCCCTCCACCTCAAGCCCAGACCTTTCCGGCCCCTGCTCCTTGACTTCCCCACCATGGTAGTAGCAGTATTCACACACACACCCCCAGACTCAGCTGGCATCCACGCCCTCGGAACAGCTCAGCCATCCTGCCCAGGCTCCTCCACAGAGCCCTCATCACCTCTGATGACCCTGGATTTCCTCTCAGCCTCCCTGGGATCTGTGTGCCTCCTGCTTCACAGCCAAGCACCCCGTCACCTGAGGAGCCCCACGCCCTTACCAGCGTAGCTGAGCTTGCGCAGAGTAGAAGTACAGAAGAAGTATTTAGAGGCAGAGGAGACCTCCACTGACCCTGGGCTGCAGCCTTGGGCCACCACAGTGGATCCAAGCCGAGGGGGATCCTCTTGTGACTTCGAGATTCCTGAGGGAGGAATGAAAGGCTCAGGGTGGGTTCATCAGTCCTCTGTCCACAAATATTTACTGAGTGTGTGACACGTGTCAGGTGCAGTGAATACACACAGTTGAGAGTGTGGTTCCCAGTGGATCCTCCAGGATTTAATTCCAATCAATACTTATTCTCTCACTGTCTAGTTGGTAATGTAGGCCTCGGTGGTGACTGTGAGTGTGTGGGAAGAGTGAGTGATGTGTATCAGTTAAGTCTGTGGTAAGTGTGGGGTTGGCATGGGGAGCACAGTGCAGACGTGTCTATCTGTGTCTGTGGCCTTTGTGTGCATGGTTTCTGTTCACAAGTCAGGAATTCTGGGACATGTAACGTTTCCTCGTTACATGGTGTGGCTTGTATTTATGGTGTGTGTTCATTCATTCATTCACCAAGATTCAGTAAGCAGCTACTCCTGTGTATCCGGCACTCTTCCATTGTTGTAGTCTTTGGTAACGCTGCACATTCTAGTAGGGGAAGACACACACTAAACAAAACTACAATAAATATATAATACATCAGCTGGTGGTAAGTATATAAGGGTTGCCAGACTTAGCGAACAAGAATACAAGGCACCCAGTTAAATTTCAGTTTCAGATAAACCCAGAATAATCTTTTAGTGTAAGTATTCCCATGCAGTATTTGGCCTGACTTAGTTTTAGTGTAAGTATAGCCCATACAATATGTGCGACATACGGATACTGAAAAATTACTTGTTGTTTATCTGGAATTCAAATTGAACTGGATAGCCCATATTTTCTCTGGCAATCCTGACATGGGTTACTGAGACTGTGGTTTACTGTGGTTTGTACAAAGCGGGTCTGGCATTACTCAAGAATGTGTTATACGTGTGGTGTGTATGACACGTGACTGGTTCTTATAGAGGTATTTAGAGATGGCTGAAGTTAGCTGTGTTTGTGCAAGAGTTGAGGAGATACATGTATATAGTGTGTGTGTGTGTGTGTGTGTGTGTGTCCTATATATATAGTGTGTGTGTCTATATACATATCTCATCTCCAGCGTTTGGTGTTGGAGGAGAGGATTGTGATACAGGTGGGTTGTATGAGAATGTAGTACAGGAGGGATCCGTGTATATACCTCCATGTGCTGTGTGTGGTTTACTAAGGAAGTTATATGTGGGGTGTGTGATATTTTTGTTGCATCAGAGTGTACATGGGTGTATGAGTTACTGTCTCATAAAACACCCCTAACAAGAATTCTGTATACACTCTTACGTGTATACACTCTTAAGTGTCAGCCAGGTCCAGGCAGGGTGACAAGAACTTTACCATGCAGACTTTATATCTGGTAAGCACTCTACCCCCATTCATCTCGCTCTTCTCTGCACTACCACACACACACACACACAAACACACACACACACACACACTCACACACACACACACACACAGGAACATAGGGCAAAATATTCTGAATGGTCAGGGGCAGTCATTGCCTTCCCCAGCCTGTCCCAGCCACTGCCTGGAAATCTGCCTGCTGTCTAGAGCTCCATTCCCAGGGCCCATCCTACAGTCTCCAGGGCCCTGGGCCTGGTAGGAGCTACTGGGCTCTAATCTGGGGCAGAGGCCTCTAGCTGGAGCTCTGGGGTGACCACCCCTCTCCCAGGGCAAGCTACTCGCCTACATTTAATGCACGCAGGCACCACGTGGCCCGTGGCTCTCAGAGCTCCCCGCAGGACCCTGAGGCCATTTCTCACCCCCGCTCACGCGGTCTCAGTCTCTGGAAAACCCTTCCCTTCCCTTGATCTCCTTTGGGAAATTCTTCCTGTTGAAGGAATAAAACCTCCTTGCTTTCAATATGACACCATCCCTAGACAAACAATCTTCTTTCAAAGTGCATTCCACTTGTCAAGATAGTTTTCAACAGGGCCTTCAACTCATGGGGCTTCTCTTTCCACTTTGGTAAAAGAGGCCAAGCAACTCATGGGTCTCTCTCAGCATCCTTGCATCCTTCACATCCCCCACCTCATGACCCCTAGGAAAGATCCAAGAGCATAAGAGAGAAATCGGGGACTGAGAAAAGCTGCACCTCTAGGTCTGTGCAAGCAGGATGCAGCCTGCTGTGAGTCCGACAAAGCTCCAGGCCCGGCTGCCCCAGGAGAGAGTCCTCAGACCAGCGGAGCTGACCTCCCATCTCCCAGGGGGCATCTGGCCGTTCTGTGCCGTCTCACACCACAGGGACCCTCCGGATAGATACGGCAGCATCACTGAGACAAGGTCTCTCGCTCCCTGCTTCACAGGTGACACGTTCTCAGTCCCCCGCTTCCTAGAGAAGCTTCAGTTTGGCAGAAACCCATGTGCCCCAGACAAGTTGCCCCCCACATACCTCCTCCGTTCTCGGCAGTTTCCTGGGACTCTTCATTTTCCAGATGTTTCCTCTTTTGTCGCCGTTCCATCGTACCAACTAGAAGTCTCCCTTAGAAGATGCCTCAAGAGATGTCCAACTCCTCCTCTTCCCTACAGGTTGGCCCTTCTTGGCTCTTGGGCAATCCGTTGAAATGATTCAATACAAACAAAAATAGTCAAGTCTCCTAAATGGCTGAAAAACTTGTACCACTTGGTGAACCAGCAGTAGTGCCTAGTGCTCACCAGGGCTGTTATGTTTGCAAGGTTGCCAGGCTCACAGTGGAATTCTGTGACCTCAGTGATGACATCAGAGCATTCGGTGGACCTAGGTTGAGCACAGTGTCTGCAATAGCACAGGCCCCATTTTCAAGAACAATTCCTTTTTCCCAGCCGAAGCTTTCCCGTGAAAGGGAAAGGTTCCTACCATATCTATTATAAATTGTATCATACCATGTCTATTATAAAATTCACATTTTGATTGGAGATCTTTTAATGTCTTTTCTAGAGAGATTTAATATGAATGTTATAAATGGTCTCCAGTTTCCCTGTGGATTATTGACATTTTAAACTCTGCACTTCAATTTTCCCTCAATACGTGTAATTTTGTCACGGCTATTTCTGTACTTAAAGATGAGGAACTATATAATTGATTTCTTCATTTTTTCCCCATCTCTTTCCAAGGTACTGCATTTGATTGTGTCTTGCGACTGAGTGAAAAATGCTAGTCCTTGAGTCAGGACATTGGGCCCTTTAGCAAGTAACTCAACCTATCTGGGCTTCAGCTTCTGTATGTGCGATCAAGAGGCTTGGACTAGCTGACTTTTCAAATGCTGTGTTTCTTTGATTCACTCTCACTTACTGATCTGCTCCTTAAGAAGAGGGTCTGTTCTCATAAAGTAACAACAGTCTTTTCCTAACCTTGGGTTGGGCGGAGTTTAACTGTTCGTACTCAGTTTGTTAGTTATATTGCCTTCTACGTATGCTTAGCTCTAAATAATTTATACGGCTCTTGTGACAATTTTTAGATCTTCTTTTTTGCTTATTTTCTTTTATAGTTTCTAATTTGTTATCGCCAGTGTAGAGGAGCCTGATTGACTTTTAAAATTTATTGATGTTGTATGTGTGTGCCTTGTTGAACCGTCTTATTAGTTCCTGCTAGTTTATCTGTGGGTTCTTTTGGGTCTCCTAGATAAATGAGCATATTAAATGTAAATAATGTGTTCTTTGGATAAAGTTTATTTTCTTGCATCTCTATATATAGAAGCAATATGTTGAATTGATTTAAATATTTAAATACTTACATACCTGTTATCACAATCTAACATTCTTTATCTTATTTTCTTTCAATCAATATTATGTTTTGAAGATTTATCCACGTGAATCCATATAGATCTAGGTCTTTGATTTTTGACTGTTTGATATTATGTGATCACATGCATATAGCATCATTTATTTTCCATTCAAGCATTATTGGACAATTGGATTGTTTCCCTCCCTTCTCTAGAACAAACAACATTTCCTAGAATATCCCTGAAGATGTCTGACAGTCGAGAAGGGCCAGGCTGCCCGAAGGATTGCTACTTGCTTTTAGCCACCTTCCAACAGGCCGTCTCCAGCCAGCAATTTGAAGCACAGCTGAAATGAGAACTGCCCCAAATGTGAAGATCTTAGGAGCTTCCTAGAAGGTGGGAGGTTAATGATAGGCATCCTGCTGGGATCCCAGGGGAGTCTGAGCTGGCCTGAAGCTCATCTTCCTCCTCCACCTCTCAAGAGAAATGTGGAGGAAAGAAGACTTCAAAAACTGTGAGCAGGCAGAGGGAGAGATATTGGGGGCCGAAGCTGTAACTGAGGTCTTGGAGTGGGCTGTGAGCACGCAGAGCCTCTCGAGAGCCAGGCTCTGCCTTCTGAGAACTTCTCCCCTAAGGCTGCTCATAATTCACGTGATACCAGCCATATAGAGCCGACTTGGCCCACACTGTCACAGAAAGCCTTATCAGAATCTCTTCTTCTTCATACACTCTTGTGTCTGTTACTTGGTTATTGCCTTTGGTACTCCACTGATGTGAACCACAGTCGCCAGGGGATGGAGGACACTAGTGACCCATCTTGCTCTGTGGCCTCAGTCCACAGCTGGAGGGTAAGGGAAGAGGCCAAATGAAGGTCAAGAAGGAAAGATGGAGTTTGAAGAGAAGACCTGAGTTAAGGGTGTCTTCTCAAGTCTTGATGACTGAAATGTAGCTCCAGTACCTGAAGTCCTGCTTGTTCTCAAGGCTGACCGCGGGGCTGGGTGCACTCAGTGAAGGAACCGTATACACTTAGTATTTCCTTGCTTGCTCACACTTGCCCTCCTCTGATACACCCTCTGCAAGACTGATCTTCCCCTGAAACAACTTTCCACCTGCCACTGTCATCTCATGAACGTTTGCTTCCCCTTCCTAGTGTCCCCCTAGAATGCCATTGCAGCCAATTCATAATTTGATAATCATGCTGCTTACCATATTCTCAGAAACTTCTGAGAAATTTTATTCGCTTTATTCCATAGTCTTCACCCATCAATAATCTTCCTTAACTTCCTAGCTGCAGGTTAACCCTTTCGGAATCATTTCTTTTTCTTTCTCTTCTTTGGCAAATCCTTTCTATCTTTCAAGGTCTTTTTCTTGTCTCTCTACCATCTTGCCTTCCTGAACTTCTTTTTTTTCCGTTTAAGTAACCTTTCAATCTCCTTCCCCAATTTCCTCATACACATTGAGAGTTTATTCCTCACACGTTAGACAGCGGTTTATGAATGGCCAGGCATAATGGACTCAGAATGAGTTGGCACCCCCGAGGTACCTGTCTTGCTGGGGAGCCACAGGTGAAGGGCTGGCTGCTGGACACATGTTTGCATGGAGTCAGGCTGAGTGGCCTCAGGGTGTTTGCTCTGCACTTGTGTGTGTTTCTCCCTAGTTGGTTTCCTTGTCCAGCCACCTGTGACCTCCCTCCATCCAGCCCAGGGAATCCTTCTCATCACAGGGGTAGGATGTTTGTCTCATTTTCCATCACATCCTTTCCCCAAAGTTTGGTTGTGAGTTGTTCCCATTCCAAAGACCTTTCCTCTTTGAAGAGAAAAGAGAAAATCTTGTCTCTCCTTTTCTCTCACTTCACTTCTGCTCTATTATCTCCTCCGTCCAGAATGGCCCACTGACTCACATGGGTGTAGATCCAAAGATGGCAAGAAATGCCAGCAATTCTGAGATAATAATACGGATGGATCAGGAAAACTTGAAAACCTTTATCCCGCCACATTAAAAAAAATTGCACTTCCAGTGTATTCAGAGTCTCAGTGTAGAAACACAAATGATAGAGAAATTGAATTACACTCAAGTTTTTCTTTCCTCCTTTCCTGATTTATTCTAATCCTCCAAGTTAACATGATGAACTCTTTGTTGTGTAAAGTTTCAGACATTTTCTACCCATGCACACTTTTCTTCTTTTCACATTAGAGTGTGAACTAGGTCACTTTCAACATGCTGTGATTCTGTGATTCACTGTCTCCCAACGAGTCATCCACGGATAATGTCATCTGTTTCACGGAGAACTATTTCCAATAGCTAATAGCCAATGTCTGTGGAGTGCTTACTCTGTGTCGGTTTCTTGTAACTACTTTACAGATCATTTGTACAGCGTACCCATGGACCAGGTACAATTATGACCCCCAAGTGACAGATAAGTGCAGATAAGTACAAATAAATACAGAGGCCAAGTGACTTGCCCAAGACACTGGAGCAAATCAAAATCCATGCCTCTGTAATCATTTTGCTCTATTGCCTCTGTCTGGGAGGCTTGATGATTTGGCAACTAAAACCTTAAATATCATGTTCCATTTTTATATCTGTGACACAAGCGTGGGGCTGTGATACGGGGTAACTAACCTGACTACTTTTGAAAACCCTTATGCACCTGGATGAAAGTAAGCCAGGGACTGCAAGCCATAGATTTAAGGTTTCCTACCAACTTTTAAAAATAGCTTCTTGAATGCAATTTATGTAGTGTCAAGTCTAGGATGTAGTCCAAATAGTAACAGAAAAATGGAGATATGTAGAAAAATACTTAAAGTTGACAAGTATTGGGAGTGTAGTATTTTTGGGGCCAGCGTGTAGACCACAGGAAAACTTGCTGTTTCCATCCCAAAGGGAAGAGCCCTACGTTGCAACTGCCGAGGTCCCTGGGACAGCATGTGTGCTCACTGCTTAGTAAAGAAGCATCCTCAGTTTGATAGAATCATATGGGAGCCTTACATTTGTTTAGCAGTTCTACATTCTTGATGTAATAATATTTTCAGGGTGTGGGAGGGTATCAAGCTCTGAAAATACCCTTGGAGAGATCTGCTTATTAAGTTTGGCTTTTTCAGTCTCCCTACTACTTCTTTACTAAACACCAGGCGGTTTCCTTCACTTTTCAGAACCATATTGTTTTTCCCTTCTCTAATGAACTTTGAAATACTTTTGGATGAGCTATTAAGATTGGGAAAAAATAAACATCTCTTTAAAATAAGGAAGAAAATAACAATGACAAGTAGAAAAAGCTCTAAAACAGAGAATATCCTCCATTCTAGCCACTGACTGGGAGTGGAAGGTTCGTGCTCGCTGTCCAGGACGTAGAAATAAAAGCTGAGGAGGCGCTGAGGCGTCTCCTGGATCTCTATGAGCCTCCATCATTTCTGCTGAGTAGGGTTGACAGATAAAATATAGACTGTTTAGTTAAATATGAATGTTTGAAAAACAACGAGTACATATTGAAGATAAGTATGCCCCAAATAGTTCATAGGATCTACTTATACTAAAAATAATGACTTATTATTCATGTGAAGTTCAAGTTTAACTGGGTATCCTGTATTTTTATGCCCTAAATCTGACAGCCCTACTGATGATCCACAATGGAGGCAGTTGAGGAACGGTACATGCTGGCTCTCGGACAGTCAGAAATGGCTTCAGCAGATCCAGGTACAGTATGAAATTCTTTTTGGATGTAGCTCAGAAGCCATGGCCAGCCCTTGACTGCAAGTACTGCCTCGGGTTTCCCTGAGGTGGGGTAAACCTTCCTCTTAATGGCCTTTTGGTAAGTCTGGAAGACCATATCCAAGGGGAGCCCCAAAGTCAGTTTCATCCTCACAACCATGTTTCCAATTCCTGGAATTGGCTGCATGTGACTCACAAGAGCTGAGGAGGTTTGTGGAAGTTGGGAGTGTCATAGCTTGAACCCTTTGTAGGTAAAGTTTTGCTGTTGTGAGAGTTTTAACAGGAGCAATGTGAAAGACTCCAAGTCCCCAGGTAGATAGAAATAATCCTGTTCTACCTGTGTGTATGTGACAAGTCTCTAATAGTTCAGAGAGCAAGTATCTGGTCTTAGAAAGACTGATCCAAGCTTGGATGTTTCTGGTGACAAGGCAAGGTCCTGAGTTTCAAGTTCACCTTTTATGGTTGAGGAGACAATAAGGTGGTCAGAAGGGAAATCATGGAGGAGACCTTGGCTTCATCCATCGTGCAGCCTTGTATATGTGGTTCTATGTAGATTGTGTTTCAAAGGTGGAGCTTGTTTACAACTATGAACATTCTCCGATGTGCTTTTTGGACCTTCATTCCCAGAGCGAGAGCAGTGCCGAGGCTCTAGAAATGCCATGGATATTCTGAGCTGTCAGTGGCATTTCCCCGGTACTGTTCCCTTGGTGCCGCTCCTTGAAATGTCCAAAGGGATTATCATGTGTCTTGTGGCGGGTCCTAGCATTGTGAAAGGAAGCTGCTGCACCTGGCTCAGAGGATTTCGGATGTGGTGGGAGGAGGAGTAGTACTACGACTATAAATTGTATCACAGCATATCAATTCCATCTTGAGAGTGGGGTTGGGGGGTTATGAAGGGGGGCTTTTATTGTACTTTTATACATTGTACCCTTGAAACTAATTCAATTTTTAAAAATTAATTAATTTATTTGGGGCTGCATTGGGTCTTTGTTGCTGCTAGCGGGCGTTCTCTAGTTGCAGTGAGCGGGGGCTCCTCTTGGCTGTGGTGCACGGGCTTCTCATTGCAGTGGCTTCTCTTGTTGCGGAGCATGGTCTCTAGGCACGCAGGCTTCCGTAGTTGTGGCACGTGGGCTCGGTTGATGTGGCACACAGGCTCTAGAGCGCAGGCTCAGTAGTTGTGGCACGCGGGCTTAGTTACTCCGTGGCACGTGGGATCTTCCCAGACCAGGGCTCGAACCCATGACCCCTGCATTCGCAGGCATATTCTTAACCACTGCTCCACCAGGGAAGCCCGATAATTCAGTTTTTTATAAAGAGAAGATTCCTAATATTATTCCAAAATTTTAAAAATATGTAGTTGGATAACACTATGAAAAATTAACTGATATATTCTTTTATTATTTCTCTTTGCTCCCTGGATTTTTTTCCCCATCCAGTCAGCTAGGCACTGTGAGTTCACTGCATTAGGAAGGTAAAGACTCAGCAGAAATGAGGGAGAAAAACAGAAAAGTCTCAGCTTTGGAATGTTCACAACGGAGGCCACAGTAGAACAGGTGAGAATTCTGTGAACCAAAAATAAATGTCGTCTCAAATGCAAAAAAGTATTCTCTGCACTGGGAGGCAGGAGAGGGAGGGAGGGAAGGACTGAAGGAGAGAGATCAGTGTGGCCAGGGACATGGAGACTGTGCTTAAGGACGATATGCCCAGGAAGAGAATCAGAATCTGGAGAAGATTCAGCCTGCACGTGATCATTGCCTCCAGCCAGCACCCTCATCTCAGACGTTGGGAAATTCAGAGAGAGAGTGGGAGTACGTCAGGAGGGCCACGCGCATAGTCTGTGTGGCAGGGGTTGTGGCCGTTCCCTATTTGTGAGGAGTCCCCAGCAATTTGCAGGCCTCTTCTGGAAAATGCTGGCAGACGTCTCTAGTGCTTATGTGAAAGCTTGTTCACAAACCTTGAAAGATACAGATGTAGATGACAGATAGATGCATAGATAGAAAAATGTCATTAAATAAAAGCTCCAGGAAAGGTTTGGAAAATGCCCTTTATTGCATAGGACGCTTCTATTGTCATATGATGTTAGACTGAGTGCCGGTCCCTTCATCCTCCTTCAGACCACGGCATTCTGTCTGCTACTCTCCCGAGGGTCCTTTCTTCTCCCTGGAAGGGATAAAACAAATGAGGTAGAACAGGAAGAGACAAGAAGCACTCCAAGCTCTGCTGGTCAGGGTTACCCTCCAGCATTGCCTTAATGCTCAGAGCCACACACACCACAGTGAGCTTGGCTCCAGATCAACTACCACACAACGAAGGTTCTGGAACACTTCCATATCTCGGGGAACCTCATTTCCACGTGACTCTCTTTCATATTCCCCTTTGTCACAGAAGGCTAGGTCCAGTGGTCCGGGTGAGATCTCAGCTCAGGCCCAAGGCTCTCAGACCTCAAAATTCTGGTCCTGCAAGGGCCCCTGTCCTCTCTTGAGACCACTCCTGGCTCTCTCTGCCGAGAAGGAGCTGCTGGCAGTACGTCCTCTAAGAGTTGAGGTCCATCGTGCAGACCCTGAGAAAACTCCTAGGAAAAGGCTCCACCTTCTTGTTTACGTCAACAGAGGTCAATGTCTTTGTTAGTGCTGGGTGTGTCCCATTTGATGCAACTGCAGAGCCATTAGGTAAACCAGCACATGTGTGCGGCCCCTTCCCTTAGACTCCTCTGGGCCCTCGTGACATAGGCTCAGAAGACTGCCAGCCTCAAGCCTTACCTCTTCCAAGGGACGGCCACACCGTCTTCCAGGATCTTCTGTCCCATGAATCTCAGTTGCTGTTTGGAACTCAAAGGAGTGAAAAGACCCTGCCTGCGGGGTCTCTTTGGGCTGGGGCCTTCCCCCGTGGGCTGCTCTCCCTCATTCTCCTTTTCTTCTTGCTTCTCTACCTCCTTCTCCTCCTCCTCCTCCTCCTCCTCCTCCTCCTCCTCGTTCTCCTCCTCCTCCTCCTCGTCCTCTTCCTCAGGGGTGCTCTCGGATTCCACATTGCCCATCCGCTGGGCCATGGTGAGATGAAAGGCACGGCAGCTGAAGCCCTGCAGGATGCCGCCCTTCACGTGCTGCTGGAGGATCTCCAAGGTGGGGAAGACCCGGCAGCAGGCCATGCACCTGAAGCCGGTCTCCATGGTCAGCATCCAGTCCGCTGTCTTGGCGCTGGGTCTCTCCTCGACGGCAGGTGGCCCTGATGGGCTGCCTGGCTCTGCCCTTTCCTCATACTCTTTCTCCTCCCCAGTGGGCTCACTGTCAGACAGGAGGCTTTCGGTGGACACATCAGAAGAGGGGTCAGTGGCTACTGCGCACACATCCTCAGGAAGGGTCACTTCTTCTATCCTCAGCTGCTTTTCAGGCAACTCCAAGGGTTTCTTTGTCTTCCAGGAGACAGCGACACCCTTGTTCACTTGTACCTGCATGTAGTGTATTTTCATGCCCCTTTCCTCTTTGTCTGGGTGCAGATAGTTCTTACAGGGTGAAGAGGGTGAGGAGGAGACACAGTGTGATGGGGAAGCGGTCTCTCCTTCTTCCTGATCCTGGGCTAGGGGTGGTCTAGGCTGGGCAGTGTCTCGATGAAATCTCCGGATTCCTGAAAAAGGAAATTAAAATCATAATAACATGCATGGGCCATGCCGGAAGCTGAGGGAGCAGGTGTGGTAGACGAGAGAGGGACATTGGCACGACATAGCAATGTCGTGAGCTTGGTGTCCGTTGGCCGTAGGACGGAGTGGTGTATGTGGTGTCATCTGTGGGCTTTTCATGTGCGTGGGGGGGTATACTGGAGCGGTGTCTGTATACAGGGGTGTGGAGTATGGTGGTGAGGGCTGTAGTATGTGAGGGATGCGGCTGGATGCGTGTACGATGAGGAGTGTGAGTTTGGGAATATCGGTGGTGCATTCCTTGTGGAATGGGGCTGTGGTGCAGGAGAGTACTGTGGAGCACGTGCTTGGGGTTGATGTGCACTGAGAAGGGCTGTGCCTGGAGGGCGCGTGTATGTGTGAGCTGTGTGCACCTGAGCTGGATGGTCCTGCTCTCAGGCTGGAGGTGTATGATGCAGAACTCTGTCCTTCTCTGGAAGCAAAGGCAAAGACAAAGCCTACATTTTCCTCTGAAGATGCTTAATCTGGTCCCTCTTCCCTCCACCTCAAGCCCAGACCTTTCCGGCCCCTGCTCCTTGACTTCCCCACCATGGTAGTAGCAGTATTCACACACACACCCCCAGACTCAGCTGGCATCCACGCCCTCGGAACAGCTCAGCCATCCTGCCCAGGCTCCTCCACAGAGCCCTCATCACCTCTGATGACCCTGGATTTCCTCTCAGCCTCCCTGGGATCTGTGTGCCTCCTGCTTCACAGCCAAGCACCCCGTCACCTGAGGAGCCCCACGCCCTTACCAGCGTAGCTGAGCTTGCGCAGAGTAGAAGTACAGAAGAAGTATTTAGAGGCAGAGGAGACCTCCACTGACCCTGGGCTGCAGCCTTGGGCCACCACAGTGGATCCAAGCCGAGGGGGATCCTCTTGTGACTTCGAGATTCCTGAGGGAGGAATGAAAGGCTCAGGGTGGGTTCATCAGTCCTCTGTCCACAAATATTTACTGAGTGTGTGACACGTGTCAGGTGCAGTGAATACACACAGTTGAGAGTGTGGTTCCCAGTGGATCCTCCAGGATTTAATTCCAATCAATACTTATTCTCTCACTGTCTAGTTGGTAATGTAGGCCTCGGTGGTGACTGTGAGTGTGTGGGAAGAGTGAGTGATGTGTATCAGTTAAGTCTGTGGTAAGTGTGGGGTTGGCATGGGGAGCACAGTGCAGACGTGTCTATCTGTGTCTGTGGCCTTTGTGTGCATGGTTTCTGTTCACAAGTCAGGAATTCTGGGACATGTAACGTTTCCTCGTTACATGGTGTGGCTTGTATTTATGGTGTGTGTTCATTCATTCATTCACCAAGATTCAGTAAGCAGCTACTCCTGTGTATCCGGCACTCTTCCATTGTTGTAGTCTTTGGTAACGCTGCACATTCTAGTAGGGGAAGACACACACTAAACAAAACTACAATAAATATATAATACATCAGCTGGTGGTAAGTATATAAGGGTTGCCAGACTTAGCGAACAAGAATACAAGGCACCCAGTTAAATTTCAGTTTCAGATAAACCCAGAATAATCTTTTAGTGTAAGTATTCCCATGCAGTATTTGGCCTGACTTAGTTTTAGTGTAAGTATAGCCCATACAATATGTGCGACATACGGATACTGAAAAATTACTTGTTGTTTATCTGGAATTCAAATTGAACTGGATAGCCCATATTTTCTCTGGCAATCCTGACATGGGTTACTGAGACTGTGGTTTACTGTGGTTTGTACAAAGCGGGTCTGGCATTACTCAAGAATGTGTTATACGTGTGGTGTGTATGACACGTGACTGGTTCTTATAGAGGTATTTAGAGATGGCTGAAGTTAGCTGTGTTTGTGCAAGAGTTGAGGAGATACATGTATATAGTGTGTGTGTGTGTGTGTGTGTGTGTGTCCTATATATATAGTGTGTGTGTCTATATACATATCTCATCTCCAGCGTTTGGTGTTGGAGGAGAGGATTGTGATACAGGTGGGTTGTATGAGAATGTAGTACAGGAGGGATCCGTGTATATACCTCCATGTGCTGTGTGTGGTTTACTAAGGAAGTTATATGTGGGGTGTGTGATATTTTTGTTGCATCAGAGTGTACATGGGTGTATGAGTTACTGTCTCATAAAACACCCCTAACAAGAATTCTGTATACACTCTTACGTGTATACACTCTTAAGTGTCAGCCAGGTCCAGGCAGGGTGACAAGAACTTTACCATGCAGACTTTATATCTGGTAAGCACTCTACCCCCATTCATCTCGCTCTTCTCTGCACTACCACACACACACACACACAAACACACACACACACACACACTCACACACACACACACACACAGGAACATAGGGCAAAATATTCTGAATGGTCAGGGGCAGTCATTGCCTTCCCCAGCCTGTCCCAGCCACTGCCTGGAAATCTGCCTGCTGTCTAGAGCTCCATTCCCAGGGCCCATCCTACAGTCTCCAGGGCCCTGGGCCTGGTAGGAGCTACTGGGCTCTAATCTGGGGCAGAGGCCTCTAGCTGGAGCTCTGGGGTGACCACCCCTCTCCCAGGGCAAGCTACTCGCCTACATTTAATGCACGCAGGCACCACGTGGCCCGTGGCTCTCAGAGCTCCCCGCAGGACCCTGAGGCCATTTCTCACCCCCGCTCACGCGGTCTCAGTCTCTGGAAAACCCTTCCCTTCCCTTGATCTCCTTTGGGAAATTCTTCCTGTTGAAGGAATAAAACCTCCTTGCTTTCAATATGACACCATCCCTAGACAAACAATCTTCTTTCAAAGTGCATTCCACTTGTCAAGATAGTTTTCAACAGGGCCTTCAACTCATGGGGCTTCTCTTTCCACTTTGGTAAAAGAGGCCAAGCAACTCATGGGTCTCTCTCAGCATCCTTGCATCCTTCACATCCCCCACCTCATGACCCCTAGGAAAGATCCAAGAGCATAAGAGAGAAATCGGGGACTGAGAAAAGCTGCACCTCTAGGTCTGTGCAAGCAGGATGCAGCCTGCTGTGAGTCCGACAAAGCTCCAGGCCCGGCTGCCCCAGGAGAGAGTCCTCAGACCAGCGGAGCTGACCTCCCATCTCCCAGGGGGCATCTGGCCGTTCTGTGCCGTCTCACACCACAGGGACCCTCCGGATAGATACGGCAGCATCACTGAGACAAGGTCTCTCGCTCCCTGCTTCACAGGTGACACGTTCTCAGTCCCCCGCTTCCTAGAGAAGCTTCAGTTTGGCAGAAACCCATGTGCCCCAGACAAGTTGCCCCCCACATACCTCCTCCGTTCTCGGCAGTTTCCTGGGACTCTTCATTTTCCAGATGTTTCCTCTTTTGTCGCCGTTCCATGGTACCAACTAGAAGTCTCCCTTAGAAGATGCCTCAAGAGATGTCCAACTCCTCCTCTTCCCTACAGGTTGGCCCTTCTTGGCTCTTGGGCAATCCGTTGAAATGATTCAATACAAACAAAAATAGTCAAGTCTCCTAAATGGCTGAAAAACTTGTACCACTTGGTGAACCAGCAGTAGTGCCTAGTGCTCACCAGGGCTGTTATGTTTGCAAGGTTGCCAGGCTCACAGTGGAATTCTGTGACCTCAGTGATGACATCAGAGCATTCGGTGGACCTAGGTTGAGCACAGTGTCTGCAATAGCACAGGCCCCATTTTCAAGAACAATTCCTTTTTCCCAGCCGAAGCTTTCCCGTGAAAGGGAAAGGTTCCTACCATATCTATTATAAATTGTATCATACCATGTCTATTATAAAATTCACATTTTGATTGGAGATCTTTTAATGTCTTTTCTAGAGAGATTTAATATGAATGTTATAAATGGTCTCCAGTTTCCCTGTGGATTATTGACATTTTAAACTCTGCACTTCAATTTTCCCTCAATACGTGTAATTTTGTCACGGCTATTTCTGTACTTAAAGATGAGGAACTATATAATTGATTTCTTCATTTTTTCCCCATCTCTTTCCAAGGTACTGCATTTGATTGTGTCTTGCGACTGAGTGAAAAATGCTAGTCCTTGAGTCAGGACATTGGGCCCTTTAGCAAGTAACTCAACCTATCTGGGCTTCAGCTTCTGTATGTGCGATCAAGAGGCTTGGACTAGCTGACTTTTCAAATGCTGTGTTTCTTTGATTCACTCTCACTTACTGATCTGCTCCTTAAGAAGAGGGTCTGTTCTCATAAAGTAACAACAGTCTTTTCCTAACCTTGGGTTGGGCGGAGTTTAACTGTTCGTACTCAGTTTGTTAGTTATATTGCCTTCTACGTATGCTTAGCTCTAAATAATTTATACGGCTCTTGTGACAATTTTTAGATCTTCTTTTTTTCTTATTTTCTTTTATAGTTTCTAATTTGTTATCGCCAGTGTAGAGGAGCCTGATTGACTTTTAAAATTTATTGATGTTGTATGTGTGTGCCTTGTTGAACCGTCTTATTAGTTCCTGCTAGTTTATCTGTGGGTTCTTTTGGGTCTCCTAGATAAATGAGCATATTAAATGTAAATAATGTGTTCTTTGGATAAAGTTTATTTTCTTGCATCTCTATATATAGAAGCAATATGTTGAATTGATTTAAATATTTAAATACTTACATACCTGTTATCACAATCTAACATTCTTTATCTTATTTTCTTTCAATCAATATTATGTTTTCAAGATTTATCCACGTGAATCCATATAGATCTAGGTCTTTGATTTTTGACTGTTTGATATTATGTGATCACATGCATATAGCATCATTTATTTTCCATTCAAGCATTATTGGACAATTGGATTGTTTCCCTCCCTTCTCTAGAACAAACAACATTTCCTAGAATATCCCTGAAGATGTCTGACAGTCGAGAAGGGCCAGGCTGCCCGAAGGATTGCTACTTGCTTTTAGCCACCTTCCAACAGGCCGTCTCCAGCCAGCAATTTGAAGCACAGCTGAAATGAGAACTGCCCCAAATGTGAAGATCTTAGGAGCTTCCTAGAAGGTGGGAGGTTAATGATAGGCATCCTGCTGGGATCCCAGGGGAGTCTGAGCTGGCCTGAAGCTCATCTTCCTCCTCCACCTCTCAAGAGAAATGTGGAGGAAAGAAGACTTCAAAAACTGTGAGCAGGCAGAGGGAGAGATATTGGGGGCCGAAGCTGTAACTGAGGTCTTGGAGTGGGCTGTGAGCACGCAGAGCCTCTCGAGAGCCAGGCTCTGCCTTCTGAGAACTTCTCCCCTAAGGCTGCTCATAATTCACGGGATACCAGCCATATAGAGCCGACTTGGCCCACACTGTCACAGAAAGCCTTATCAGAATCTCTTCTTCTTCATACACTCTTGTGTCTGTTACTTGGTTATTGCCTTTGGTACTCCACTGATGTGAACCACAGTCGCCAGGGGATGGAGGACACTAGTGACCCATCTTGCTCTGTGGCCTCAGTCCACAGCTGGAGGGTAAGGGAAGAGGCCAAATGAAGGTCAAGAAGGAAAGATGGAGTTTGAAGAGAAGACCTGAGTTAAGGGTGTCTTCTCAAGTCTTGATGACTGAAATGTAGCTCCAGTACCTGAAGTCCTGCTTGTTCTCAAGGCTGACCGCGGGGCTGGGTGCACTCAGTGAAGGAACCGTATACACTTAGTATTTCCTTGCTTGCTCACACTTGCCCTCCTCTGATACACCCTCTGCAAGACTGATCTTCCCCTGAAACAACTTTCCACCTGCCACTGTCATCTCATGAACGTTTGCTTCCCCTTCCTAGTGTCCCCCTAGAATGCCATTGCAGCCAATTCATAATTTGATAATCATGCTGCTTACCATATTCTCAGAAACTTCTGAGAAATTTTATTCGCTTTATTCCATAGTCTTCACCCATCAATAATCTTCCTTAACTTCCTAGCTGCAAGTTAACCCATTCGGAATCATTTCTTTTGCTTTCTCTTCTTTGGCAAATCCTTTCTATCTTTTAAGGTCTTTTTCTTGTCTCTCTACCATCTTGCCTTCCTGAACTTCTTTTTTTTCCGTTTAAGTAACCTTTCAATCTCCTTCCCCAATTTCCTCATACACATTGAGAGTTTATTCCTCACACGTTAGACAGCGGTTTATGAATGGCCAGGCATAATGGACTCAGAATGAGTTGGCACCCCCGAGGTACCTGTCTTGCTGGGGAGCCACAGGTGAAGGGCTGTCTGCTGGACACATGTTTGCATGGAGTCAGGCTGAGTGGCCTCAGGGTGTTTGCTCTGCACTTGTGTGTGTTTCTCCCTAGTTGGTTTCCTTGTCCAGCCACCTGTGACCTCCCTCCATCCAGCCCAGGGAATCCTTCTCATCACAGGGGTAGGATGTTTGTCTCATTTTCCATCACATCCTTTCCCCAAAGTTTGGTTGTGAGTTGTTCCCATTCCAAAGACCTTTCCTCTTTGAAGAGAAAAGAGAAAATCTTGTCTCTCCTTTTCTCTCACTTCACTTCTGCTCTATTATCTCCTCCGTCCAGAATGGCCCACTGACTCACATGGGTGTAGATCCAAAGATGGCAAGAAATGCCAGCAATTCTGAGATAATAATACGGATGGATCAGGAAAACTTGAAAACCTTTATCCCGCCACATTAAAAAAAATTGCACTTCCAGTGTATTCAGAGTCTCAGTGTAGAAACACAAATGATAGAGAAATTGAATTACACTCAAGTTTTTCTTTCCTCCTTTCCTGATTTATTCTAATCCTCCAAGTTAACATGATGAACTCTTTGTTGTGTAAAGTTTCAGACATTTTCTACCCATGCACACTTTTCTTCTTTTCACATTAGAGTGTGAACTAGGTCACTTTCAACATGCTGTGATTCTGTGATTCACTGTCTCCCAACGAGTCATCCACGGATAATGTCATCTGTTTCACGGAGAACTATTTCCAATAGCTAATAGCCAATGTCTGTGGAGTGCTTACTCTGTGTCGGTTTCTTGTAACTACTTTACAGATCATTTGTACAGCGTACCCATGGACCAGGTACAATTATGACCCCCAAGTGACAGATAAGTGCAGATAAGTACAAATAAATACAGAGGCCAAGTGACTTGCCCAAGACACTGGAGCAAATCAAAATCCATGCCTCTGTAATCATTTTGCTCTATTGCCTCTGTCTGGGAGGCTTGATGATTTGGCAACTAAAACCTTAAATATCATGTTCCATTTTTATATCTGTGACACAAGCGTGGGGCTGTGATACGGGGTAACTAACCTGACTACTTTTGAAAACCCTTATGCACCTGGATGAAAGTAAGCCAGGGACTGCAAGCCATAGATTTAAGGTTTCCTACCAACTTTTAAAAATAGCTTCTTGAATGCAATTTATGTAGTGTCAAGTCTAGGATGTAGTCCAAATAGTAACAGAAAAATGGAGATATGTAGAAAAATACTTAAAGTTGACAAGTATTGGGAGTGTAGTATTTTTGGGGCCAGCGTGTAGACCACAGGAAAACTTGCTGTTTCCATCCCAAAGGGAAGAGCCCTACGTTGCAACTGCCGAGGTCCCTGGGACAGCATGTGTGCTCACTGCTTAGTAAAGAAGCATCCTCAGTTTGATAGAATCATATGGGAGCCTTACATTTGTTTAGCAGTTCTACATTCTTGATGTAATAATATTTTCAGGGTGTGGGAGGGTATCAAGCTCTGAAAATACCCTTGGAGAGATCTGCTTATTAAGTTTGGCTTTTTCAGTCTCCCTACTACTTCTTTACTAAACACCAGGCGGTTTCCTTCACTTTTCAGAACCATATTGTTTTTCCCTTCTCTAATGAACTTTGAAATACTTTTGGATGAGCTATTAAGATTGGGAAAAAATAAACATCTCTTTAACATAAGGAAGAAAATAACAATGACAAGTAGAAAAAGCTCTAAAACAGAGAATATCCTCCATTCTAGCCACTGACTGGGAGTGGAAGGTTCGTGCTCGCTGTCCAGGACGTAGAAATAAAAGCTGAGGAGGCGCTGAGGCGTCTCCTGGATCTCTATGAGCCTCCATCATTTCTGCTGAGTAGGGTTGACAGATAAAATATAGACTGTTTAGTTAAATATGAATGTTTGAAAAACAACGAGTACATATTGAAGATAAGTATGCCCCAAATAGTTCATAGGATCTACTTATACTAAAAATAATGACTTATTATTCATGTGAAGTTCAAGTTTAACTGGGTATCCTGTATTTTTATGCCCTAAATCTGACAGCCCTACTGATGATCCACAATGGAGGCAGTTGAGGAACGGTACATGCTGGCTCTCGGACAGTCAGAAATGGCTTCAGCAGATCCAGGTACAGTATGAAATTCTTTTTGGATGTAGCTCAGAAGCCATGGCCAGCCCTTGACTGCAAGTACTGCCTCGGGTTTCCCTGAGGTGGGGTAAACCTTCCTCTTAATGGCCTTTTGGTAAGTCTGGAAGACCATATCCAAGGGGAGCCCCAAAGTCAGTTTCATCCTCACAACCATGTTTCCAATTCCTGGAATTGGCTGCATGTGACTCACAAGAGCTGAGGAGGTTTGTGGAAGTTGGGAGTGTCATAGCTTGAACCCTTTGTAGGTAAAGTTTTGCTGTTGTGAGAGTTTTAACAGGAGCAATGTGAAAGACTCCAAGTCCCCAGGTAGATAGAAATAATCCTGTTCTACCTGTGTGTATGTGACAAGTCTCTAATAGTTCAGAGAGCAAGTATCTGGTCTTAGAAAGACTGATCCAAGCTTGGATGTTTCTGGTGACAAGGCAAGGTCCTGAGTTTCAAGTTCACCTTTTATGGTTGAGGAGACAATAAGGTGGTCAGAAGGGAAATCATGGAGGAGACCTTGGCTTCATCCATCGTGCAGCCTTGTATATGTGGTTCTATGTAGATTGTGTTTCAAAGGTGGAGCTTGTTTACAACTATGAACATTCTCCGATGTGCTTTTTGGACCTTCATTCCCAGAGCGAGAGCAGTGCCGAGGCTCTAGAAATGCCATGGATATTCTGAGCTGTCAGTGGCATTTCCCCGGTACTGTTCCCTTGGTGCCGCTCCTTGAAATGTCCAAAGGGATTATCATGTGTCTTGTGGCGGGTCCTAGCATTGTGAAAGGAAGCTGCTGCACCTGGCTCAGAGGATTTCGGATGTGGTGGGAGGAGGAGTAGTACTACGACTATAAATTGTATCACAGCATATCAATTCCATCTTGAGAGTGGGGTTGGGGGGTTATGAAGGGGGGCTTTTATTGTACTTTTATACATTGTACCCTTGAAACTAATTCAATTTTTAAAAATTAATTAATTTATTTGGGGCTGCATTGGGTCTTTGTTGCTGCTAGCGGGCGTTCTCTAGTTGCAGTGAGCGGGGGCTCCTCTTGGCTGTGGTGCACGGGCTTCTCATTGCAGTGGCTTCTCTTGTTGCGGAGCATGGTCTCTAGGCACGCAGGCTTCCGTAGTTGTGGCACGTGGGCTCGGTTGATGTGGCACACAGGCTCTAGAGCGCAGGCTCAGTAGTTGTGGCACGCGGGCTTAGTTACTCCGTGGCACGTGGGATCTTCCCAGACCAGGGCTCGAACCCATGACCCCTGCATTCGCAGGCATATTCTTAACCACTGCTCCACCAGGGAAGCCCGATAATTCAGTTTTTTATAAAGAGAAGATTCCTAATATTATTCCAAAATTTTAAAAATATGTAGTTGGATAACACTATGAAAAATTAACTGATATATTCTTTTATTATTTCTCTTTGCTCCCTGGATTTTTTTCCCCATCCAGTCAGCTAGGCACTGTGAGTTCACTGCATTAGGAAGGTAAAGACTCAGCAGAAATGAGGGAGAAAAACAGAAAAGTCTCAGCTTTGGAATGTTCACAACGGAGGCCACAGTAGAACAGGTGAGAATTCTGTGAACCAAAAATAAATGTCGTCTCAAATGCAAAAAAGTATTCTCTGCACTGGGAGGCAGGAGAGGGAGGGAGGGAAGGACTGAAGGAGAGAGATCAGTGTGGCCAGGGACATGGAGACTGTGCTTAAGGACGATATGCCCAGGAAGAGAATCAGAATCTGGAGAAGATTCAGCCTGCACGTGATCATTGCCTCCAGCCAGCACCCTCATCTCAGACGTTGGGAAATTCAGAGAGAGAGTGGGAGTACGTCAGGAGGGCCACGCGCATAGTCTGTGTGGCAGGGGTTGTGGCCGTTCCCTATTTGTGAGGAGTCCCCAGCAATTTGCAGGCCTCTTCTGGAAAATGCTGGCAGACGTCTCTAGTGCTTATGTGAAAGCTTGTTCACAAACCTTGAAAGATACAGATGTAGATGACAGATAGATGCATAGATAGAAAAATGTCATTAAATAAAAGCTCCAGGAAAGGTTTGGAAAATGCCCTTTATTGCATAGGACGCTTCTATTGTCATATGATGTTAGACTGAGTGCCGGTCCCTTCATCCTCCTTCAGACCACGGCATTCTGTCTGCTACTCTCCCGAGGGTCCTTTCTTCTCCCTGGAAGGGATAAAACAAATGAGGTAGAACAGGAAGAGACAAGAAGCACTCCAAGCTCTGCTGGTCAGGGTTACCCTCCAGCATTGCCTTAATGCTCAGAGCCACACACACCACAGTGAGCTTGGCTCCAGATCAACTACCACACAACGAAGGTTCTGGAACACTTCCATATCTCGGGGAACCTCATTTCCACGTGACTCTCTTTCATATTCCCCTTTGTCACAGAAGGCTAGGTCCAGTGGTCCGGGTGAGATCTCAGCTCAGGCCCAAGGCTCTCAGACCTCAAAATTCTGGTCCTGCAAGGGCCCCTGTCCTCTCTTGAGACCACTCCTGGCTCTCTCTGCCGAGAAGGAGCTGCTGGCAGTACGTCCTCTAAGAGTTGAGGTCCATCGTGCAGACCCTGAGAAAACTCCTAGGAAAAGGCTCCACCTTCTTGTTTACGTCAACAGAGGTCAATGTCTTTGTTAGTGCTGGGTGTGTCCCATTTGATGCAACTGCAGAGCCATTAGGTAAACCAGCACATGTGTGCGGCCCCTTCCCTTAGACTCCTCTGGGCCCTCGTGACATAGGCTCAGAAGACTGCCAGCCTCAAGCCTTACCTCTTCCAAGGGACGGCCACACCGTCTTCCAGGATCTTCTGTCCCATGAATCTCAGTTGCTGTTTGGAACTCAAAGGAGTGAAAAGACCCTGCCTGCGGGGTCTCTTTGGGCTGGGGCCTTCCCCCGTGGGCTGCTCTCCCTCATTCTCCTTTTCTTCTTGCTTCTCTACCTCCTTCTCCTCCTCCTCCTCCTCCTCCTCCTCCTCCTCCTCGTTCTCCTCCTCCTCCTCCTCGTCCTCTTCCTCAGGGGTGCTCTCGGATTCCACATTGCCCATCCGCTGGGCCATGGTGAGATGAAAGGCACGGCAGCTGAAGCCCTGCAGGATGCCGCCCTTCACGTGCTGCTGGAGGATCTCCAAGGTGGGGAAGACCCGGCAGCAGGCCATGCACCTGAAGCCGGTCTCCATGGTCAGCATCCAGTCCGCTGTCTTGGCGCTGGGTCTCTCCTCGACGGCAGGTGGCCCTGATGGGCTGCCTGGCTCTGCCCTTTCCTCATACTCTTTCTCCTCCCCAGTGGGCTCACTGTCAGGCAGGAGGCTTTCGGTGGACACATCAGAAGAGGGGTCAGTGGCTACTGCGCACACATCCTCAGGAAGGGTCACTTCTTCTATCCTCAGCTGCTTTTCAGGCAACTCCAAGGGTTTCTTTGTCTTCCAGGAGACAGCGACACCCTTGTTCACTTGTACCTGCATGTAGTGTATTTTCATGCCCCTTTCCTCTTTGTCTGGGTGCAGATAGTTCTTACAGGGTGAAGAGGGTGAGGAGGAGACACAGTGTGATGGGGAAGCGGTCTCTCCTTCTTCCTGATCCTGGGCTAGGGGTGGTCTAGGCTGGGCAGTGTCTCGATGAAATCTCCGGATTCCTGAAAAAGGAAATTAAAATCATAATAACATGCATGGGCCATGCCGGAAGCTGAGGGAGCAGGTGTGGTAGACGAGAGAGGGACATTGGCACGACATAGCAATGTCGTGAGCTTGGTGTCCGTTGGCCGTAGGACGGAGTGGTGTATGTGGTGTCATCTGTGGGCTTTTCATGTGCGTGGGGGGGTATACTGGAGCGGTGTCTGTATACAGGGGTGTGGAGTATGGTGGTGAGGGCTGTAGTATGTGAGGGATGCGGCTGGATGCGTGTACGATGAGGAGTGTGAGTTTGGGAATATCGGTGGTGCATTCCTTGTGGAATGGGGCTGTGGTGCAGGAGAGTACTGTGGAGCACGTGCTTGGGGTTGATGTGCACTGAGAAGGGCTGTGCCTGGAGGGCGCGTGTATGTGTGAGCTGTGTGCACCTGAGCTGGATGGTCCTGCTCTCAGGCTGGAGGTGTATGATGCAGAACTCTGTCCTTCTCTGGAAGCAAAGGCAAAGACAAAGCCTACATTTTCCTCTGAAGATGCTTAATCTGGTCCCTCTTCCCTCCACCTCAAGCCCAGACCTTTCCGGCCCCTGCTCCTTGACTTCCCCACCATGGTAGTAGCAGTATTCACACACACACCCCCAGACTCAGCTGGCATCCACGCCCTCGGAACAGCTCAGCCATCCTGCCCAGGCTCCTCCACAGAGCCCTCATCACCTCTGATGACCCTGGATTTCCTCTCAGCCTCCCTGGGATCTGTGTGCCTCCTGCTTCACAGCCAAGCACCCCGTCACCTGAGGAGCCCCACGCCCTTACCAGCGTAGCTGAGCTTGCGCAGAGTAGAAGTACAGAAGAAGTATTTAGAGGCAGAGGAGACCTCCACTGACCCTGGGCTGCAGCCTTGGGCCACCACAGTGGATCCAAGCCGAGGGGGATCCTCTTGTGACTTCGAGATTCCTGAGGGAGGAATGAAAGGCTCAGGGTGGGTTCATCAGTCCTCTGTCCACAAATATTTACTGAGTGTGTGACACGTGTCAGGTGCAGTGAATACACACAGTTGAGAGTGTGGTTCCCAGTGGATCCTCCAGGATTTAATTCCAATCAATACTTATTCTCTCACTGTCTAGTTGGTAATGTAGGCCTCGGTGGTGACTGTGAGTGTGTGGGAAGAGTGAGTGATGTGTATCAGTTAAGTCTGTGGTAAGTGTGGGGTTGGCATGGGGAGCACAGTGCAGACGTGTCTATCTGTGTCTGTGGCCTTTGTGTGCATGGTTTCTGTTCACAAGTCAGGAATTCTGGGACATGTAACGTTTCCTCGTTACATGGTGTGGCTTGTATTTATGGTGTGTGTTCATTCATTCATTCACCAAGATTCAGTAAGCAGCTACTCCTGTGTATCCGGCACTCTTCCATTGTTGTAGTCTTTGGTAACGCTGCACATTCTAGTAGGGGAAGACACACACTAAACAAAACTACAATAAATATATAATACATCAGCTGGTGGTAAGTATATAAGGGTTGCCAGACTTAGCGAACAAGAATACAAGGCACCCAGTTAAATTTCAGTTTCAGATAAACCCAGAATAATCTTTTAGTGTAAGTATTCCCATGCAGTATTTGGCCTGACTTAGTTTTAGTGTAAGTATAGCCCATACAATATGTGCGACATACGGATACTGAAAAATTACTTGTTGTTTATCTGGAATTCAAATTGAACTGGATAGCCCATATTTTCTCTGGCAATCCTGACATGGGTTACTGAGACTGTGGTTTACTGTGGTTTGTACAAAGCGGGTCTGGCATTACTCAAGAATGTGTTATACGTGTGGTGTGTATGACACGTGACTGGTTCTTATAGAGGTATTTAGAGATGGCTGAAGTTAGCTGTGTTTGTGCAAGAGTTGAGGAGATACATGTATATAGTGTGTGTGTGTGTGTGTGTGTGTGTCCTATATATATAGTGTGTGTGTCTATATACATATCTCATCTCCAGCGTTTGGTGTTGGAGGAGAGGATTGTGATACAGGTGGGTTGTATGAGAATGTAGTACAGGAGGGATCCGTGTATATACCTCCATGTGCTGTGTGTGGTTTACTAAGGAAGTTATATGTGGGGTGTGTGATATTTTTGTTGCATCAGAGTGTACATGGGTGTATGAGTTACTGTCTCATAAAACACCCCTAACAAGAATTCTGTATACACTCTTACGTGTATACACTCTTAAGTGTCAGCCAGGTCCAGGCAGGGTGACAAGAACTTTACCATGCAGACTTTATATCTGGTAAGCACTCTACCCCCATTCATCTCGCTCTTCTCTGCACTACCACACACACACACACACAAACACACACACACACACACACTCACACACACACACACACACAGGAACATAGGGCAAAATATTCTGAATGGTCAGGGGCAGTCATTGCCTTCCCCAGCCTGTCCCAGCCACTGCCTGGAAATCTGCCTGCTGTCTAGAGCTCCATTCCCAGGGCCCATCCTACAGTCTCCAGGGCCCTGGGCCTGGTAGGAGCTACTGGGCTCTAATCTGGGGCAGAGGCCTCTAGCTGGAGCTCTGGGGTGACCACCCCTCTCCCAGGGCAAGCTACTCGCCTACATTTAATGCACGCAGGCACCACGTGGCCCGTGGCTCTCAGAGCTCCCCGCAGGACCCTGAGGCCATTTCTCACCCCCGCTCACGCGGTCTCAGTCTCTGGAAAACCCTTCCCTTCCCTTGATCTCCTTTGGGAAATTCTTCCTGTTGAAGGAATAAAACCTCCTTGCTTTCAATATGACACCATCCCTAGACAAACAATCTTCTTTCAAAGTGCATTCCACTTGTCAAGATAGTTTTCAACAGGGCCTTCAACTCATGGGGCTTCTCTTTCCACTTTGGTAAAAGAGGCCAAGCAACTCATGGGTCTCTCTCAGCATCCTTGCATCCTTCACATCCCCCACCTCATGACCCCTAGGAAAGATCCAAGAGCATAAGAGAGAAATCGGGGACTGAGAAAAGCTGCACCTCTAGGTCTGTGCAAGCAGGATGCAGCCTGCTGTGAGTCCGACAAAGCTCCAGGCCCGGCTGCCCCAGGAGAGAGTCCTCAGACCAGCGGAGCTGACCTCCCATCTCCCAGGGGGCATCTGGCCGTTCTGTGCCGTCTCACACCACAGGGACCCTCCGGATAGATACGGCAGCATCACTGAGACAAGGTCTCTCGCTCCCTGCTTCACAGGTGACACGTTCTCAGTCCCCCGCTTCCTAGAGAAGCTTCAGTTTGGCAGAAACCCATGTGCCCCAGACAAGTTGCCCCCCACATACCTCCTCCGTTCTCGGCAGTTTCCTGGGACTCTTCATTTTCCAGATGTTTCCTCTTTTGTCGCCGTTCCATCGTACCAACTAGAAGTCTCCCTTAGAAGATGCCTCAAGAGATGTCCAACTCCTCCTCTTCCCTACAGGTTGGCCCTTCTTGGCTCTTGGGCAATCCGTTGAAATGATTCAATACAAACAAAAATAGTCAAGTCTCCTAAATGGCTGAAAAACTTGTACCACTTGGTGAACCAGCAGTAGTGCCTAGTGCTCACCAGGGCTGTTATGTTTGCAAGGTTGCCAGGCTCACAGTGGAATTCTGTGACCTCAGTGATGACATCAGAGCATTCGGTGGACCTAGGTTGAGCACAGTGTCTGCAATAGCACAGGCCCCATTTTCAAGAACAATTCCTTTTTCCCAGCCGAAGCTTTCCCGTGAAAGGGAAAGGTTCCTACCATATCTATTATAAATTGTATCATACCATGTCTATTATAAAATTCACATTTTGATTGGAGATCTTTTAATGTCTTTTCTAGAGAGATTTAATATGAATGTTTTAAATGGTCTCCAGTTTCCCTGTGGATTATTGACATTTTAAACTCTGCACTTCAATTTTCCCTCAATACGTGTAATTTTGTCACGGCTATTTCTGTACTTAAAGATGAGGAACTATATAATTGATTTCTTCATTTTTTCCCCATCTCTTTCCAAGGTACTGCATTTGATTGTGTCTTGCGACTGAGTGAAAAATGCTAGTCCTTGAGTCAGGACATTGGGCCCTTTAGCAAGTAACTCAACCTATCTGGGCTTCAGCTTCTGTATGTGCGATCAAGAGGCTTGGACTAGCTGACTTTTCAAATGCTGTGTTTCTTTGATTCACTCTCACTTACTGATCTGCTCCTTAAGAAGAGGGTCTGTTCTCATAAAGTAACAACAGTCTTTTCCTAACCTTGGGTTGGGCGGAGTTTAACTGTTCGTACTCAGTTTGTTAGTTATATTGCCTTCTACGTATGCTTAGCTCTAAATAATTTATACGGCTCTTGTGACAATTTTTAGATCTTCTTTTTTGCTTATTTTCTTTTATAGTTTCTAATTTGTTATTGCCAGTGTAGAGGAGCCTGATTGACTTTTAAAATTTATTGATCTTGTATGTGTGTGCCTTGTTGAACCGTCTTATTAGTTCCTGCTAGTTTATCTGTGGGTTCTTTTGGGTCTCCTAGATAAATGAGCATATTAAATGTAAATAATGTGTTCTTTGGATAAAGTTTATTTTCTTGCATCTCTATATATAGAAGCAATATGTTGAATTGATTTAAATATTTAAATACTTACATACCTGTTATCACAATCTAACGTTCTTTATCTTATTTTGTTTCAATCAATATTATGTTTTGAAGATTTATCCACGTGAATCCATATAGATCTAGGTCTTTGATTTTTGACTGTTTGATATTATGTGATCACATGCATATAGCATCATTTATTTTCCATTCAAGCATTATTGGACAATTGGATTGTTTCCCTCCCTTCTCTAGAACAAACAACATTTCCTAGAATATCCCTGAAGATGTCTGACAGTCGAGAAGGGCCAGGCTGCCCGAAGGATTGCTACTTGCTTTTAGCCACCTTCCAACAGGCCGTCTCCAGCCAGCAATTTGAAGCACAGCTGAAATGAGAACTGCCCCAAATGTGAAGATCTTAGGAGCTTCCTAGAAGGTGGGAGGTTAATGATAGGCATCCTGCTGGGATCCCAGGGGAGTCTGAGCTGGCCTGAAGCTCATCTTCCTCCTCCACCTCTCAAGAGAAATGTGGAGGAAAGAAGACTTCAAAAACTGTGAGCAGGCAGAGGGAGAGATATTGGGGGCCGAAGCTGTAACTGAGGTCTTGGAGTGGGCTGTGAGCACGCAGAGCCTCTCGAGAGCCAGGCTCTGCCTTCTGAGAACTTCTCCCCTAAGGCTGCTCATAATTCACGGGATACCAGCCATATAGAGCCGACTTGGCCCACACTGTCACAGAAAGCCTTATCAGAATCTCTTCTTCTTCATACACTCTTGTGTCTGTTACTTGGTTATTGCCTTTGGTACTCCACTGATGTGAACCACAGTCGCCAGGGGATGGAGGACACTAGTGACCCATCTTGCTCTGTGGCCTCAGTCCACAGCTGGAGGGTAAGGGAAGAGGCCAAATGAAGGTCAAGAAGGAAAGATGGAGTTTGAAGAGAAGACCTGAGTTAAGGGTGTCTTCTCAAGTCTTGATGACTGAAATGTAGCTCCAGTACCTGAAGTCCTGCTTGTTCTCAAGGCTGACCGCGGGGCTGGGTGCACTCAGTGAAGGAACCGTATACACTTAGTATTTCCTTGCTTGCTCACACTTGCCCTCCTCTGATACACCCTCTGCAAGACTGATCTTCCCCTGAAACAACTTTCCACCTGCCACTGTCATCTCATGAACGTTTGCTTCCCCTTCCTAGTGTCCCCCTAGAATGCCATTGCAGCCAATTCATAATTTGATAATCATGCTGCTTACCATATTCTCAGAAACTTCTGAGAAATTTTATTCGCTTTATTCCATAGTCTTCACCCATCAATAATCTTCCTTAACTTCCTAGCTGCAGGTTAACCCATTCGGAATCATTTCTTTTTCTTTCTCTTCTTTGGCAAATCCTTTCTATCTTTCAAGGTCTTTTTCTTGTCTCTCTACCATCTTGCCTTCCTGAACTTCTTTTTTTTCCGTTTAAGTAACCTTTCAATCTCCTTCCCCAATTTCCTCATACACATTGAGAGTTTATTCCTCACACGTTAGACAGCGGTTTATGAATGGCCAGGCATAATGGACTCAGAATGAGTTGGCACCCCCGAGGTACCTGTCTTGCTGGGGAGCCACAGGTGAAGGGCTGTCTGCTGGACACATGTTTGCATGGAGTCAGGCTGAGTGGCCTCAGGGTGTTTGCTCTGCACTTGTGTGTGTTTCTCCCTAGTTGGTTTCCTTGTCCAGCCACCTGTGACCTCCCTCCATCCAGCCCAGGGAATCCTTCTCATCACAGGGGTAGGATGTTTGTCTCATTTTCCATCACATCCTTTCCCCAAAGTTTGGTTGTGAGTTGTTCCCATTCCAAAGACCTTTCCTCTTTGAAGAGAAAAGAGAAAATCTTGTCTCTCCTTTTCTCTCACTTCACTTCTGCTCTATTATCTCCTCCGTCCAGAATGGCCCACTGACTCACATGGGTGTAGATCCAAAGATGGCAAGAAATGCCAGCAATTCTGAGATAATAATACGGATGGATCAGGAAAACTTGAAAACCTTTATCCCTCCACATTAAAAAAAATTGCACTTCCAGTGTATTCAGAGTCTCAGTGTAGAAACACAAATGATAGAGAAATTGAATTACACTCAAGTTTTTCTTTCCTCCTTTCCTGATTTATTCTAATCCTCCAAGTTAACATGATGAACTCTTTGTTGTGTAAAGTTTCAGACATTTTCTACCCATGCACACTTTTCTTCTTTTCACATTAGAGTGTGAACTCGGTCACTTTCAACATGCTGTGATTCTGTGATTCACTGTCTCCCACCGAGTCATCCACGGATAATGTCATCTGTTTCACGGAGAACTATTTCCAATAGCTAATAGCCAATGTCTGTGGAGTGCTTACTCTGTGTCGGTTTCTTGTAACTACTTTACAGATCATTTGTACAGCGTACCCATGGACCAGGTACAATTATGACCCCCAAGTGACAGATAAGTGCAGATAAGTACAAATAAATACAGAGGCCAAGTGACTTGCCCAAGACACTGGAGCAAATCAAAATCCATGCCTCTGTAATCATTTTGCTCTATTGCCTCTGTCTGGGAGGCTTGATGATTTGGCAACTAAAACCTTAAATATCATGTTCCATTTTTATATCTGTGACACAAGCGTGGGGCTGTGATACAGGGTAACTAACCTGACTACTTTTGAAAACCCTTATGCACCTGGATGAAAGTAAGCCAGGGACTGCAAGCCATAGATTTAAGGTTTCCTACCAACTTTTAAAAATAGCTTCTTGAATGCAATTTATGTAGTGTCAAGTCTAGGATGTAGTCCAAATAGTAACAGAAAAATGGAGATATGTAGGAAAATACTTAAAGTTGACAAGTATTGGGAGTGTAGTATTTTGGGGGCCAGCGTGTAGACCACAGGAAAACTTGCTGTTTCCATCCCAAAGGGAAGAGCCCTACGTTGCAACTGCCAAGGTCCCTGGGACAGCAAGTGTGCTCACTGCTTAGTAAAGAAGCATCCTCAGTTTGATAGAATCATATGGGAGCCTTACATTTGGTTAGCAGTTCTACATTCTTGATGTAATAATATTTTCAGGGTGTGGGAGGGTATCAAGCTCTGAAAATACCCTTGGAGAGATCTGCTTATTAAGTTTGGCTTTTTCAGTCTCCCTACTACTTCTTTACTAAACACCAGGCGGTTTCCTTCACTTTTCAGAACCATATTGTTTTTCCCTTCTCTAATGAACTTTGAAATACTTTTGGATGAGCTATTAAGATTGGGAAAAAATAAACATCTCTTTAAAATAAGGAAGATAATAACAATGACAAGTAGAAAAAGCTCTAAAACAGAGAATATCCTCCATTCTAGCCACTGACTGGGAGTGGAAGGTTCGTGCTCGCTGTCCAGGACGTAGAAATAAAAGCTGAGGAGGCGCTGAGGCGTCTCCTGGATCTCTATGAGCCTCCATCATTTCTGCTGAGTAGGGTTGACAGATAAAATATAGACTGTTTAGTTAAATATGAATGTTTGAAAAACAACGAGTACATTTTGAAGATAGGTATGCCCCAAATAGTTCATAGGATCTACTTATACTAAAAATAATGACTTATTATTCATGTGAAGTTCAAGTTTAACTGGGTATCCTGTATTTTTATGTCCTAAATCTGACAGCCCTACTGATGATCCACAATGGAGGCAGTTGAGGAGTGGTACATGCTGGCTCTCGGACAGTCAGAAATGGCTTCAGCAGATCCAGGTACAGTATGAAATTCTTTTTGGATGTAGCTCAGAAGCCATGGCCAGCCCTTGACTGCAAGTACTGCCTCGGGTTTCCCTGAGGTGGGGTAAACCTTCCTCTTAATGGCCTTTTGGTAAGTCTGGAAGACCATATCCAAGGGGAGCCCCAAAGTCAGTTTCATCCTCACAACCATGTTTCCAATTCCTGGAATTGGCTGCATGTGACTCACAAGAGCTGAGGAGGTTTGTGGAAGTTGGGAGTGTCATAGCTTGAACCCTTTGTAGGTAAAGTTTTGCTGTTGTGAGAGTTTTAACAGGAGCAATGTGAAAGACTCCAGGTCCCCAGGTAGATAGAAATAATCCTGTTCTACCTGTGTGTATGTGACAAGTCTCTAATAGTTCAGAGAGCAAGTATCTGGTCTTAGAAAGACTGATCCAAGCTTGGATGTTTCTGGTGACAAGGCAAGGTCCTGAGTTTCAAGTTCACCTTTTATGGTTGAGGAGACAATAAGGTGGTCAGAAGGGAAATCATGGAGGAGACCTTGGCTTCATCCATCGTGCAGGCTTGTATATGTGGTTCTATGTAGATTGTGTTTCAAAGGTGGAGCTTGTTTACAACTATGAACATTCTCCGATGTGCTTTTTGGACCTTCATTCCCAGAGCGAGAGCAGTGCCGAGGCTCTAGAAATGCCATGGATATTCTGAGCTGTCAGTGGCATTTCCCCGGTACTGTTCCCTTGGTGCCGCTCCTTGAAATGTCCAAAGGGATTATCATGTGTCTTGTGGCGGGTCCTAGCATTGTGAAAGGAAGCTGCTGCACCTGGCTCAGAGGATTTCGGATGTGGTGGGAGGAGGAGTAGTACTACGACTATAAATTGTATCACAGCATATCAATTCCATCTTGAGAGTGGGGTTGGGGGGTTATGAAGGGGGGCTTTTATTGTACTTTTATACATTGTACCCTTGAAACTAATTCAATTTTTAAAAATTAATTAATTTATTTGGGGCTGCATTGGGTCTTTGTTGCTGCTAGCGGGCATTCTCTAGTTGCAGTGAGCGGGGGCTCCTCTTGGCTGTGGTGCACGGGCTTCTCATTGCAGTGGCTTCTCTTGTTGCGGAGCATGGTCTCTAGGCACGCAGGCTTCCGTAGTTGTGGCACGTGGGCTCGGTTGATGTGGCACACGGGCTCTAGAGCGCAGGCTCTGTAGTTGTGGCACGCGGGCTTAGTTACTCCGTGGCACGTGGGATCTTCCCAGACCAGGGCACGAACCCATGACCCCTGCATTCGCAGGCATATTCTTAACCACTGCTCCACCAGGGAAGCCCGATAATTCAGTTTTATATAAAGAGAAGATTCCTAATATTATTCCAAAATTTTAAAAATATGTAGTTGGATAACACTATGAAAAATTAACTGATATATTCTTTTATTATTTCTCTTTGCTCCCTGGATTTTTTTCCCCATCCAGTCAGCTAGGCACTGTGAGTTCACTGCATTAGGAAGGTAAAGACTCAGCAGAAATGAGGGAGAAAAACAGAAAAGTCTCAGCTTTGGAATGTTCACAACGGAGGCCACAGTAGAACAGGTGAGAATTCTGTGAACCAAAAATAAATGTCGTCTCAAATGCAAAAAAGTATTCTCTGCACTGGGAGGCAGGAGAGGGAGGGAGGGAAGGACTGAAGGAGAGAGATCAGTGTGGCCAGGGACATGGAGACTGTGCTTAAGGACGATATGCCCAGGAAGAGAATCAGAATCTGGAGAAGATTCAGCCTGCACGTGATCATTGCCTCCAGCCAGCACCCTCATCTCAGACGTTGGGAAATTCAGAGAGAGAGTGGGAGTACGTCAGGAGGGCCACGCGCATAGTCTGTGTGGCACGGGTTGTGGCCGTTCCCTATTTGTGAGGAGTCCCCAGCAATTTGCAGGCCTCTTCTGGAAAATGCTGGCGGACGTCTCTAGTGCTTATGTGAAAGCTTGTTCACAAACCTTGAAAGATACAGATGTAGATGACAGATAGATGCATAGATAGAAAAATGTCATTAAATAAAAGCTCCAGGAAAGGTTTGGAAAATGCCCTTTATTGCATAGGACGCTTCTATTGTCATATGATGTTAGACTGAGTGCCGGTCCCTTCATCCTCCTTCAGACCACGGCATTCTGTCTGCTACTCTCCCGAGGGTCCTTTCTTCTCCCTGGAAGGGATAAAACAAATGAGGTAGAACAGGAAGAGACAAGAAGCACTCCAAGCTCTGCTGGTCAGGGTTACCCTCCAGCATTGCCTTAATGCTCAGAGCCACACACACCACAGTGAGCTTGGCTCCAGATCAACTACCACGCAACGAAGGTTCTGGAACATTTCCATATCTCGGGGGACCTCATTTCCACGTGACTCTCTTTCATATTCCCCTTTGTCACAGAAGGCTAGGTCCAGTGGTCCGGGTGAGATCTCGGCTCAGGCCCAAGGCTCTCAGACCTCAAAGTTCTGGTCCTGCAAGGGCCCCTGTCCTCTCTTGAGACCACTCCTGGCTCTCTCTGCCGAGAAGGAGCTGCTGGCAGTACGTCCTCTAAGAGTTGAGGTCCATCGTGCAGACCCTGAGAAAACTCCTAGGAAAAGGCTCCCCCTTCTTGTTTACGTCAACAGAGGTCAATGCCTTTGTTAGTGCTGGGTGTGTCCCATTTGATGCAACTGCAGAGCCATTAGGTAAACCAGCACATGTGTGCGGCCCCTTCCCTTAGACTCCTCTGGGCCCTCGTGACATAGGCTCAGAAGACTGCCAGCCTCAAGCCTTACCTCTTCCAAGGGACGGCCACACCGTCTTCCAGGATCTTCTGTCCCATGAATCTCAGTTGCTGTTTGGAACTCAAAGGAGAGAAAAGACCCTGCCTGCGGGGTCTCTTTGGGCTGGGGCCTTCCCCCGTGGGCTGCTCTCCCTCATTCTCCTTTTCTTCTTGCTTCTCTACCTCCTTCTCCTCCTCCTCCTCCTCCTCCTCGTTCTCCTCCTCCTCCTCCTCGTCCTCTTCCTCAGGGGTGCTCTCGGATTCCACATTGCCCATCCGCTGGGCCATGGTGAGATGAAAGGCACGGCAGCTGAAGCCCTGCAGGACGCCGCCCTTCACGTGCTGCTGGAGGATCCCCAAGGTGGGGAAGACCCGGCAGCAGGCCATGCACCTGAAGCCGGTCTCCATGGTCAGCATCCAGTCTGCTGTCTTGGCGCTGGGTCTCTCCTCGACGGCAGGTGGCCCTGATGGGCTGCCTGGCTCTGCCCTTTCCTCATACTCTTTCTCCTCCCCAGTGGGCTCACTGTCAGACAGGAGGCTTTCGGTGGACACATCAGAAGAGGGGTCAGTGGCTACTGCGCACACATCCTCAGGAAGGGTCACTTCTTCTATCCTCAGCTGCTTTTCAGGCAACTCCAAGGGTTTCTTTGTCTTCCAGGAGACAGCGACACCCTTGTTCACTTGTACCTGCATGTAGTATATTTTCATGCCCCTTTCCTCTTTGTCTGGGTGCAGATAGTTCTTACAGGGTGAAGAGGGTGAGGAGGAGACACAGTGTGATGGGGAATCGGTCTCTCCTTCTTCCTGATCCTGGGCTAGGGGTGGTCTAGGCTGGGCAGTGTCTCGATGAAATCTCCGGATTCCTGAAAAAGGAAATTAAAATCATAATAACATGCATGGGCCATGCCGGAAGCTGAGGGAGCAGGTGTGGTAGACGAGAGAGGGACATTGGCACGACATAGCAATGTTGTGAGCTTGGTGTCCGTTGGCCGTAGGACGGAGTGGTGTATCTGGTGTCATCTGTGGGCTTTTCATGTGCGTGGGGGAGTATACTGGAGCGGTGTCTGTATACAGGGGTGTGGAGTATGGTGGTGAGGGCTGTAGTATGTGAGGGATGCGGCTGGATGCGTGTACGATGAGGAGTGTGAGTTTGGGAATATCGGTGGTGCATTCCTTGTGGAATGGGGCTGTGGTGCAGGAGAGTACTGTGGAGCACGTGCTTGGGGTTGATGTGCACTGAGAAGGGCTGTGCCTGGAGGGCGCGTGTATGTGTGAGCTGTGTGCACCTGAGCTGGATGGTCCTGCTCTCAGGCTGGAGGTGTATGATGCAGAACTCTGTCCTTCTCTGGAAGCAAAGGCAAAGACAAAGCCTACATTTTCCTCTGAAGATGCTTAATCTGGTCCCTCTTCCCTCCACCTCAAGCCCAGACCTTTCCGGCCCCTGCTCCTTGACTTCCCCACCATGGTAGTAGCAGTATTCACACACACACCCCCAGACTCAGCTGGCATCCACGCCCTCGGAACAGCTCAGCCATCCTGCCCAGGCTCCTCCACAGAGCCCTCATCACCTCTGATGACCCTGGATTTCCTCTCAGCCTCCCTGGGATCTGTGTGCCTCCTGCTTCACAGCCAAGCACCCCGTCACCTGAGGAGCCCCACGCCCTTACCAGCGTAGCTGAGCTTGCGCAGAGTAGAAGTACAGAAGAAGTATTTAGAGGCAGAGGAGACCTCCACTGCCCCTGGGCTGCAGCCTTGGGCCACCACAGTGGATCCAAGCCGAGGGGGATCCTCTTGTGACTTCGAGATTCCTGAGGGAGGAATGAAAGGCTCAGGGTGGGTTCATCAGTCCTCTGTCCACAAATATTTACTGAGTGTGTGACACGTGTCAGGGGCAGTGAATACACACAGTTGAGAGTGTGGTTCCCAGTGGATCCTCCAGGATTTAATTCCAATCAATACTTATTCTCTCACTGTCTAGTTGGTAATGTAGGCCTCGGTGGTGACTGTGAGTGTGTGGGAAGAGTGAGTGATGTGTATCAGTTAAGTCTGTGGTAAGTGTGGGGTTGGCATGGGGAGCACAGTGCAGACGTGTCTATCTGTGTCTGTGGCCTTTGTGTGCATGGTTTCTGTTCACAAGTCAGGAATTCTGGGACATGTAACGTTTCCTCATTACATGGTGTGGCTTGTATTTATGGTGTGTGTTCATTCATTCATTCACCAAGATTCAGTAAGCAGCTACTCCTGTGTATCCGGCACTCTTCCATTGTTGTAGTCTTTGGTAACGCTGCACATTCTAGTAGGGGAAGACACACACTAAACAAAACTACAATAAATATATAATACATCAGCTGGTGGTAAGTATATAAGGGTTGCCAGACTTAGCGAACAAGAATACAAGGCACCCAGTTAAATTTCAGTTTCAGATAAACCCAGAATAATCTTTTAGTGTAAGTATTCCCATGCAGTATTTGGCCTGACTTAGTTTTAGTGTAAGTATAGCCCATACAATATGTGGGACATACGGATACTGAAAAATTACTTGTTGTTTATCTGGAATTCAAATTGAACTGGATAGCCCATATTTTCTCTGGCAATCCTGACATGGGTTACTGAGACTGTGGTTTACTGTGGTTTGTACAAAGCGGGTCTGGCATTACTCAAGAATGTGTTATAAGTGTGGTGTGTATGACACGTGACTGGTTCTTATAGAGGTATTTAGAGATGGCTGAAGTTAGTTGTGTTTGTGCAAGAGTTGAGGAGATACATGTATATAGTGTGTGTGTGTGTGTGTGTGTGTGTCCTATATATATAGTGTGTGTGTCTATATACAAATCTCATCTCCAGCGTTTGGTGTTGGAGGAGAGGATTGTGATACAGGTGGGTTGTATGAGAACGTAGTATAGGAGGGATGCGTGTATATACCTCCATGTGCTGTGTGTGGTTTACTAAGGAAGTTATATGTGGGGTGTGTGATATTTTTGCTGCATCAGAGTGTACATGGGTGTATGAGTTACTGTCTCATAAAACACCCCTAACAAGAATTCTGTATACACTCTTACGTACACCGAGTGTCAGCCAGGTCCAGGCAGGGTGACAAGAACTTTACCACGCAGACTTTATATCTGGTAAGCACTCTACCCCCATTCATCTCGCTCTTCTCTGCACTACCACACACACACACACACACACACACACACACACACTCACACACACACACACACAGGAACATAGGGCAAAATATTCTGAATGGTCAGGGGCAGTCATTGCCTTCCCCAGCCTGTCCCAGCCACTGCCTGGAAATCTTCCTGCTGTCTAGAGCTCCATTCCCAGGGCCCATCCTACAGTCTCCAGGGCCCTAGGCCTGGTAGGAGCTACTGGGCTCTAATCTGGGGCAGAGGCCTCTAGCTGGAGCTCTGGGGTGACCACCCCTCTCCCAGGGCAAGCTACTCGCCTACATTTAATGCACGCAGGCACCACGTGGCCCGTGGCTCTCAGAGCTCCCCGCAGGACCCTGAGGCCATTTCTCACCCCCGCTCACGCGGTCTCAGTTTCTGGAAAACCCTTCCCTTCCCTTGATCTCCTTTGGGAAATTCTTCCTGTTGAAGGAATAAAACCTCCTTGCTTTCAATATGACACCATCCCTAGACAAACAATCTTCTTTCAAAGTGCATTCCACTTGTCAAGATATTTTTCAACAGGGCCTTCAACTCATGGGGCTTCTCTTTCCACTTTGGTAAAAGAGGCCAAGCAACTCATGGGTCTCTCTCAGCATCCTTGCATCCTTCACATCCCCCACCTCATGATCCCTAGGAAAGATCCAAGAGCATAAGAGAGAAATCGGGGACTGAGAAAAGCTGCACCTCTAGGTCTGTGCAAGCAGGATGCAGCCTGCTGTGAGTCCGACAAAGCTCCAGGCCCGGCTGCCCCAGGAGAGAGTCCTCAGACCAGCGGAGCTGACCTCCCATCTCCCAGGGGGCATCTGGCCGTTCTGTGCCGTCTCACACCACAGGGACCCTCCGGATTGATATGGCAGCATCAGTGAGACAAGGTCTCTCGCTCCCTGCTTCACAGGTGACACGTTCTCAGTCCCCCGCTTCCTAGAGAAGCTTCAGTTTGGCAGAAACCCATGTGCCCCAGACAAGTTGCCCCCCACATACCTCCTCCGTTCTCGGCAGTTTCCTGGGACTCTTCATTTTCCAGATGTTTCCTCTTTTGTCGCCGTTCCATCGTACCAACTAGAAGTCTCCCTTAGAAGATGCCTCAAGAGATGTCCAACTCCTCCTCTTCCCTACAGGTTGGCCCTTCTTGGCTCTTGGGCAATCCGTTGAAATGATTCAATACAAACAAAAATAGTCAAGTCTCCTAAATGGCTGAAAAACTTGTACCACTTGGTGAACCAGCAGTAGTGCCTAGTGCTCACCAGGGCTGTTATGTTTGCAAGGTTGCCAGGCTCACAGTGGAATTCTGTGACCTCAGTGATGACATCAGAGCATTCGGTGGACCTAGGTTGAGCACAGTGTCTGCAATAGCACAGGCCCCATTTTCAAGAACAATTCCTTTTTCCCAGCCGAAGCTTTCCCGTGAAAGGGAAAGCTTCCTACCATATCTATTATAAATTGTATCATACCATGTCTATTATAAAATTCACATTTTGATTGGAGATCTTTTAATGTCTTTTCTAGAGAGATTTAATATGAATGTTTTAAATGGTCTCCAGTTTCCCTGTGGATTATTGACATTTTAAACTCTGCACTTCAATTTTCCCTCAATACGTGTAATTTTGTCACGGCTATTTCTGTACTTAAAGATGAGGAACTATATAATTGATTTCTTCATTTTTTCCCCATCTCTTTCCAAGGTACTGCATTTGATTGTGTCTTGCGACTGAGTGAAAAATGCTAGTCCTTGAGTCAGGACATTGGGCCCTTTAGCAAGTAACTCAACCTATCTGGGCTTCAGCTTCTGTATGTGCGATCAAGAGGCTTGGACTAGCTGACTTTTCAAATGCTGTGTTTCTTTGATTCACTCTCACTTACTGATCTGCTCCTTAAGAAGAGGGTCTGTTCTCATAAAGTAACAACAGTCTTTTCCTAACCTTGGGTTGGGCGGAGTTTAACTGTTCGTACTCAGTTTGTTAGTTATATTGCCTTCTACGTATGCTTAGCTCTAAATAATTTATACAGCTCTTGTGACAATTTTTAGATCTTCTTTTTTTCTTATTTTCTTTTATAGTTTCTAATTTGTTATCGCCAGTGTAGAGGAGCCTGATTGACTTTTAAAATTTATTGATCTTGTATGTGTGTGCCTTGTTGAACCGTCTTATTAGTTCCTGCTAGTTTATCTGTGGGTTCTTTTGGGTCTCCTAGATAAATGAGCATATTAAATGTAAATAATGTGTTCTTTGGATAAAGTTTATTTTCTTGCATCTATATAAATAGAAGCAATATGTTGAATTGATTTAAATATTTAAACACTTACATACCTGTTATCACAATCTAACATTGTTTATCTTATTTTCTTTCAATCAATATTATGTTTTCAAGATTTATCCACGTGAATCCATATAGATCTAGGTCTTTGATTTTTGACTGTTTGATATTATGTGATCACATGCATATAGCATCATTTATTTTCCATTCAAGCATTATTGGACAATTGGATTGTTTCCCTCCCTTCTCTAGAACAAACAACATTTCCTAGAATATCCCTGAAGATGACTGACAGTCGAGAAGGGCCAGGCTGCCCGAAGGATTGCTACTTGCTTTTAGCCACCTTCCAACAGGCCGTCTCCAGCCAGCAATTTGAAGCACAGCTGAAATGAGAACTGCCCCAAATGTGAAGATCTTAGGAGCTTCCTAGAAGGTGGGAGGTTAATGATAGGCATCCTGCTGGGATCCCAGGGGAGTCTGAGCTGGCCTGAAGCTCATCTTCCTCCTCCACCTCTCAAGAGAAATGTGGAGGAAAGAAGACTTCAAAAACTGTGAGCAGGCAGAGGGAGAGATATTGGGGGCCGAAGCTGTAACTGAGGTCTTGGAGTGGGCTGTGAGCACGCAGAGCCTCTCGAGAGCCAGGCTCTGCCTTCTGAGAACTTCTCCCCTAAGGCTGCTCATAATTCACGTGATACCAGCCATATAGAGCCGACTTGGCCCACACTGTCACAGAAAGCCTTATCAGAATCTCTTCTTCTTCATACACTCTTGTGTCTGTTACTTGGTTATTGCCTTTGGTACTCCACTGATGTGAACCACAGTCGCCAGGGGATGGAGGACACTAGTGACCCATCTTGCTCTGTGGCCTCAGTCCACAGCTGGAGGGTAAGGGAAGAGGCCAAATGAAGGTCAAGAAGGAAAGATGGAGTTTGAAGAGAAGACCTGAGTTAAGGGTGTCTTCTCAAGTCTTGATGACTGAAATGTAGCTCCAGTACCTGAAGTCCTGCTTGTTCTCAAGGCTGACCGCGGGGCTGGGTGCACTCAGTGAAGGAACCGTATACACTTAGTATTTCCTTGCTTGCTCACACTTGCCCTCCTCTGATACACCCTCTGCAAGACTGATCTTCCCCTGAAACAACTTTCCACCTGCTACTGTCATCTCAGGAACATTTGCTTCCCCTTCCTAGTGTCCCCCTAGAATGCCATTGCAGCCAATTCATAATTTGATAATCATGCTGCTTACCATATTCTCAGCAACTTCTGAGAAATTTTATTCACTTTATTCCATAGTCTTCACCCATCAATAGTCTTCCTTAACTTCCTAGCTGCAGGTTAACCCATTCGGAATCATTTCTTTTGCTTTCTCTTCTTTGGCAAATCTTTTCTATCTTTTAAGGTCTTTTTCTTGTCTCTCTACCATCTTGCCTTCCTGAACTTCTTTTTTTTTTTCGTTTAAGTAACCTTTCAATCTCCTTCCGCAATTTCCTCATAAACATTGAGAGTTTATTCCTCACACGTTAGACAGCGGTTTATGCATGGCCAGGCATAATGGACTCAGAATGAGTTGGCACCCCCGAGGTACCTGTCTTGCTGGGGAGCCACAGGTGAAGGGCTGTCTGCTGGACACATGTTTGCATGGAGTCAGGCTGAGTGGCCTCAGGGTGTTTGCTCTGCACTTGTGTGTGTTTCTCCCTAGTTGGTTTCCTTGTCCAGCCACCTGTGACCTCCCTCCATCCAGCCCAGGGAATCCTTCTCATCACAGGGGTAGGATGTTTGTCTCATTTTCCATCACATCCTTTCCCCAAAGTTTGGTTGTGAGTTGTTCCCATTCCAAAGACCTTTCCTCTTTGAAGAGAAAAGAGAAAATCTTGTCTCTCCTTTTCTCTCACTTCACTTCTGCTCTATTATCTCCTCCGTCCAGAATGGCCCACTGACTCACATGGGTGTAGATCCAAAGATGGCAAGAAATGCCAGCAATTCTGAGATAATAATACGGATGGATCAGGAAAACTTGAAAACCTTTATCCCGCCACATTAAAAAAAATTGCACTTCCAGTGTATTCAGAGTCTCAGTGTAGAAACACAAATGATAGAGAAATTGAATTACACTCAAGTTTTTCTTTCCTCCTTTCCTGATTTATTCTAATCCTCCAAGTTAACATGATGAACTCTTTGTTGTGTAAAGTTTCAGACATTTTCTACCCATGCACACTTTTCTTCTTTTCACATTAGAGTGTGAACTAGGTCACTTTCAACATGCTGTGATTCTGTGATTCACTGTCTCCCACCGAGTCATCCACGGATAATGTCATCTGTTTCACGGAGAACTATTTCCAATAGCTAATAGCCAATGTCTGTGGAGTGCTTACTCTGTGTCGGTTTCTTGTAACTACTTTACAGATCATTTGTACAGCGTACCCATGGACCAGGTACAATTATGACCCCCAAGTGACAGATAAGTGCAGATAAGTACAAATAAATACAGAGGCCAAGTGACTTGCCCAAGACACTGGAGCAAATCAAAATCCATGCCTCTGTAATCATTTTGCTCTATTGCCTCTGTCTGGGAGGCTTGATGATTTGGCAACTAAAACCTTAAATATCATGTTCCATTTTTATATCTGTGACACAAGCGTGGGGCTGTGATACAGGGTAACTAACCTGACTACTTTTGAAAACCCTTATGCACCTGGATGAAAGTAAGCCAGGGACTGCAAGCCATAGATTTAAGGTTTCCTACCAACTTTTAAAAATAGCTTCTTGAATGCAATTTATGTAGTGTCAAGTCTAGGATGTAGTCCAAATAGTAACAGAAAAATGGAGATATGTAGGAAAATACTTAAAGTTGACAAGTATTGGGAGTGTAGTATTTTTGGGGCCAGCGTGTAGACCACAGGAAAACTTGCTGTTTCCATCCCAAAGGGAAGAGCCCTACGTTGCAACTGCCAAGGTCCCTGGGACAGCAAGTGTGCTCACTGCTTAGTAAAGAAGCATCCTCAGTTTGATAGAATCATATGGGAGCCTTACATTTGGTTAGCAGTTCTACATTCTTGATGTAATAATATTTTCAGGGTGTGGGAGGGTATCAAGCTCTGAAAATACCCTTGGAGAGATCTGCTTATTAAGTTTGGCTTTTTCAGTCTCCCTACTACTTCTTTACTAAACACCAGGCGGTTTCCTTCACTTTTCAGAACCATATTGTTTTTCCCTTCTCTAATGAACTTTGAAATACTTTTGGATGAGCTATTAAGATTGGGAAAAAATAAACATCTCTTTAAAATAAGGAAGATAATAACAATGACAAGTAGAAAAAGCTCTAAAACAGAGAATATCCTCCATTCTAGCCACTGACTGGGAGTGGAAGGTTCGTGCTCGCTGTCCAGGACGTAGAAATAAAAGCTGAGGAGGCGCTGAGGCGTCTCCTGGATCTCTATGAGCCTCCATCATTTCTGCTGAGTAGGGTTGACAGATAAAATATAGACTGTTTAGTTAAATATGAATGTTTGAAAAACAACGAGTACATTTTGAAGATAAGTATGCCCCAAATAGTTCATAGGATCTACTTATACTAAAAATAATGACTTATTATTCATGTGAAGTTCAAGTTTAACTGGGTATCCTGTATTTTTATGTCCTAAATCTGACAGCCCTACTGATGATCCACAATGGAGGCAGTTGAGGAACGGTACATGCTGGCTCTCGGACAGTCAGAAATGGCTTCAGCAGATCCAGGTACAGTATGAAATTCTTTTTGGATGTAGCTCAGAAGCCATGGGCAGCCCTTGACTGCAAGTACTGCCTCGGGTTTCCCTGAGGTGGGGTAAACCTTCCTCTTAATGGCCTTTTGGTAAGTCTGGAAGACCATATCCAAGGGGAGCCCCAAAGTCAGTTTCATCCTCACAACCATGTTTCCAATTCCTGGAATTGGCTGCATGTGACTCACAAGAGCTGAGGAGGTTTGTGGAAGTTGGGAGTGTCATAGCTTGAACCCTTTGTAGGTAAAGTTTTGCTGTTGTGAGAGTTTTAACAGGAGCAATGTGAAAGACTCCAAGTCCCCAGGTAGATAGAAATAATCCTGTTCTACCTGTGTGTATGTGACAAGTCTCTAATAGTTCAGAGAGCAAGTATCTGGTCTTAGAAAGACTGATCCAAGCTTGGATGTTTCTGGTGACAAGGCAAGGTCCTGAGTTTCAAGTTCACCTTTTATTGTTGAGGAGACAATAAGGTGGTCAGAAGGGAAATCATGGAGGAGACCTTGGCTTCATGCATCGTGCAGCCTTGTATATGTGGTTCTATGTAGATTGTGTTTCAAAGGTGGAGCTTGTTTACAACTATGAACATTCTCCGATGTGCTTTTTGGACCTTCATTCCCAGAGCGAGAGCAGTGCCGAGGCTCTAGAAATGCCATGGATATTCTGAGCTGTCAGTGGCATTTCCCCGGTACTGTTCCCTTGGTGCCGCTCCTTGAAATGTCCAAAGGGATTATCATGTGTCTTGTGGCGGGTCCTAGCATTGTGAAAGGAAGCTGCTGCACCTGGCTCAGAGGATTTCGGATGTGGTGGGAGGAGGAGTAGTACTACGACTATAAATTGTATCACAGCATATCGATTCCATCTTGAGAGTGGGGTTGGGGGGTTATGAAGGGGGGCTTTTATTGTACTTTTATAGATTGTACCCTTGAAACTAATTCAATTTTTAAAAATTAATTAATTTATTTGGGGCTGCATTGGGTCTTTGTCGCTGCTAGCGGGCGTTCTCTAGTTGCAGTGAGCGGGGGCTCCTCTTGGCTGTGGTGCACGGGCTTCTCATTGCAGTGGCTTCTCTTGTTGCGGAGCATGGTCTCTAGGCACGCAGGCTTCCGTAGTTGTGGCACGTGGGCTCGGTTGATGTGGCACACGGGCTCTAGAGCGCAGGCTCAGTAGTTGTGGCGCGCGGGCTTAGTTACTCCGTGGCACGTGGGATCTTCCCAGACCAGGGCTCGAACCCATGACCCCTGCATTCGCAGGCATATTCTTAACCACTGCTCCACCAGGGAAGCCCGATAATTCAGTTTTTTATAAAGAGAAGATTCCTAATATTATTCCAAAATTTTAAAAATATGTAGTTGGATAACACTATGAAAAATTAACTGATATATTCTTTTATTATTTCTCTTTGCTCCCTGGATTTTTTTCCCCATCCAGTCAGCTAGGCACTGTGAGTTCACTGCATTAGGAAGGTAAAGACTCAGCAGAAATGAGGGAGAAAAACAGAAAAGTCTCAGCTTTGGAATGTTCACAACGGAGGCCACAGTAGAACAGGTGAGAATTCTGTGAACCAAAAATAAATGTCGTCTCAAATGCAAAAAAGTATTCTCTGCACTGGGAGGCAGGAGAGGGAGGGAGGGAAGGACTGAAGGAGAGAGATCAGTGTGGCCAGGGACATGGAGACTGTGCTTAAGGATGATATGCCCAGGAAGAGAATCAGAATCTGGAGAAGATTCAGCCTGCACGTGATCATTGCCTCCAGCCAGCACCCTCATCTCAGACGTTGGGAAATTCAGAGAGAGAGTGGGAGTACGTCAGGAGGGCCACGTGCATAGTCTGTGTGGCAGGGGTTGTGGCCGTTCCCTATTTGTGAGGAGTCCCCAGCAATTTGCAGGCCTCTTCTGGAAAATGCTGGCGGACGTCTCTAGTGCTTATGTGAAAGCTTGTTCACAAACCTTGAAAGATACAGATGTAGATGACAGATAGATGCATAGATAGAAAAATGTCATTAAATAAAAGCTCCAGGAAAGGTTTGGAAAATGCCCTTTATTGCATAGGACGCTTCTATTGTCATATGATGTTAGACTGAGTGCCGGTCCCTTCATCCTCCTTCAGACCACGGCATTCTGTCTGCTACTCTCCCGAGGGTCCTTTCTTCTCCCTGGAAGGGATAAAACAAATGAGGTAGAACAGGAAGAGACAAGAAGCACTCCAAGCTCTGCTGGTCAGGGTTACCCTCCAGCATTGCCTTAATGCTCAGAGCCACACACACCACAGTGAGCTTGGCTCCAGATCAACTACCACGCAACGAAGGTTCTGGAACATTTCCATATCTCGGGGAACCTCATTTCCACGTGACTCTCTTTCATATTCCCCTTTGTCACAGAAGGCTAGGTCCAGTGGTCCGGGTGAGATCTCGGCTCAGGCCCAAGGCTCTCAGACCTCAAAGTTCTGGTCCTGCAAGGGCCCCTGTCCTCTCTTGAGACCACTCCTGGCTCTCTCTGCCGAGAAGGAGCTGCTGGCAGTACGTCCTCTAAGAGTTGAGGTCCATCGTGCAGACCCTGAGAAAACTCCTAGGAAAAGGCTCCACCTTCTTGTTTACGTCAACAGAGGTCAATGCCTTCGTTAGTGCTGGGTGTGTCCCATTTGATGCAACTGCAGAGCCATTAGGTAAACCAGCACATGTGTGCGGCCCCTTCCCTTAGACTCCTCTGGGCCCTCGTGACATAGGCTCAGAAGACTGCCAGCCTCAAGCCTTACCTCTTCCAAGGGACGGCCACACCGTCTTCCAGGATCTTCTGTCCCATGAATCTCAGTTGCTGTTTGGAACTCAAAGGAGAGAAAAGACCCTGCCTGCGGGGTCTCTTTGGGCTGGGGCCTTCCCCCGTGGGCTGCTCTCCCTCATTCTCCTTTTCTTCTTGCTTCTCTAACTCCTTCTACTCCTCCTCCTCCTCCTCCTCCTCCTCCTCGTTCTCCTCCTCCTCCTCCTCGTCCTCTTCCTCAGGGGTGCTCTCGGATTCCACATTGCCCATCCGCTGGGCCATGGTGAGATGAAAGGCACGGCAGCTGAAGCCCTGCAGGACGCCACCCTTCACGTGCTGCTGGAGGATCTCCAAGGTGGGGAAGACCCGGCAGCAGGCCATGCACCTGAAGCCGGTCTCCATGGTCAGCATCCAGTCCGCTGTCTTGGCGCTGGGTCTCTCCTCGACGGCAGGTGGCCCTGATGGGCTGCCTGGCTCTGCCCTTTCCTCATACTCTTTCTCCTCCCCAGTGGGCTCACTGTCAGACAGGAGGCTTTCGGTGGACACATCAGAAGAGGGGTCAGTGGCTACTGCGCACACATCCTCAGGAAGGGTCACTTCTTCTATCCTCAGCTGCTTTTCAGGCAACTCCAAGGGTTTCTTTGTCTTCCAGGAGACAGCGACACCCTTGTTCACTTGTACCTGCATGTAGTATATTTTCATGCCCCTTTCCTCTTTGTCTGGGTGCAGATAGTTCTTACAGGGTGAAGAGGGTGAGGAGGAGACACAGTGTGATGGGGAAGCGGTCTCTCCTTCTTCCTGATCCTGGGCTAGGGGTGGTCTAGGCTGGGCAGTGTCTCGATGAAATCTCCGGATTCCTGAAAAAGGAAATTAAAATCATAATAACATGCATGGGCCATGCCGGAAGCTGAGGGAGCAGGTGTGGTAGACGAGAGAGGGACATTGGCACGACATAGCAATGTCGTGAGCTTGGTGTCCGTTGGCCGTAGGACGGAGTGGTGTATGTGGTGTCATCTGTGGGCTTTTCATGTGCGTGGGGGTGTATACTGGAGCGGTGTCTGTATACAGGGGTGTGGAGTATGGTGGTGAGGGCTGTAGTATGTGAGGGATGCGGCTGGATGCGTGTACGATGAGGAGTGTGAGTTTGGGAATATCGGTGGTGCATTCCTTGTGGAATGGGGCTGTGGTGCAGGAGAGTACTGTGGAGCACGTGCTTGGGGTTGATGTGCACTGAGAAGGGCTGTGCCTGGAGGGCGCGTGTATGTGTGAGCTGTGTGCACCTGAGCTGGATGGTCCTGCTCTCAGGCTGGAGGTGTATGATGCAGAACTCTGTCCTTCTCTGGAAGCAAAGGCAAAGACAAAGCCTACATTTTCCTCTGAAGATGCTTAATCTGGTCCCTCTTCCCTCCACCTCAAGCCCAGACCTTTCCGGCCCCTGCTCCTTGACTTCCCCACCATGGTAGTAGCAGTATTCACACACACACACCCAGACTCAGCTGGCATCCACGCCCTCGGAACAGCTCAGCCATCCTGCCCAGGCTCCTCCACAGAGCCCTCATCACCTCTGATGACCCTGGATTTCCTCTCAGCCTCCCTGGGATCTGTGTGCCTCCTGCTTCACAGCCAAGCACCCCGTCACCTGAGGAGCCCCACGCCCTTACCAGCATAGCTGAGCTTGCGCAGAGTAGAAGTACAGAAGAAGTATTTAGAGGCAGAGGAGACCTCCACTGCCCCTGGGCTGCAGCCTTGGGCCACCACAGTGGATCCAAGCCGAGGGGGATCCTCTTGTGACTTCGAGATTCCTGAGGGAGGAGTGAAAGGCTCAGGGTGGGTTCATCAGTCCTCTGTCCACAAATATTTACTGAGTGTGTGACACGTGTCAGGTGCAGTGAATACACACAGCTGAGAGTGTGGTTCCCAGTGGATCCTCCAGGATTTAATTCCAATCAATACTTATTCTCTCACTGTCTAGTTGGTAATGTAGGCCTCGGTGGTGACTGTGAGTGTGTGGGAAGAGTGAGTGATGTGTATCAGTTAAGTCTGTGGTAAGTGTGGGGTTGGCATGGGGAGCACAGTGCAGACGTGTCTATCTGTGTCTGTGGCCTTTGTGTGCATGGTTTCTGTTCACAAGTCAGGAATTCTGGGACATGTAACGTTTCCTCATTACATGGTGTGGCTTGTATTTATGGTGTGTGTTCATTCATTCATTCACCAAGATTCAGTAAGCAGCTACTCCTGTGTATCCGGCACTCTTCCATTGTTGTAGTCTTTGGTAACGCTGCACATTCTAGTAGGGGAAGACACACACTAAACAAAACTACAATAAATATATAATACATCAGCTGGTGGTAAGTATATAAGGGTTGCCAGACTTAGCGAACAAGAATACAAGGCACCCAGTTAAATTTCAGTTTCAGATAAACCCAGAATAATCTTTTAGTGTAAGTATTCCCATGCAGTATTTGGCCTGACTTAGTTTTAGTGTAAGTATAGCCCATACAATATGTGGGACATACGAATACTGAAAAATTACTTGTTGTTTATCTGGAATTCAAATTGAACTGGATAGCCCATATTTTCTCTGGCAATCCTGACATGGGTTACTGAGACTGTGGTTTACTGTGGTTTGTACAAAGCGGGTCTGGCATTACTCAAGAATGTGTTATAAGTGTGGTGTGTATGACACGTGACTGGTTCTTATAGAGGTATTTAGAGATGGCTGAAGTTAGTTGTGTTTGTGCAAGAGTTGAGGAGATACATGTATATAGTGTGTGTGTGTGTGTGTGTGTGTCCTATATATATAGTGTGTGTGTCTATATACATATCTCATCTCCAGCGTTTGGTGTTGGAGGAGAGGATTGTGATACAGGAGGGTTGAATGAGAACATAGTATAGGAGGGATGCGTGTATATACCTCCATGTGCTGTGTGTGGTTTACTAAGGAAGTTATATGTGGGGTGTGTGATATTTTTGCTGCATCAGAGTGTACATGGGTGTATGAGTTACTGTCTCATAAAACACCCCTAACAAGAATTCTGTATACACTCTTACGTACACCGAGTGTCAGCCAGGTCCAGGCAGGGTGACAAGAACTTTACCACGCAGACTTTATATCTGGTAAGCACTCTACCCCCATTCATCTCGCTCTTCTCTGCACTACCACACACACACACACACACACACACACACACACACACACACACTCACACACACACACAGGAACATAGGGCAAAATATTCTGAATGGTCAGGGGCAGTCATTGCCTTCCCCAGCCTGTCCCAGCCACTGCCTTGAAATTTGCCTGCTGTCTAGAGCTCCATTCCCAGGGCCCATCCTACAGTCTCCAGGGCCCTAGGCCTGGTAGGAGCTACTGGGCTCTAATCTGGGGCAGAGGCCTCTAGCTGGAGCTCTGGGGTGACCACCCCTCTCCCAGGGCAAGCTACTCGCCTACATTTAATGCACGCAGGCACCACGTGGCCCGTGGCTCTCAGAGCTCCCCGCAGGACCCTGAGGCCATTTCTCACCCCCGCTCACGCGGTCTCAGTTTCTGGAAAACCCTTCCCTTCCCTTGATCTCCTTTGGGAAATTCTTCCTGTTGAAGGAATAAAACCTCCTTGCTTTCAATATGACACCATCCCTAGACAAACAATCTTCTTTCAAAGTGCATTCCACTTGTCAAGATATTTTTCAACAGGGCCTTCAACTCATGGGGCTTCTCTTTCCACTTTGGTAAAAGAGGCCAAGCAACTCATGGGTCTCTCTCAGCATCCTTGCATCCTTCACATCCCCCACCTCATGACCCCTAGGAAAGATCCAAGAGCATAAGAGAGAAATCGGGGACTGAGAAAAGCTGCACCTCTAGGTCTGTGCAAGCAGGATGCAGCCTGCTGTGAGTCCGACAAAGCTCCAGGCCCGGCTGCCCCAGGAGAGAGTCCTCAGACCAGCGGAGCTGACCTCCCATCTCCCAGGGGGCATCTGGCCGTTCTGTGCCGTCTCACACCACAGGGACCCTCCGGATAGATACGGCAGCATCACTGAGACAAGGTCTCTCGCTCCCTGCTTCACAGGTGACACGTTCTCAGTCCCCCGCTTCCTAGAGAAGCTTCAGTTTGGCAGAAACCCATGTGCCCCAGACAAGTTGCCCCCCACATACCTCCTCCATTCTCGGCAGTTTCCTGGGACTCTTCATTTTCCAGATGTTTCCTCTTTTGTCGCCGTTCCATCGTACCAACTAGAAGTCTCCCTTAGAAGATGCCTCAAGAGATGTCCAACTCCTCCTCTTCCCTACAGGTTGGCCCTTCTTGGCTCTTGGGCAATCCGTTGAAATGATTCAATACAAACAAAAATAGTCAAGTCTCCTAAATGGCTGAAAAACTTGTACCACTTGGTGAACCAGCAGTAGTGCCTAGTGCTCACCAGGGCTGTTATGTTTGCAAGGTTGCCAGGCTCACAGTGGAATTCTGTGACCTCAGTGATGACATCAGAGCATTCGGTGGACCTAGGTTGAGCACAGTGTCTGCAATAGCACAGGCCCCATTTTCAAGAACAATTCCTTTTTCCCAGCCGAAGCTTTCCCGTGAAAGGGAAAGGTTCCTACCATATCTATTATAAATTGTATCATACCATGTCTATTATAAAATTCACATTTTGATTGGAGATCTTTTAATGTCTTTTCTAGAGAGATTTAATATGAATGTTTTAAATGGTCTCCAGTTTCCCTGTGGATTATTGACATTTTAAACTCTGCACTTCAATTTTCCCTCAATACGTGTAATTTTGTCACGGCTATTTCTGTACTTAAAGATGAGGAACTATATAATTGATTTCTTCATTTTTTCCCCATCTCTTTCCAAGGTACTGCATTTGATTGTGTCTTGCGACTGAGTGAAAAATGCTAGTCCTTGAGTCAGGACATTGGGCCCTTTAGCAAGTAACTCAACCTATCTGGGCTTCAGCTTCTGTATGTGCGATCAAGAGGCTTGGACTAGCTGACTTTTCAAATGCTGTGTTTCTTTGATTCACTCTCACTTACTGATCTGCTCCTTAAGAAGAGGGTCTGTTCTCATAAAGTAACAACAGTCTTTTCCTAACCTTGGGTTGGGCGGAGTTTAACTGTTCGTACTCAGTTTGTTAGTTATATTGCCTTCTACGTATGCTTAGCTCTAAATAATTTATACGGCTCTTGTGACAATTTTTAGATCTTCTTTTTTGCTTATTTTCTTTTATAGTTTCTAATTTGTTATTGCCAGTGTAGAGGAGCCTGATTGACTTTTAAAATTTATTGATCTTGTATGTGTGTGCCTTGTTGAACCGTCTTATTAGTTCCTGCTAGTTTATCTGTGGGTTCTTTTGGGTCTCCTAGATAAATGAGCATATTAAATGTAAATAATGTGTTCTTTGGATAAAGTTTATTTTCTTGCATCTCTATATATAGAAGCAATATGTTGAATTGATTTAAATATTTAAATACTTACATACCTGTTATCACAATCTAACGTTCTTTATCTTATTTTGTTTCAATCAATATTATGTTTTGAAGATTTATCCACGTGAATCCATATAGATCTAGGTCTTTGATTTTTGACTGTTTGATATTATGTGATCACATGCATATAGCATCATTTATTTTCCATTCAAGCATTATTGGACAATTGGATTGTTTCCCTCCCTTCTCTAGAACAAACAACATTTCCTAGAATATCCCTGAAGATGTCTGACAGTCGAGAAGGGCCAGGCTGCCCGAAGGATTGCTACTTGCTTTTAGCCACCTTCCAACAGGCCGTCTCCAGCCAGCAATTTGAAGCACAGCTGAAATGAGAACTGCCCCAAATGTGAAGATCTTAGGAGCTTCCTAGAAGGTGGGAGGTTAATGATAGGCATCCTGCTGGGATCCCAGGGGAGTCTGAGCTGGCCTGAAGCTCATCTTCCTCCTCCACCTCTCAAGAGAAATGTGGAGGAAAGAAGACTTCAAAAACTGTGAGCAGGCAGAGGGAGAGATATTGGGGGCCGAAGCTGTAACTGAGGTCTTGGAGTGGGCTGTGAGCACGCAGAGCCTCTCGAGAGCCAGGCTCTGCCTTCTGAGGACTTCTCCCCTAAGGCTGCTCATAATTCACGTGATACCAGCCATATAGAGCCGACTTGGCCCACACTGTCACAGAAAGCCTTATCAGAATCTCTTCTTCTTCATACACTCTTGTGTCTGTTACTTGGTTATTGCCTTTGGTACTCCACTGATGTGAACCACAGTCGCCAGGGGATGGAGGACACTAGTGACCCATCTTGCTCTGTGGCCTCAGTCCACAGCTGGAGGGTAAGGGAAGAGGCCAAATGAAGGTCAAGAAGGAAAGATGGAGTTTGAAGAGAAGACCTGAGTTAAGGGTGTCTTCTCAAGTCTTGATGACTGAAATGTAGCTCCAGTACCTGAAGTCCTGCTTGTTCTCAAGGCTGACCGCGGGGCTGGGTGCACTCAGTGAAGGAACCGTATACACTTAGTATTTCCTTGCTTGCTCACACTTGCCCTCCTCTGATACACCCTCTGCAAGACTGATCTTCCCCTGAAACAACTTTCCACCTGCTACTGTCATCTCAGGAACATTTGCTTCACCTTCCTAGTGTCCCCCTAGAATGCCATTGCAGCCAATTCATAATTTGATAATCATGCTGCTTACCATATTCTCAGCAACTTCTGAGAAATTTTATTCACTTTATTCCATAGTCTTCACCCATCAATAATCTTCCTTAACTTCCTAGCTGCAGGTTAACCCATTCGGAATCATTTCTTTTGCTTTCTCTTCTTTGGCAAATCCTTTCTATCTTTTAAGGTCTTTTTCTTGTCTCTCTACCATCCTGCCTTCCTGAACTTCTTTTTTTTTCGTTTAAGTAACCTTTCAATCTCCTTCCCCAATTTCCTCATAAACATTGAGAGTTTATTCCTCACACGTTAGACAGCGGTTTATGAATGGCCAGGCATAATGGACTCAGAATGAGTTGGCACCCCCGAGGTACTTGTCTTGCTGGGGAGCCACAGGTGAAGGGCTGTCTGCTGGACACATGTTTGCATGGAGTCAGGCTGAGTGGCCTCAGGGTGTTTGCTCTGCACTTGTGTGTGTTTCTCCCTAGTTGGTTTCCTTGTCCAGCCACCTGTGACCTCCCTCCATCCAGCCCAGGGAATCCTTCTCATCACAGGGGTAGGATGTTTGTCTCATTTTCCATCACATCCTTTCCCCAAAGTTTGGTTGTGAGTTGTTCCCATTCCAAAGACCTTTCCTCTTTGAAGAGAAAAGAGAAAATCTTGTCTCTCCTTTTCTCTCACTTCACTTCTGCTCTATTATCTCCTCCGTCCAGAATGGCCCACTGACTCACATGGGTGTAGATCCAAAGATGGCAAGAAATGCCAGCAATTCTGAGATAATAATACGGATGGATCAGGAAAACTTGAAAACCTTTATCCCGCCACATTAAAAAAAATTGCACTTCCAGTGTATTCAGAGTCTCAGTGTAGAAACACAAATGATAGAGAAATTGAATTACACTCAAGTTTTTCTTTCCTCCTTTCCTGATTTATTCTAATCCTCCAAGTTAACATGATGAGCTCTTTGTTGTGTAAAGTTTCAGACATTTTCTACCCATGCACACTTTTCTTCTTTTCACATTAGAGTGTGAACTAGGTCACTTTCAACATGCTGTGATTCTGTGATTCACTGTCTCCCACCGAGTCATCCACGGATAAAGTCATCTGTTTCACGGAGAACTATTTCCAATAGCTAATAGCCAATGTCTGTGGAGTGCTTACTCTGTGTCGGTTTCTTGTAACTACTTTACAGATCATTTGTACAGCGTACCCATGGACCAGGTACAATTATGACCCCCAAGTGACAGATAAGTGCAGATAAGTACAAATAAATACAGAGGCCAAGTGACTTGCCCAAGACACTGGAGCAAATCAAAATCCATGCCTCTGTAATCATTTTGCTCTATTGCCTCTGTCTGGGAGGCTTGATGATTTGGCAACTAAAACCTTAAATATCATGTTCCATTTTTATATCTGTGACACAAGCGTGGGGCTGTGATACGGGGTAAGTAACCTGACTACTTTTGAAAACCCTTATGCACCTGGATGAAAGTAAGCCAGGGACTGCAAGCCATAGATTTAAGGTTTCCTACCAACTTTTAAAAATAGCTTCTTGAATGCAATTTATGTAGTGTCAAGTCTAGGATGTAGTCCAAATAGTAACAGAAAAATGGAGATATGTAGAAAAATACTTAAAGTTGACAAGTATTGGGAGTGTAGTATTTTTGGGGCCAGCGTGTAGACCACAGGAAAACTTGCTGTTTCCATCCCAAAGGGAAGAGCCCTACGTTGCAACTGCCAAGGTCCCTGGGACAGCAAGTGTGCTCACTGCTTAGTAAAGAAGCATCCTCAGTTTGATAGAATCATATGGGAGCCTTACATTTGGTTAGCAGTTCTACATTCTTGATGTAATAATATTTTCAGGGTGTGGGAGGGTATCAAGCTCTGAAAATACCCTTGGAGAGATCTGCTTATTAAGTTTGGCTTTTTCAGTCTCCCTACTACTTCTTTACTAAACACCAGGCGGTTTCCTTCACTTTTCAGAACCATATTGTTTTTCCCTTCTCTAATGAACTTTGAAATACTTTTGGATGAGCTATTGAGATTGGGAAAAAATAAACATCTCTTTAAAATAAGGAAGATAATAACAATGACAAGTAGAAAAAGCTCTAAAACAGAGAATATCCTCCATTCTAGCCACTGACTGGGAGTGGAAGGTTCGTGCTCGCTGTCCAGGACGTAGAAATAAAAGCTGAGGAGGCGCTGAGGCGTCTCCTGGATCTCTATGAGCCTCCATCATTTCTGCTGAGTAGGGTTGACAGATAAAATATAGACTGTTTAGTTAAATATGAATGTTTGAAAAACAACGAGTACATTTTGAAGATAAGTATGCCCCAAATAGTTCATAGGATCTACTTATACTAAAAATAATGACTTATTATTCATGTGAAGTTCAAGTTTAACTGGGTATCCTGTATTTTTATGTCCTAAATCTGACAGCCCTACTGATGATCCACAATGGAGGCAGTTGAGGAGTGGTACATGCTGGCTCTCGGACAGTCAGAAATGGCTTCAGCAGATCCAGGTACAGTATGAAATTCTTTTTGGATGTAGCTCAGAAGCCATGGCCAGCCCTTGACTGCAAGTACTGCCTCGGGTTTCCCTGAGGTGGGGTAAACCTTCCTCTTAATGGCCTTTTGGTAAGTCTGGAAGACCATATCCAAGGGGAGCCCCAAAGTCAGTTTCATCCTCACAACCATGTTTCCAATTCCTGGAATTGGCTGCATGTGACTCACAAGAGCTGAGGAGGTTTGTGGAAGTTGGGAGTGTCATAGCTTGAACCCTTTGTAGGTAAAGTTTTGCTGTTGTGAGAGTTTTAACAGGAGCAATGTGAAAGACTCCAAGTCCCCAGGTAGATAGAAATAATCCTGTTCTACCTGTGTGTATGTGACAAGTCTCTAATAGTTCAGAGAGCAAGTATCTGGTCTTAGAAAGACTGATCCAAGCTTGGATGTTTCTGGTGACAAGGCAAGGTCCTGTGTTTCAAGTTCAACTTTTATGGTTGAGGAGACAATAAGGTGGTCAGAAGGGAAATCATGGAGGAGACCTTGGCTTCATCCATCGTGCAGGCTTGTATATGTGGTTCTATGTAGATTGTGTTTCAAAGGTGGAGCTTGTTTACAACTATGAACATTCTCCGATGTGCTTTTTGGACCTTCATTCCCAGAGCGAGAGCAGTGCCGAGGCTCTAGAAATGCCATGGATATTCTGAGCTGTCAGTGGCATTTCCCCGGTACTGTTCCCTTGGTGCCGCTCCTTGAAATGTCCAAAGGGATTATCATGTGTCTTGTGGCGGGTCCTAGCATTGTGAAAGGAAGCTGCTGCACCTGGCTCAGAGGATTTCGGATGTGGTGGGAGGAGGAGTAGTACTACGACTATAAATTGTATCACAGCATATCGATTCCATCTTGAGAGTGGGGTTGGGGGGTTATGAAGGGGGGCTTTTATTGTACTTTTATACATTGTACCCTTGAAACTAATTCAATTTTTTAAAATTAATTAATTTATTTGGGGCTGCATTGGGTCTTTGTTGCTGCTAGCGGGTGTTCTCTAGTTGCAGTGAGCGGGGGCTCCTCTTGGCTGTGGTGCACGGGCTTCTCATTGCAGTGGCTTCTCTTGTTGCGGAGCATGGTCTCTAGGCACGCAGGCTTCCGTAGTTGTGGCACGTGGGCTCGGTTGATGTGGCACACGGGCTCTAGAGCGCAGGCTCAGTAGTTGTGGCGCGCGGGCTTAGTTACTCCGTGGCACGTGGGATCTTCCCAGACCAGGGCTCGAACCCATGACCCCTGCATTCGCAGGCATATTCTTAACCACTGCTCCACCAGGGAAGCCCGATAATTCAGTTTTTTATAAAGAGAAGATTCCTAATATTATTCCAAAATTTAAAAATATGTAGTTGGATAACACTATGAAAAATTAACTGATATATTCTTTTATTATTTCTCTTTGCTCCCTGGATTTTTTTCCCCATCCAGTCAGCTAGGCACTGTGAGTTCACTGCATTAGGAAGGTAAAGACTCAGCAGAAATGAGGGAGAAAAACAGAAAAGTCTCAGCTTTGGAATGTTCACAACGGAGGCCACAGTAGAACAGGTGAGAATTCTGTGAACCAAAAATAAATGTCGTCTCAAATGCAAAAAAGTATTCTCTGCACTGGGAGGCAGGAGAGGGAGGGAGGGAAGGACTGAAGGAGAGAGATCAGTGTGGCCAGGGACATGGAGACTGTGCTTAAGGACGATATGCCCAGGAAGAGAATCAGAATCTGGAGAAGATTCAGCCTGCACGTGATCATTGCCTCCAGTCAGCACCCTCATCTCAGACGTTGGGAAATTCAGAGACAGAGTGGGAGTACGTGAGGAGGGCCACGAGCATAGTCTGTGTGGCAGGGGTTGTGGCCGTTCCCTATTTGTGAGGAGTCCCCAGCAATTTGCAGGCCTCTTCTGGAAAATGCTGGTGGACGTCTCTAGTGCTTATGTGAAAGCTTGTTCACAAACCTTGAAAGATACAGATGTAGATGACAGATAGATGCATAGATAGAAAAATGTCATTAAATAAAAGCTCCAGGAAAGGTTTGGAAAATGCCCTTTATTGCATAGGACGCTTCTATTGTCATATGATGTTAGACTGAGTGCCGGTCCCTTCATCCTCCTTCAGACCACGGCATTCTGTCTGCTACTCTCCCGAGGGTCCTTTCTTCTCCCTGGAAGGGATAAAACCAATGAGGTAGAACAGGAAGAGACAAGAAGCACTCCAAGCTCTGCTGGTCAGGGTTACCCTCCAGCATTGCCTTAATGCTCAGAGCCACACACACCACAGTGAGCTTGGCTCCAGATCAACTACCACGCAACGAAGGTTCTGGAACATTTCCGTATCTCGGGGGACCTCATTTCCACGTGACTCTCTTTCATATTCCCCTTTGTCACAGAAGGCTAGGTCCAGTGGTCCGGGTGAGATCTCGGCTCAGGCCCAAGGCTCTCAGACCTCAAAGTTCTGGTCCTGCAAGGGCCCCTGTCCTCTCTTGAGACCACTCCTGGCTCTCTCTGCCGAGAAGGAGCTGCTGGCAGTACGTCCTCTAAGAGTTGAGGTCCATCGTGCAGACCCTGAGAAAACTCCTAGGAAAAGGCTCCACCTTCTTGTTTACGTCAACAGAGGTCAATGCCTTTCTTAGTGCTGGGTGTGTCCCATTTGATGCAACTGCAGAGCCATTAGGTAAACCAGCACATGTGTGCGGCCCCTTCCCTTAGACTCCTCTGGGCCCTCGTGACATAGGCTCAGAAGACTGCCAGCCTCAAGCCTTACCTCTTCTAAGGGACGGCCACACCGTCTTCCAGGATCTTCTGTCCCATGAATCTCAGTTGCTGTTTGGAACTCAAAGGAGAGAAAAGACCCTGCCTGCGGGGTCTCTTTGGGCTGGGGCCTTCCCCCGTGGGCTGCTCTCCCTCATTCTCCTTTTCTTCTTGCTTCTCTACCTCCTTCTCCTCCTCCTCCTCCTCCTCCTCCTCCTCCTCCTCCTCGTTCTCCTCCTCCTCCTCCTCATCCTCTTCCTCAGGGGTGCTCTCGGATTCCACATTGCCCATCCGCTGGGCCATGGTGAGATGAAAGGCACGGCAGCTGAAGCCCTGCAGGACGCCGCCCTTCACGTGCTGCTGGAGGATCTCCAAGGTGGGGAAGACCCGGCAGCAGGCCATGCACCTGAAGCCGGTCTCCATGGTCAGCATCCAGTCCGCTGTCTTGGCGCTGGGTCTCTCCTCGACGGCAGGTGGCCCTGATGGGCTGCCTGTCTCTGCCCTTTCCTCATACTCTTTCTCCTCCCCAGTGGGCTCACTGTCAGACAGGAGGCTTTCGGTGCACACATCAGAAGAGGGGTCAGTGGCTACTGCACATACATCCTCAGGAAGGGTCACTTCTTCTATCCTCAGCTGCTTTTCAGGCAACTCCAAGGGTTTCTTTGTCTTCCAGGAGACAGCGACACCCTTGTTCACTTGTACCTGCATGTAGTGTATTTTCATGCCCCTTTCCTCTTTGTCTGGGTGCAGATAGTTCTTACAGGGTGAAGAGGGTGAGGAGGAGACACAGTGTGATGGGGAAGCGGTCTCTCCTTCTTCCTGATCCTGGGCTAGGGGTGGTCTAGGCTGGGCAGTGTCTCGATGAAATCTCCGGATTCCTGAAAAAGGAAATTAAAATCATAATAACATGCATGGGCCATGCCGGAAGCTGAGGGAGCAGGTGTGGTAGACGAGAGAGGGACATTGGCACGACATAGCAATGTCGTGAGCTTGGTGTCCATTGGCCGTATGACGGAGTGGTGTATGTGGTGTCATCTGTGGGCTTTTCATGTGCGTGGGGGGGTATACTGGAGCGGTGTCTGTATACAGGGGTGTGGAGTATGGTGGTGAGGGCTGTAGTATGTGAGGGATGCGGCTGGATGCGTGTACGATGAGGAGTGTGAGTTTGGGAATATCGGTGGTGCATTCCTTGTGGAATGGGGCTGTGGTGCAGGAGAGTACAATGGAGCACGTGCTTGGGGTTGATGTGCACTGAGAAGGGCTGTGCCTGGAGGGCACGTGTATGTGTGACCTGTGTGCACCTGAGCTGGATGGTCCTGCTCTCAGGCTGGAGGTGTATGATGCAGAACTCTGTCCTTTTCTGGAAGCAAAGGCAAAGACAAAGCCTACATTTTCCTCTGAAGATGCTTAATCTGGTCCCTCTTCCCTCCACCTCAAGCCCAGACCTTTCCGGCCCCTGCTCCTTGACTTCCCCACCATGGTAGTAGCAGTATTCACACACACACCCCCAGACTCAGCTGGCATCCACGCCCTAGGAACAGCTCAGCCATCCTGCCCAGGCTCCTCCACAGAGCCCTCATCACCTCTGATGACCCTGGATTTCCTCTCAGCCTCCCTGGGATCTGTGTGCCTCCTGCTTCACAGCCAAGCATCCCGTCACCTGAGGAGCCCCACGCCCTTACCAGTGTAGCTGAGCTTGCGCAGAGTAGAAGTACAGAAGAAGTATTTAGAGGCAGAGGAGACCTCCACTGCCCCTGGGCTGCAGCCTTGGGCCACCACAGTGGATCCAAGCCGAGGGGGATCCTCTTGTGACTTCGAGATTCCTGAGGGAGGAATGAAAGGCTCAGGGTGGGTTCATCAGTCCACTGTCCACAAATATTTACTGAGTGTGTGACACGTGTCAGGTGCAGTGAATACACACAGCTGAGAGTGTGGTTCCCAGTGGATCCTCCAGGATTTAATTCCAATCAATACTTATTCTCTCACTGTCTAGTTGGTAATGTAGGCCTCGGTGGTGACTGTGAGTGTGTGGGAAGAGTGAGTGATGTGTATCAGTTAAGTCTGTGGTAAGTGTGGGGTTGGCATGGGGAGCACAGTGCAGACGTGTCTATCTGTGTCTGTGGCCTTTGTGTGCATGGTTTCTGTTCACAAGTCAGGAATTCTGGGACATGTAACGTTTCCTCATTACATGGTGTGGCTTGTATTTATGGTGTGTGTTCATTCATTCATTCACCAAGATTCAGTAAGCAGCTACTCCTGTGTATCCGGCACTCTTCCATTGTTGTAGTCTTTGGTAACGCTGCACATTCTAGTAGGGGAAGACACACACTAAACAAAACTACAATAAATATATAATACATCAGCTGGTGGTAAGTATATAAGGGTTGCCAGACTTAGCGAACAAGAATACAAGGCACCCAGTTAAATTTCAGTTTCAGATAAACCCAGAATAATCTTTTAGTGTAAGTATTCCCATGCAGTATTTGGCCTGACTTAGTTTTAGTGTAAGTATAGCCCATACAATATGTGGGACATACGGATACTGAAAAATTACTTGTTCTTTATCTAGAATTCAAATTGAACTGGATAGCCCATATTTTCTCTGGCAATCCTGACATGGGTTACTGAGACTGTGGTTTACTGTGGTTTGTACAAAGCGGGTCTGGCATTACTCAAGAATGTGTTATAAGTGTGGTGTGTATGACACGTGACTGGTTCTTATAGAGGTATTTAGAGATGGCTGAAGTTAGTTGTGTTTGTGCAAGAGTTGAGGAGATACATGTATATAGTGTGTGTGTGTGTGTGTGTGTGTGTCCTATATATATAGTGTGTGTGTCTATATACATATCTCATCTCCAGCGTTTGGTGTTGGAGGAGAGGATTGTGATACAGGTGGGTTGTATGAGAACGTAGTATAGGAGGGATGCGTGTATATACCTCCATGTGCTGTGTGTGGTTTACTAAGGAAGTTATATGTGGGGTGTGTGATATTTTTGCTGCATCAGAGTGTACATGGGTGTATGAGTTACTGTCTCATAAAACAACCCTAACAAGAATTCTGTATACACTCTTACGTACACCGAGTGTCAGCCAGGTCCAGGCAGGGTGACAAGAACTTTACCATGCAGACTTTATATCTGGTAAGCACTCTACCCCCATTCATCTCGCTCTTCTCTGCACTACCACACACACACACACACACACACACACACACACACTCACACACACACACACAGGAACATAGGGCAAAATATTCTGAATGGTCAGGGGCAGTCATTGCCTTCCCCAGCCTGTCCCAGCCACTGCCTGGAAATCTGCCTGCTGTCTAGAGCTCCATTCCCAGGGCCCATCCTACAGTCTCCAGGGCCCTGGGCCTGGTAGGAGCTACTGGGCTCTAATCTGGGGCAGAGGCCTCTAGCTGGAGCTCTGGGGTGACCACCCCTCTCCCAGGGCAAGCTCCTCGCCTACATTTAATGCACGCAGGCACCACGTGGCCCGTGGCTCTCAGAGCTCCCCGCAGGACCCTGAGGCCATTTCTCACCCCCGCTCACGCGGTCTCAGTCTCTGGAAAACCCTTCCCTTCCCTTGATCTCCTTTGGGAAATTCTTCCTGTTGAAGGAATAAAACCTCCTTGCTTTCAATATGACACCATCCCTAGACAAACAATCTTCTTTCAAAGTGCATTCCACTTGTCAAGATATTTTTCAACAGGGCCTTCAACTCATGGGGCTTCTCTTTCCACTTTGGTAAAAGAGGCCAAGCAACTCATGGGTCTCTCTCAGCATCCTTGCATCCTTCACATCCCCCACCTCATGACCCCTAGGAAAGATCCAAGAGCATAAGAGAGAAATCGGGGACTGAGGAAAGCTGCACCTCTAGGTCTGTGCAAGCAGGATGCAGCCTGCTGTGAGTCCGACAAAGCTCCAGGCCCGGCTGCCCCAGGAGAGAGTCCTCAGACCAGCGGAGCTGACCTCCCATCTCCCAGGGGGCATCTGGCCGTTCTGTGCCGTCTCACACCACAGGGACCCTCCGGATAGATACGGCAGCATCAGTGAGACAAGGTCTCTCGCTCCCTGCTTCACAGGTGACACGTTCTCAGTCCCCCGCTTCCTAGAGAAGCTTCAGTTTGGCAGAAAGCCATGTGCCCCAGACAAGTTGCCCCCCACATACCTCCTCCATTCTCGGCAGTTTCCTGGGACTCTTCATTTTCCAGATGTTTCCTCTTTTGTCGCCGTTCCATCGTACCAACTAGAAGTCTCCCTTAGAAGATGCCTCAAGAGATGTCCAACTCCTCCTCTTCCCTACAGGTTGGCCCTTCTTGGCTCTTGGGCAATCCGTTGAAATGATTCAATACAAACAAAAATAGTCAAGTCTCCTAAATGGCTGAAAAACTTGTACCACTTGGTGAACCAGCAGTAGTGCCTAGTGCTCACCAGGGCTGTTATGTTTGCAAGGTTGCCAGGCTCACAGTGGAATTCTGTGACCTCAGTGATGACATCAGAGCATTCGGTGGACCTAGGTTGAGCACAGTGTCTGCAATAGCACAGGCCCCATTTTCAAGAACAATTCCTTTTTCCCAGCCGAAGCTTTCCCGTGAAAGGGAAAGGTTCCTACCATATCTATTATAAATTGTATCATACCATGTCTATTATAAAATTCACATTTTGATTGGAGATCTTTTAATGTCTTTTCTAGAGAGATTTAATATGAATGTTTTAAATGGTCTCCAGTTTCCCTGTGGATTATTGACATTTTAAACTCTGCACTTCAATTTTCCCTCAATACGTGTAATTTTGTCACGGCTATTTCTGTACTTAAAGATGAGGAACTATATAATTGATTTCTTCATTTTTTCCCCATCTCTTTCCAAGGTACTGCATTTGATTGTGTCTTGCGACTGAGTGAAAAATGCTAGTCCTTGAGTCAGGACATTGGGCCCTTTAGCAAGTAACTCAACCTATCTGGGCTTCAGCTTCTGTATGTGCGATCAAGAGGCTTGGACTAGCTGACTTTTCAAATGCTGTGTTTCTTTGATTCACTCTCACTTACTGATCTGCTCCTTAAGAAGAGGGTCTGTTCTCATAAAGTAACAACAGTCTCTTCCTAACCTTGGGTTGGGCGGAGTTTAACTGTTCGTACTCAGTTCGTTAGTTATATTGCCTTCTACGTATGCTTAGCTCTAAATAATTTATACGGCTCTTGTGACAATTTTTAGATCTTCTTTTTTTCTTATTTTCTTTTATAGTTTCTAATTTGTTATCGCCAGTGTAGAGGAGCCTGATTGACTTTTAAAATTTATTGATCTTGTATGTGTGTGCCTTGTTGAACCGTCTTATTAGTTCCTGCTAGTTTATCTGTGGGTTCTTTTGGGTCTCCTAGATAAATGAGCATATTAAATGTAAATAATGTGTTCTTTGGATAAAGTTTATTTTCTTGCATCTCTATATATAGAAGCAATATGTTGAATTGATTTAAATATTTAAACACTTACATACCTGTTATCACAATCTAACATTGTTTATCTTATTTTCTTTCAATCAATATTATGTTTTCAAGATTTATCCACGTGAATCCATAGAGATCTAGGTCTTTGATTTTTGACTGTTTGATATTATGTGATCACATGCATATAGCATCATTTATTTTCCATTCAAGCATTATTGGACAATTGGATTGTTTCCCTCCCTTCTCTAGAACAAACAACATTTCCCAGAATATCCCTGAAGATGACTGACAGTCGAGAAGGGCCAGGCTGCCCGAAGGATTGCTACTTGCTTTTAGCCACCTTCCAACAGGCCGTCTCCAGCCAGCAATTTGAAGCACAGCTGAAATGAGAACTGCCCCAAATGTGAAAATCTTAGGAGCTTCCTAGAAGGTGGGAGGTTAATGATAGGCATCCTGCTGGGATCCCAGGGGAGTCTGAGCTGGCCTGAAGCTCATCTTCCTCCTCCACCTCTCAAGAGAAATGTGGAGGAAAGAAGACTTCAAAAACTGTGAGCAGGCAGAGGGAGAGATATTGGGGGCCGAAGCTGTAACTGAGGTCTTGGAGTGGGCTGTGAGCACGCAGAGCCTCTCGAGAGCCAGGCTCTGCCTTCTGAGCACTTCTCCCCTAAGGCTGCTCATAATTCACGTGATACCAGCCATATAGAGCCGACTTGGCCCACACTGTCACAGAAAGCCTTATCAGAATCTCTTCTTCTTCATACACTCTTGTGTCTGTTACTTGGTTATTGCCTTTGGTACTCCACTGATGTGAACCACAGTCGCCAGGGGATGGAGGACACTAGTGACCCATCTTGCTCTGTGGCCTCAGTCCACAGCTGGAGGGTAAGGGAAGAGGCCAAATGAAGGTCAAGAAGGAAAGATGGAGTTTGAAGAGAAGACCTGAGTTAAGGGTGTCTTCTCAAGTCTTGATGACTGAAATGTAGCTCCAGTACCTGAAGTCCTGCTTGTTCTCAAGGCTGACCGCGGGGCTGGGTGCACTCAGTGAAGGAACCGTATACACTTAGTATTTCCTTGCTTGCTCACACTTGCCCTCCTCTGATACACCCTCTGCAAGACTGATCTTCCCCTGAAACAACTTTCCACCTGCTACTGTCATCTCAGGAACATTTGCTTCCCCTTCCTAGTGTCCCCCTAGAATGCCATTGCAGCCAATTCATAATTTGATAATCATGCTGCTTACCATATTCTCAGCAACTTCTGAGAAATTTTATTCACTTTATTCCATAGTCTTCACCCATCAATAATCTTCCTTAACTTCCTAGCTGCAGGTTAACCCATTCGGAATCATTTCTTTTGCTTTCTCTTCTTTGGAAAATCCTTTCTATCTTTTAAGGTCTTTTTCTTGTCTCTCTACCATCTTGCCTTCCTGAACTTCTTTTTTTTTCGTTTAAGTAACCTTTCAATCTCCTTCCCCAATTTCCTCATAAACATTGAGAGTTTATTCCTCACACGTTAGACAGCGGTTTATGAATGGCCAGGCATAATGGACTCAGAATGAGTTGGCACCCCCGAGGTACCTGTCTTGCTGGGGAGCCACAGGTGAAGGGCTGTCTGCTGGACACATGTTTGCATGGAGTCAGGCTGAGTGGCCTCAGGGTGTTTGCTCTGCACTTGTGTGTGTTTCTCCCTAGTTGGTTTCCTTGTCCAGCCACCTGTGGCCTCCCTCCATCCAGCCCAGGGAATCCTTCTCATCACAGGGGTAGGATGTTTGTCTCATTTTCCATCACATCCTTTCCCCAAAGTTTGGTTGTGAGTTGTTCCCATTCCAAAGACCTTTCCTCTTTGAAGAGAAAAGAGAAAATCTTGTCTCTCCTTTTCTCTCACTTCACTTCTGCTCTATTATCTCCTCCGTCCAGAATGGCCCACTGACTCACATGGGTGTAGATCCAAAGATGGCAAGAAATGCCAGCAATTCTGAGATAATAATACGGATGGATCAGGAAAACTTGAAAACCTTTATCCCGCCACATTAAAAAAAATTGCACTTCCAGTGTATTCAGAGTCTCAGTGTAGAAACACAAATGATAGAGAAATTGAATTACACTCAAGTTTTTCTTTCCTCCTTTCCTGATTTATTCTAATCCTCCAAGTTAACATGATGAGCTCTTTGTTGTGTAAAGTTTCAGACATTTTCTACCCATGCACACTTTTCTTCTTTTCACATTAGAGTGTGAACTAGGTCACTTTCAACATGCTGTGATTCTGTGATTCACTGTCTCCCACCGAGTCATCCACGGATAAAGTCATCTGTTTCACGGAGAACTATTTCCAATAGCTAATAGCCAATGTCTGTGGAGTGCTTACTCTGTGTCGGTTTCTTGTAACTACTTTACAGATCATTTGTACAGCGTACCCATGGACCAGGTACAATTATGACCCCCAAGTGACAGATAAGTGCAGATAAGTACAAATAAATACAGAGGCCAAGTGACTTGCCCAAGACACTGGAGCAAATCAAAATCCATGCCTCTGTAATCATTTTGCTCTATTGCCTCTGTCTGGGAGGCTTGATGATTTGGCAACTAAAACCTTAAATATCATGTTCCATTTTTATATCTGTGACACAAGCGTGGGGCTGTGATACGGGGTAACTAACCTGACTACTTTTGAAAACACTTATGCACCTGGATGAAAGTAAGCCAGGGACTGCAAGCCATAGATTTAAGGTTTCCTACCAACTTTTAAAAATAGCTTCTTGAATGCAATTTATGTAGTGTCAAGTCTAGGATGTAGTCCAAATAGTAACAGAAAAATGGAGATATGTAGAAAAATACTTAAAGTTGACAAGTATTGGGAGTGTAGTATTTTTGGGGCCAGCGTGTAGACCACAGGAAAACTTGCTGTTTCCATCCCAAAGGGAAGAGCCCTACGTTGCAACTGCCAAGGTCCCTGGGACAGCAAGTGTGCTCACTGCTTAGTAAAGAAGCATCCTCAGTTTGATAGAATCATATGGGAGCCTTACATTTGGTTAGCAGTTCTACATTCTTGATGTAATAATATTTTCAGGGTGTGGGAGGGTATCAAGCTCTGAAAATACCCTTGGAGAGATCTGCTTATTAAGTTTGGCTTTTTCAGTCTCCCTACTACTTCTTTACTAAACACCAGGCGGTTTCCTTCACTTTTCAGAACCATATTGTTTTTCCCTTCTCTAATGAACTTTGAAATACTTTTGGATGAGCTATTAAGATTGGGAAAAAATAAACATCTCTTTAAAATAAGGAAGATAATAACAATGACAAGTAGAAAAAGCTCTAAAACAGAGAATATCCTCCATTCTAGCCACTGACTGGGAGTGGAAGGTTCGTGCTCGCTGTCCAGGACGTAGAAATAAAAGCTGAGGAGGCGCTGAGGCGTCTCCTGGATCTCTATGAGCCTCCATCATTTCTGCTGAGTAGGGTTGACAGATAAAATATAGACTGTTTAGTTAAATATGAATGTTTGAAAAACAACGAGTACATTTTGAAGATAAGTATGCCCCAAATAGTTCATAGGATCTACTTATACTAAAAATAATGACTTATTATTCATGTGAAGTTCAAGTTTAACTGGGTATCCTGTATTTTTATGTCCTAAATCTGACAGCCCTACTGATGATCCACAATGGAGGCAGTTGAGGAGTGGTACATGCTGGCTCTCAGACAGTCAGAAATGGCTTCAGCAGATCCAGGTACAGTATGAAATTCTTTTTGGATGTAGCTCAGAAGCCATGGCCAGCCCTTGACTGCAAGTACTGCCTCGGGTTTCCCTGAGGTGGGGTAAACCTTCCTCTTAATGGCCTTTTGGTAAGTCTGGAAGACCATATCCAAGGGGAGCCCCAAAGTCAGTTTCATCCTCACAACCATGTTTCCAATTCCTGGAATTGGCTGCATGTGACTCACAAGAGCTGAGGAGGTTTGTGGAAGTTGGGAGTGTCATAGCTTGAACCCTTTGTAGGTAAAGTTTTGCTGTTGTGAGAGTTTTAACAGGAGCAATGTGAAAGACTCCAAGTCCCCAGGTAGATAGAAATAATCCTGTTCTACCTGTGTGTATGTGACAAGTCTCTAATAGTTCAGAGAGCAAGTATCTGGTCTTAGAAAGACTGATCCAAGCTTGGATGTTTCTGGTGACAAGGCAAGGTCCTGAGTTTCAAGTTCACCTTTTATGGTTGAGGAGACAATAAGGTGGTCAGAAGGGAAATCATGGAGGAGACCTTGGCTTCATCCATCGTGCAGGCTTGTATATGTGGTTCTATGTAGATTGTGTTTCAAAGGTGGAGCTTGTTTACAACTATGAACATTCTCCGATGTGCTTTTTGGACCTTCATTCCCAGAGCGAGAGCAGTGCCGAGGCTCTAGAAATGCCATGGATATTCTGAGCTGTCAGTGGCATTTCCCCGGTACTGTTCCCTTGGTGCCGCTCCTTGAAATGTCCAAAGGGATTATCATGTGTCTTGTGGCGGGTCCTAGCATTGTGAAAGGAAGCTGCTGCACCTGGCTCAGAGGATTTCGGATGTGGTGGGAGGAGGAGTAGTACTACGACTATAAATTGTATCACAGCATATCGATTCCATCTTGAGAGTGGGGTTGGGGGGTTATGAAGGGGGGCTTTTATTGTACTTTTATACATTGTACCCTTGAAACTAATTCAATTTTTAAAAATTAATTAATTTATTTGGGGCTGCATTGGGTCTTTGTTGCTGCTAGCGGGTGTTCTCTAGTTGCAGTGAGCGGGGGCTCCTCTTGGCTGTGGTGCACGGGCTTCTCATTGCAGTGGCTTCTCTTGTTGCGGAGCATGGTCTCTAGGCACGCAGGCTTCCGTAGTTGTGGCACGTGGGCTCGGTTGATGTGGCACACGGGCTCTAGAGCGCAGGCTCAGTAGTTGTGGCGCGCGGGCTTAGTTACTCCGTGGCACGTGGGATCTTCCCAGACCAGGGCTCGAACCCATGACGCCTGCATTCGCAGGCATATTCTTAACCACTGCTCCACCAGGGAAGCCCGATAATTCAGTTTTTTATAAAGAGAAGATTCCTAATATTATTCCAAAATTTAAAAAATATGTAGTTGGATAACACTATGAAAAATTAACTGATATATTCTTTTATTATTTCTCTTTGCTCCCTGGATTTTTTTCCCCATCCAGTCAGCTAGGCACTGTGAGTTCACTGCATTAGGAAGGTAAAGACTCAGCAGAAATGAGGGAGAAAAACAGAAAAGTCTCAGCTTTGGAATGTTCACAACGGAGGCCACAGTAGAACAGGTGAGAATTCTGTGAACCAAAAATAAATGTCGTCTCAAATGCAAAAAAGTATTCTCTGCACTGGGAGGCAGGAGAGGGAGGGAGGGAAGGACTGAAGGAGAGAGATCAGTGTGGCCAGGGACATGGAGACTGTGCTTAAGGACGATATGCCCAGGAAGAGAATCAGAATCTGGAGAAGATTCAGCCTGCACGTGATCATTGCCTCCAGTCAGCACCCTCATCTCAGACGTTGGGAAATTCAGAGAGAGAGTGGGAGTACGTCAGGAGGGCCACGCGCATAGTCTGTGTGGCAGGGGTTGTGGCCGTTCCCTATTTGTGAGGAGTCCCCAGCAATTTGCAGGCCTCTTCTGGAAAATGCTGGCGGACGTCTCTAGTGCTTATGTGAAAGCTTGTTCACAAACCTTGAAAGATACAGATGTAGATGACAGATAGATGCATAGATAGAAAAATGTCATTAAATAAAAGCTCCAGGAAAGGTTTGGAAAATGCCCTTTATTGCATAGGACGCTTCTATTGTCATATGATGTTAGACTGAGTGCCGGTCCCTTCATCCTCCTTCAGACCACGGCATTCTGTCTGCTACTCTCCCGAGGGTCCTTTCTTCTCCCTGGAAGGGATAAAACAAATGAGGTAGAACAGGAAGAGACAAGAAGCACTCCAAGCTCTGCTGGTCAGGGTTACCCTCCAGCATTGCCTTAATGCTCAGAGCCACACACACCACAGTGAGCTTGGCTCCAGATCAACTACCATGCAACGAAGGTTCTGGAACATTTCCATATCTCGGGGGACCTCATTTCCACGTGACTCTCTTTCATATTCCCCTTTGTCACAGAAGGCTAGGTCCAGTGGTCCGGGTGAGATCTCGGCTCAGGCCCAAGGCTCTCAGACCTCAAAGTTCTGGTCCTGCAAGGGCCCCTGTCCTCTCTTGAGACCACTCCTGGCTCTCTCTGCCGAGAAGGAGCTGCTGGCAGTACGTCCTCTAAGAGTTGAGGTCCATCGTGCAGACCCTGAGAAAACTCCTAGGAAAAGGCTCCACCTTCTTGTTTACGTCAACAGAGGTCAATGCCTTTCTTAGTGCTGGGTGTGTCCCATTTGATGCAACTGCAGAGCCATTAGGTAAACCAGCACATGTGTGCGGCCCCTTCCCTTAGACTCCTCTGGGCCCTCGTGACATAGGCTCAGAAGACTGCCAGCCTCAAGCCTTACCTCTTCCAAGGGACGGCCACACCGTCTTCCAGGATCTTGTCCCATGAATCTCAGTTGCTGTTTGGAACTCAAAGGAGAGAAAAGACCCTGCCTGCGGGGTCTCTTTGGGCTGGGGCCTTCCCCCGTGGGCTGCTCTCCCTCATTCTCCTTTTCTTCTTGCTTCTCTACCTCCTTCTCCTCCTCCTCCTCCTCCTCCTCCTCCTCGTTCTCCTCCTCCTCCTCCTCGTCCTCTTCCTCAGGGGTGCTCTCGGATTCCACATTGCCCATCCGCTGGGCCATGGTGAGATGAAAGGCACGGCAGCTGAAGCCCTGCAGGACGCTGCCCTTCACGTGCTGCTGGAGGATCTCCAAGGTGGGGAAGACCCGGCAGCAGGCCATGCACCTGAAGCCGGTCTCCATGGTCAGCATCCAGTCCGCTGTCTTGGCGCTGGGTCTCTCCTCGATGGCAGGTGGCCCTGATGGGCTGCCTGGCTCTGCCCTTTCCTCATACTCTTTCTCCTCCCCAGTGGGCTCACTGTCAGACAGGAGGCTTTCGGTGCACACATCAGAAGAGGGGTCAGTGGCTACTGCGCACACATCCTCAGGAAGGGTCACTTCTTCTATCCTCAGCTGCTTTTCAGGCAACTCCAAGGGTTTCTTTGTCTTCCAGGAGACAGCGACACCCTTGTTCACTTGTACCTGCATGTAGTGTATTTTCATGCCCCTTTCCTCTTTGTCTGGGTGCAGATTGTTCTTACAGGGTGAAGAGGGTGAGGAGGAGACACAGTGTGATGGGGAAGCGGTCTCTCCTTCTTCCTGATCCTGGGCTAGGGGTGGTCTAGGCTGGGCAGTGTCTCGATGAAATCTCCGGATTCCTGAAAAAGGAAATTAAAATCATAATAACATGCATGGGCCATGCCGGAAGCTGAGGGAGCAGGTGTGGTAGACGAGAGAGGGACATTGGCACGACATAGCAATGTCGTGAGCTTGGTGTCCGTTGGCCGTAGGACGGAGTGGTGTATGTGGTGTCATCTGTGGGCTTTTCATGTGCGTGGGGGGGTATACTGGAGCGGTGTCTGTATACAGGGGTGTGGAGTATGGTGGTGAGGGCTGTAGTATGTGAGGGATGCGGCTGGATGTGTGTACGATGAGGAGTGTGAGTTTGGGAATATCGGTGGTGCATTCCTTGTGGAATGGGGCTGTGGTGCAGGAGAGTACTGTGGAGCACGTGCTTGGGGTTGATGTGCACTGAGAAGGGCTGTGCCTGGAGGGCGCGTGTATGTGTGAGCTGTGTGCACCTGAGCTGGATGGTCCTGCTCTCAGGCTGGAGGTGTATGATGCAGAACTCTGTCCTTCTCTGGAAGCAAAGGCAAAGACAAAGCCTACATTTTCCTCTGAAGATGCTTAATCTGGTCCCTCTTCCCTCCACCTCAAGCCCAGACCTTTCCGGCCCCTGCTCCTTGACTTCCCCACCATGGTAGTAGCAGTATTCACACACACACCCCCAGACTCAGCTGGCATCCACGCCCTCGGAACAGCTCAGCCATCCTGCCCAGGCTCCTCCACAGAGCCCTCATCACCTCTGATGACCCTGGATTTCCTCTCAGCCTCCCTGGGATCTGTGTGCCTCCTGCTTCACAGCCAAGCACCCCGTCACCTGAGGAGCCCCACGCCCTTACCAGCGTAGCTGAGCTTGCGCAGAGTAGAAGTACAGAAGAAGTATTTAGAGGCAGAGGATACCTCCACTGCCCCTGGGCTGCAGCCTTGGGCCACCACAGTGGATCCAAGCCGAGGGGGATCCTCTTGTGACTTCGAGATTCCTGAGGGAGGAATGAAAGGCTCAGGGTGGGTTCATCAGTCCTCTGTCCACAAATATTTACTGAGTGTGTGACACGTGTCAGGTGCAGTGAATACACACAGCTGAGAGTGTTGTTCCCAGTGGATCCTCCAGGATTTAATTCCAATCAATACTTATTCTCTCACTGTCTAGTTGGTAATGTAAGCCTCGGTGGTGACTGTGAGTGTGTGGGAAGAGTGAGTGATGTGTATCAGTTAAGTCTGTGGTAAGTGTGGGGTTGGCATGGGGAGCACAGTGCAGACGTGTCTATCTGTGTCTGTGGCCTTTGTGTGCATGGTTTCTGTTCACAAGTCAGGAATTCTGGGACATGTAACGTTTCCTCATTACATGGTGTGGCTTGTATTTATGGTGTGTGTTCATTCATTCATTCACCAAGATTCAGTAAGCAGCTACTCCTGTGTATCCGGCACTCTTCCATTGTTGTAGTCTTTGGTAACGCTGCACATTCTAGTAGGGGAAGACACACACTAAACAAAACTACAATAAATATATAATACATCAGCTGGTGGCAAGTATATAAGGGTTGCCAGACTTAGCGAACAAGAATACAAGGCACCCAGTTAAATTTCAGTTTCAGATAAACCCAGAATAATCTTTTAGTGTAAGTATTCCCATGCAGTATTTGGCCTGACTTAGTTTTAGTGTAAGTATAGCCCATACAATATGTGGGACATACGGATACTGAAAAATTACTTGTTCTTTATCTAGAATTCAAATTGAACTAGATAGCCCATATTTTCTCTGGCAATCCTGACATGGGTTACTGAGACTGTGGTTTACTGTGGTTTGTACAAAGCGGGTCTGGCATTACTCAAGAATGTGTTATAAGTGTGGTGTGTATGACACGTGACTGGTTCTTATAGAGGTATTTAGAGATGGCTGAAGTTAGTTGTGTTTGTGCAAGAGTTGAGGAGATACATGTATATAGTGTGTGTGTGTGTGTGTGTGTGCGTCCTATATATATAGTGTGTGTGTCTATATACATATCTCATCTCCAGCGTTTGGTGTTGGAGGAGAGGATTGTGATACAGGTGGGTTGTATGAGAACGTAGTATAGGAGGGATGCGTGTATATACCTCCATGTGCTGTGTGTGGTTTACTAAGGAAGTTATATGTGGGGTGTGTGATATTTTTGCTGCATCAGAGTGTACATGGGTGTATGAGTTACTGTCTCATAAAACACCCCTAACAAGAATTCTGTATACACTCTTACGTACACCGAGTGTCAGCCAGGTCCAGGCAGGGTGACAAGAACTTTACCACGCAGACTTTATATCTGGTAAGCACTCTACCCCCATTCATCTCGCTCTTCTCTGCACTACCACACACACACACACACACACACACACACACTCACACACACACACACAGGAACATAGGGCAAAATATTCTGAATGGTCAGGGGCAGTCATTGCCTTCCCCAGCCTGTCCCAGCCACTGCCTGGAAATCTGCCTGCTGTCTAGAGCTCCATTCCCAGGGCCCATCCTACAGTCTCCAGGGCCCTGGGCCTGGTAGGAGCTACTGGGCTCTAATCTGGGGCAGAGGCCTCTAGCTGGAGCTCTGGGGTGACCACCCCTCTCCCAGGGCAAGCTACTCGCCTACATTTAATGCACGCAGGCACCACGTGGCCCGTGGCTCTCAGAGCTCCCCGCAGGACCCTGAGGCCATTTCTCACCCCCGCTCACGCGGTCTCAGTCTCTGGAAAACCCTTCCCTTCCCTTGATCTCCTTTGGGAAATTCTTCCTGTTGAAGGAATAAAACCTCCTTGCTTTCAATATGACACCATCCCTAGACAAACAATCTTCTTTCAAAGTGCATTCCACTTGTCAAGATATTTTTCAACAGGGCCTTCAACTCATGGGGCTTCTCTTTCCACTTTGGTAAAAGAGGCCAAGCAACTCATGGGTCTCTCTCAGCATCCTTGCATCCTTCACATCCCCCACCTCATGACCCCTAGGAAAGATCCAAGAGCATAAGAGAGAAATCGGGGACTGAGGAAAGCTGCACCTCTAGGTCTGTGCAAGCAGGATGCAGCCTGCTGTGAGTCCGACAAAGCTCCAGGCCCGGCTGCCCCAGGAGAGAGTCCTCAGACCAGCGGAGCTGACCTCCCATCTCCCAGGGGGCATCTGGCCGTTCTGTGCCGTCTCACACCACAGGGACCCTCCGGATAGATACGGCAGCATCAGTGAGACAAGGTCTCTCGCTCCCTGCTTCACAGGTGACACGTTCTCAGTCCCCCGCTTCCTAGAGAAGCTTCAGTTTGGCAGAAAGCCATGTGCCCCAGACAAGTTGCCCCCCACATACCTCCTCCGTTCTCGGCAGTTTCCTGGGACTCTTCATTTTCCAGATGTTTCCTCTTTTGTCGCCGTTCCATCGTACCAACTAGAAGTCTCCCTTAGAAGATGCCTCAAGAGATGTCCAACTCCTCCTCTTCCCTACAGGTTGGCCCTTCTTGGCTCTTGGGCAATCCGTTGAAATGATTCAATACAAACAAAAATAGTCAAGTCTCCTAAATGGCTGAAAAACTTGTACCACTTGGTGAACCAGCAGTAGTGCCTAGTGCTCACCAGGGCTGTTATGTTTGCAAGGTTGCCAGGCTCACAGTGGAATTCTGTGACCTCAGTGATGACATCAGAGCATTCGGTGGACCTAGGTTGAGCACAGTGTCTGCAATAGCACAGGCCCCATTTTCAAGAACAATTCCTTTTTCCCAGCCGAAGCTTTCCCGTGAAAGGGAAAGGTTCCTACCATATCTATTATAAATTGTATCATACCATGTCTATTATAAAATTCACATTTTGATTGGAGATCTTTTCATGTCTTTTCTAGAGAGATTTAATATGAATGTTTTAAATGGTCTCCAGTTTCCCTGTGGATTATTGACATTTTAAACTCTGCACTTCAATTTTCCCTCAATACGTGTAATTTTGTCACGGCTATTTCTGTACTTAAAGATGAGGAACTATATAATTGATTTCTTCATTTTTTCCCCATCTCTTTCCAAGGTACTGCATTTGATTGTGTCTTGCGACTGAGTGAAAAATGCTAGTCCTTGAGTCAGGACATTGGGCCCTTTAGCAAGTAACTCAACCTATCTGGGCTTCAGCTTCTGTATGTGCGATCAAGAGGCTTGGACTAGCTGACTTTTCAAATGCTGTGTTTCTTTGATTCACTCTCACTTACTGATCTGCTCCTTAAGAAGAGGGTCTGTTCTCATAAAGTAACAACAGTCTCTTCCTAACCTTGGGTTGGGCGGAGTTTAACTGTTCGTACTCAGTTCGTTAGTTATATTGCCTTCTACGTATGCTTAGCTCTAAATAATTTATACAGCTCTTGTGACAATTTTTAGATCTTCTTTTTTTCTTATTTTCTTTTATAGTTTCTAATTTGTTATCGCCAGTGTAGAGGAGCCTGATTGACTTTTAAAATTTATTGATCTTGTATGTGTGTGCCTTGTTGAACCGTCTTATTAGTTCCTGCTAGTTTATCTGTGGGTTCTTTTGGGTCTCCTAGATAAATGAGCATATTAAATGTAAATAATGTGTTCTTTGGATAAAGTTTATTTTCTTGCATCTCTATATATAGAAGCAATAAGTTGAATTGATTTAAATATTTAAACACTTACATACCTGTTATCACAATCTAACATTGTTTATCTTATTTTCTTTCAATCAATATTATGTTTTCAAGATTTATCCACGTGAATCCATAGAGATCTAGGTCTTTGATTTTTGACTGTTTGATATTATGTGATCACATGCATATAGCATCATTTATTTTCCATTCAAGCATTATTGGACAATTGGATTGTTTCCCTCCCTTCTCTAGAACAAACAACATTTCCCAGAATATCCCTGAAGATGACTGAGAGTCGAGAAGGGCCAGGCTGCCCGAAGGATTGCTACTTGCTTTTAGCCACCTTCCAACAGGCCGTCTCCAGCCAGCAATTTGAAGCACAGCTGAAATGAGAACTGCCCCAAATGTGAAAATCTTAGAAGCTTCCTAGAAGGTGGGAGGTTAATGATAGGCATCCTGCTGGGATCCCAGGGGAGTCTGAGCTGGCCTGAAGCTCATCTTCCTCCTCCAGCTCTCAAGAGAAATGTGGAGGAAAGAAGACTTCAAAAACTGTGAGCAGGCAGAGGGAGAGATATTGGGGGCCGAAGCTGTAACTGAGGTCTTGGAGTGGGCTGTGAGCACGCAGAGCCTCTCGAGAGCCAGGCTCTGCCTTCTGAGGACTTCTCCCCTAAGGCTGCTCATAATTCACGTGATACCAGCCATATAGAGCCGACTTGGCCCACACTGTCACAGAAAGCCTTATCAGAATCTCTTCTTCTTCATACACTCTTGTGTCTGTTACTTGGTTATTGCCTTTGGTACTCCACTGATGTGAACCACAGTCGCCAGGGGATGGAGGACACTAGTGACCCATCTTGCTCTGTGGCCTCAGTCCACAGCTGGAGGGTAAGGGAAGAGGCCAAATGAAGGTCAAGAAGGAAAGATGGAGTTTGAAGAGAAGACCTGAGTTAAGGGTGTCTTCTCAAGTCTTGATGACTGAAATGTAGCTCCAGTACCTGAAGTCCTGCTTGTTCTCAAGGCTGACCGCGGGGCTGGGTGCACTCAGTGAAGGAACCGTATACACTTAGTATTTCCTTGCTTGCTCACACTTGCCCTCCTCTGATACACCCTCTGCAAGACTGATCTTCCCCTGAAACAACTTTCCACCTGCTACTGTCATCTCAGGAACATTTGCTTCACCTTCCTAGTGTCCCCCTAGAATGCCATTGCAGCCAATTCATAATTTGATAATCATGCTGCTTACCATATTCTCAGCAACTTCTGAGAAATTTTATTCACTTTATTCCATAGTCTTCACCCATCAATAATCTTCCTTAACTTCCTAGCTGCAGGTTAACCCATTCGGAATCATTTCTTTTGCTTTCTCTTCTTTGGCAAATCCTTTCTATCTTTTAAGGTCTTTTTCTTGTCTCTCTACCATCTTGCCTTCCTGAACTTCTTTTTTTTTCGTTTAAGTAACCTTTCAATCTCCTTCCCCAATTTCCTCATAAACATTGAGAGTTTATTCCTCACACGTTAGACAGCGGTTTATGAATGGCCAGGCATAATGGACTCAGAATGAGTTGGCACCCCCGAGGTACCTGTCTTGCTGGGGAGCCACAGGTGAAGGGCTCTCTGCTGGACACATGTTTGCATGGAGTCAGGCTGAGTGGCCTCACGGTGTTTGCTCTGCACTTGTGTGTGTTTCTCCCTAGTTGGTTTCCTTGTCCAGCCACCTGTGACCTCCCTCCATCCAGCCCAGGGAATCCTTCTCATCACAGGGGTAGGATGTTTGTCTCATTTTCCATCACATCCTTTCCCCAAAGTTTGGTTGTGAGTTGTTCCCATTCCAAAGACCTTTCCTCTTTGAAGAGAAAAGAGAAAATCTTGTCTCTCCTTTTCTCTCACTTCACTTCTGCTCTATTATCTCCTCCGTCCAGAATGGCCCACTGACTCACATGGGTGTAGATCCAAAGATGGCAAGAAATGCCAGCAATTCTGAGATAATAATACGGATGGATCAGGAAAACTTGAAAACCTTTATCCCGCCACATTAAAAAAAATTGCACTTCCAGTGTATTCAGAGTCTCAGTGTAGAAACACAAATGATAGAGAAATTGAATTACACTCAAGTTTTTCTTTCCTCCTTTCCTGATTTATTCTAATCCTCCAAGTTAACATGATGAACTCTTTGTTGTGTAAAGTTTCAGACATTTTCTACCCATGCACACTTTTCTTCTTTTCACATTAGAGTGTGAACTAGGTCACTTTCAACATGCTGTGATTCTGTGATTCACTGTCTCCCACCGAGTCATCCACGGATAAAGTCATCTGTTTCATGGAGAACTATTTCCAATAGCTAATAGCCAATGTCTGTGGAGTGCTTACTCTGTGTCGGTTTCTTGTAACTACTTTACAGATCATTTGTACAGCGTACCCATGGACCAGGTACAATTATGACCCCCAAGTGACAGATAAGTGCAGATAAGTACAAATAAATACAGAGGCCAAGTGACTTGCCCAAGACACTGGAGCAAATCAAAATCCATGCCTCTGTAATCATTTTGCTCTATTGCCTCTGTCTGGGAGGCTTGATGATTTGGCAACTAAAACCTTAAATATCATGTTCCATTTTTATATCTGTGACACAAGCGTGGGGCTGTGATACGGGGTAACTAACCTGACTACTTTTGAAAACACTTATGCACCTGGATGAATGTAAGCCAGGGACTGCAAGCCATAGATTTAAGGTTTCCTACCAACTTTTAAAAATAGCTTCTTGAATGCAATTTATGTAGTGTCAAGTCTAGGATGTAGTCCAAATAGTAACAGAAAAATGGAGATATGTAGAAAAAAACTTAAAGTTGACAAGTATTGGGAGTGTAGTATTTTTGGGGCCAGCGTGTAGACCACAGGAAAACTTGCTGTTTCCATCCCAAAGGGAAGAGCCCTACGTTGCAACTGCCAAGGTCCCTGGGACAGCAAGTGTGCTCACTGCTTAGTAAAGAAGCATCCTCAGTTTGATAGAATCATATGGGAGCCTTACATTTGGTTAGCAGTTCTACATTCTTGATGTAATAATATTTTCAGGGTGTGGGAGGGTATCAAGCTCTGAAAATACCCTTGGAGAGATCTGCTTATTAAGTTTGGCTTTTTCAGTCTCCCTACTACTTCTTTACTAAACACCAGGCGGTTTCCTTCACTTTTCAGAACCATATTGTTTTTCCCTTCTCTAATGAACTTTGAAATACTTTTGGATGAGCTATTGAGATTGGGAAAAAATAAACCTCTCTTTAAAATAAGGAAGATAATAACAATGACAAGTAGAAAAAGCTCTAAAACAGAGAATATCCTCCATTCTAGCCACTGACTGGGAGTGGAAGGTTCGTGCTCGCTGTCCAGAACGTAGAAATAAAAGCTGAGGAGGCGCTGAGGCGTCTCCTGGATCTCTATGAGCCTCCATCATTTCTGCTGAGTAGGGTTGACAGATAAAATATAGACTGTTTAGTTAAATATGAATGTTTGAAAAACAACGAGTACATTTTGAAGATAAGTATGCCCCAAATAGTTCATAGGATCTACTTATACTAAAAATAATGACTTATTATTCATGTGAAGTTCAAGTTTAACTGGGTATCCTGTATTTTTATGTCCTAAATCTGACAGCCCTACTGATGATCCACAATGGAGGCAGTTGAGGAGTGGTACATGCTGGCTCTCGGACAGTCAGAAATGGCTTCAGCAGATCCAGGTACAGTATGAAATTCTTTTTGGATGTAGCTCAGAAGCCATGGCCAGCCCTTGACTGCAAGTACTGCCTCGGGTTTCCCTGAGGTGGGGTAAACCTTCCTCTTAATGGCCTTTTGGTAAGTCTGGAAGACCATATCCAAGGGGAGCCCCAAAGTCAGTTTCATCCTCACAACCATGTTTCCAATTCCTGGAATTGGCTGCATGTGACTCACAAGAGCTGAGGAGGTTTGTGGAAGTTGGGAGTGTCATAGCTTGAACCCTTTGTAGGTAAAGTTTTGCTGTTGTGAGAGTTTTAACAGGAGCAATGTGAAAGACTCCAAGTCCCCAGGTAGATAGAAATAATCCTGTTCTACCTGTGTGTATGTGACAAGTCTCTAATAGTTCAGAGAGCAAGTATCTGGTCTTAGAAAGACTGATCCAAGCTTGGATGTTTCTGGTGACAAGGCAAGGTCCTGAGTTTCAAGTTCACCTTTTATGGTTGAGGAGACAATAAGGTGGTCAGAAGGGAAATCATGGAGGAGACCTTGGCTTCATCCATCGTGCAGGCTTGTATATGTGGTTCTATGTAGATTGTGTTTCAAAGGTGGAGCTTGTTTACAACTATGAACATTCTCCGATGTGCTTTTTGGACCTTCATTCCCAGAGCGAGAGCAGTGCCGAGGCTCTAGAAATGCCATGGATATTCTGAGCTGTCAGTGGCATTTCCCCGGTACTGTTCCCTTGGTGCCGCTCCTTGAAATGTCCAAAGGGATTATCATGTGTCTTGTGGCGGGTCCTAGCATTGTGAAAGGAAGCTGCTGCACCTGGCTCAGAGGATTTCGGATGTGGTGGGAGGAGGAGTAGTACTACGACTATAAATTGTATCACAGCATATCGATTCCATCTTGAGAGTGGGGTTGGGGGGTTATGAAGGGGGGCTTTTATTGTACTTTTATACATTGTACCCTTGAAACTAATTCAATTTTTAAAAATTAATTAATTTATTTGGGGCTGCATTGGGTCTTTGTTGCTGCTAGCGGGTGTTCTCTAGTTGCAGTGAGCGGGGGCTCCTCTTGGCTGTGGTGCACGGGCTTCTCATTGCAGTGGCTTCTCTTGTTGCAGAGCATGGTCTCTAGGCACGCAGGCTTCCGTAGTTGTGGCACGTGGGCTCGGTTGATGTGGCACACGGGCTCTAGAGCGCAGGCTCAGTAGTTGTGGCGCGCGGGCTTAGTTACTCCGTGGCACGTGGGATCTTCCCAGACCAGGGCTCGAACCCATGACCCCTGCATTCGCAGGCATATTCTTAACCACTGCTCCACCAGGGAAGCCCGATAATTCAGTTTTTTATAAAGAGAAGATTCCTAATATTATTCCAAAATTTAAAAAATATGTAGTTGGATAACACTATGAAAAATTAACTGATATATTCTTTTATTATTTCTCTTTGCTCGCTGGATTTTTTTCCCCATCCAGTCAGCTAGGCACTGTGAGTTCACTGCATTAGGAAGGTAAAGACTCAGCAGAAATGAGGGAGAAAAACAGAAAAGTTTCAGCGTTGGAATGTTCACAACGGAGGCCACAGTAGAACAGGTGAGAATTCTGTGAACCAAAAATAAATGTCGTCTCAAATGCAAAAAAGTATTCTCTGCACTGGGAGGCAGGAGAGGGAGGGAGGGAAGGACTGAAGGAGAGAGATCAGTGTGGCCAGGGACATGGAGACTGTGCTTAAGGACGATATGCCCAGGAAGAGAATCAGAATCTGGAGAAGATTCAGCCTGCACGTGATCATTGCCTCCAGCCAGCACCCTCATCTCAGACGTTGGGAAATTCAGAGAGAGAGTGGGAGTACGTCAGGAGGGCCACGCGCATAGTCTGTGTGGCAGGGGTTGTGGCCGTTCCCTATTTGTGAGGAGTCCCCAGCAATTTGCAGGCCTCTTCTGGAAAATGCTGGCGGACGTCTCTAGTGCTTATGTGAAAGCTTGTTCACAAACCTTGAAAGATACAGATGTAGATGACAGATAGATGCATAGATAGAAAAATGTCATTAAATAAAAGCTCCAGGAAAGGTTTGGAAAATGCCCTTTATTGCATAGGACGCTTCTATTGTCATATGATGTTAGACTGAGTGCCGGTCCCTTCATCCTCCTTCAGACCACGGCATTCTGTCTGCTACTCTCCGAGGGTCCTTTCTTCTCCCTGGAAGGGATAAAACAAATGAGGTAGAACAGGAAGAGACAAGAAGCACTCCAAGCTCTGCTGGTCAGGGTTACCCTCCAGCATTGCCTTAATGCTCAGAGCCACACACACCACAGTGAGCTTGGCTCCAGATCAACTACCACGCAACGAAGGTTCTGGAACATTTCCATATCTCGGGGGACCTCATTTCCACGTGACTCTCTTTCATATTCCCCTTTGTCACAGAAGGCTAGGTCCAGTGGTCCGGGTGAGATCTCGGCTCAGGCCCAAGGCTCTCAGACCTCAAAGTTCTGGTCCTGCAAGGGCCCCTGTCCTCTCTTGAGACCACTCCTGGCTCTCTCTGCCGAGAAGGAGCTGCTGGCAGTACGTCCTCTAAGAGTTGAGGTCCATCGTGCAGACCCTGAGAAAACTCCTAGGAAAAGGCCCCACCTTCTTGTTTACATCAACAGAGGTCAATGCCTTTGTTAGTGCTGGGTGTGTCCCATTTGATGCAACTGCAGAGCCATTAGGTAAACCAGCATATGTGTGCGGCCCCTTCCCTTAGACTCCTCTGGGCCCTCGGAACATAGGCTCAGAAGACTGCCAGCCTCAAGCCTTACCTCTTCCAAGGGACGGCCACACCGTCTTCCAGGATCTTCTGTCCCATGAATCTCAGTTGCTGTTTGGAACTCAAAGGAGAGAAAAGACCCTGCCTGCGGGGTCTCTTTGGGCTGGGGCCTTCCCCCGTGGGCTGCTCTCCCTCATTCTCCTTTTCTTCTTGCTTCTCTACCTCCTTCTCCTCCTCCTCCTCCTCCTCGTTCTCCTCCTCCTCCTCCTCGTCCTCTTCCTCAGGGGTGCTCTCGGATTCCACATTGCCCATCCGCTGGGCCATGGTGAGATGAAAGGCACGGCAGCTGAAGCCCTGCAGGACGCCGCCCTTCACGTGCTGCTGGAGGATCTCCAAGGTGGGGAAGACCCGGCAGCAGGCCATGCACCTGAAGCCGGTCTCCATGGTCAGCATCCAGTCCGCTGTCTTGGCGCTGGGTCTCTCCTCGACGGCAGGTGGCCCTGATGGGCTGCCTGTCTCTGCCCTTTCCTCATACTCTTTCTCCTCCCCAGTGGGCTCACTGTCAGACAGGAGGCTTTCGGTGCACACATCAGAAGAGGGGTCAGTGGCTACTGCACACACATCCTCAGGAAGGGTCACTTCTTCTATCCTCAGCTGCTTTTCAGGCAACTCCAAGGGTTTCTTTGTCTTCCAGGAGACAGCGACACCCTTGTTCACTTGTACCTGCATGTAGTGTATTTTCATGCCCCTTTCCTCTTTGTCTGGGTGCAGATAGTTCTTACAGGGTGAAGAGGGTGAGGAGGAGACACAGTGTGATGGGGAAGCGGTCTCTCCTTCTTCCTGATCCTGGGCTAGGGGTGGTCTAGGCTGGGCAGTGTCTCGATGAAATCTCCGGATTCCTGAAAAAGGAAATTAAAATCATAATAACATGCATGGGCCATGCCGGAAGCTGAGGGAGCAGGTGTGGTAGACGAGAGAGGGACATTGGCACGACATAGCAATGTCGTGAGCTTGGTGTCCATTGGCCGTAGGACGGAGTGGTGTATGTGGTGTCATCTGTGGGCTTTTCATGTGCGTGGGGGGGTATACTGGAGCGGTGTCTGTATACAGGGGTGTGGAGTATGGTGGTGAGGGCTGTAGTATGTGAGGGATGCGGCTGGATGCGTGTACGATGAGGAGTGTGAGTTTGGGAATATCGGTGGTGCATTCCTTGTGGAATGGGGCTGTGGTGCAGGAGAGTACTGTGGAGCACGTGCTTGGGGTTGATGTGCACTGAGAAGGGCTGTGCCTGGAGGGCACGTGTATGTGTGAGCTGTGTGCACCTGAGCTGGATGGTCCTGCTCTCAGGCTGGAGGTGTATGATGCAGAACTCTGTTCTTCTCTGGAAGCAAAGGCAAAGACAAAGCCTACATTTTCCTCTGAAGACGCTTAATCTGGTCCCTCTTCCCTCCACCTCAAGCCCAGACCTTTCCGGCCCCTGCTCCTTGACTTCCCCACCATGGTAGTAGCAGTATTCACACACACACCCCCAGACTCAGCTGGCATCCACGCCCTCGGAACAGCTCAGCCATCCTGCCCAGGCTCCTCCACAGAGCCCTCATCACCTCTGATGACCCTGGATTTCCTCTCAGCCTCCCTGGGATCTGTGTGCCTCCTGCTTCACAGCCAAGCACCCCGTCACCTGAGGAGCCCCACGCCCTTACCAGCGTAGCTGAGCTTGCGCAGAGTAGAAGTACAGAAGAAGTATTTAGAGGCAGAGGAGACCTCCACTGCCCCTGGGCTGCAGCCTTGGGCCACCACAGTGGATCCAAGCCGAGGGGGATCCTCTTGTGACTTCGAGATTCCTGAGGGAGGAATGAAAGGCTCAGGGTGGGTTCATCAGTCCTCTGTCCACAAATATTTACTGAGTGTGTGACACGTGTCAGGTGCAGTGAATACACACAGCTGAGAGTGTGGTTCCCAGTGGATCCTCCAGGATTTAATTCCAATCAATACTTATTCTCTCACTGTCTAGTTGGTAATGTAGGCCTCGGTGGTGACTGTGAGTGTGTGGGAAGAGTGAGTGATGTGTATCAGTTAAGTCTGTGGTAAGTGTGGGGTTGGCATGGGGAGCACAGTGCAGACGTGTCTATCTGTGTCTGTGGCCTTTGTGTGCATGGTTTCTGTTCACAAGTCAGGAATTCTGGGACATGTAACGTTTCCTCATTACATGGTGTGGCTTGTATTTATGGTGTGTGTTCATTCATTCATTCACCAAGATTCAGTAAGCAGCTACTCCTGTGTATCCGGCACTCTTCCATTGTTGTAGTCTTTGGTAACGCTGCACATTCTAGTAGGGGAAGACACACACTAAACAAAACTACAGTAAATATATAATACATCAGCTGGTGGTAAGTATATAAGGGTTGCCAGACTTAGCGAACAAGAATACAAGGCACCCAGTTAAATTTCAGTTTCAGATAAACCCAGAATAATCTTTTAGTGTAAGTATTCCCATGCAGTATTTGGCCTGACTTAGTTTTAGTGTAAGTATAGCCCATACAATATGTGGGACATACGGATACTGAAAAATTACTTGTTCTTTATCTAGAATTCAAATTGAACTGGATAGCCCATATTTTCTCTGGCAATCCTGACATGGGTTACTGAGACTGTGGTTTACTGTGGTTTGTACAAAGCGGGTCTGGCATTACTCAAGAATGTGTTATAAGTGTGGTGTGTATGACACGTGACTGGTTCTTATAGAGGTATTTAGAGATGGCTGAAGTTAGTTGTGTTTGTGCAAGAGTTGAGGAGATACATGTATATAGTGTGTGTGTGTGTGTGTGTGTGTGTCCTATATATATAGTGTGTGTGTCTATATACATATCTCATCTCCAGCGTTTGGTGTTGGAGGAGAGGATTGTGATACAGGTGGGTTGTATGAGAACGTAGTATAGGAGGGATGCGTGTATATACCTCCATGTGCTGTGTGTGGTTTACTAAGGAAGTTATATGTGGGGTGTGTGATATTTTTGCTGCATCAGAGTGTACATGGGTGTATGAGTTACTGTCTCATAAAACACCCCTAACAAGAATTCTGTATACACTCTTACGTACACCGAGTGTCAGCCAGGTCCAGGCAGGGTGACAAGAACTTTACCACGCAGACTTTATATCTGGTAAGCACTCTACCCCCATTCATCTCGCTCTTCTCTGCACTACCACACACACACACACACACACACACACACACACACACACACACACACTCACACACACACACACAGGAACATAGGGCAAAATATTCTGAATGGTCAGGGGCAGTCATTGCCTTCCCCAGCCTGTCCCAGCCACTGCCTGGAAATCTGCCTGCTGTCTAGAGCTCCATTCCCAGGGCCCATCCTACAGTCTCCAGGGCCCTGGGCCTTGTAGGAGCTACTGGGCTCTAATCTGGGGCAGAGGCCTCTAGCTGGAGCTCTGGGGTGACCACCCCTCTCCCAGGGCAAGCTACTCGCCTACATTTAATGCACGCAGGCACCACGTGGCCCGTGGCTCTCAGAGCTCCCCGCAGGACCCTGAGGCCATTTCTCACCCCCGCTCACGCGGTCTCAGTCTCTGGAAAACCCTTCCCTTCCCTTGATCTCCTTTGGGAAATTCTTCCTGTTGAAGGAATAAAACCTCCTTGCTTTCAATATGACACCATCCCTAGACAAACAATCTTCTTTCAAAGTGCATTCCACTTGTCAAGATATTTTTCAACAGGGCCTTCAACTCATGGGGCTTCTCTTTCCACTTTGGTAAAAGAGGCCAAGCAACTCATGGGTCTCTCTCAGCATCCTTGCATCCTTCACATCCCCCACCTCATGACCCCTAGGAAAGATCCAAGAGCATAAGGGAGAAATCGGGGACTGAGGAAAGCTGCGCCTCTAGGTCTGTGCAAGCAGGATGCAGCCTGCTGTGAGTCCGACAAAGCTCCAGGCCCGGCTGCCCCAGGAGAGAGTCCTCAGACCAGCGGAGCTGACCTCCCATCTCCCAGGGGGCATCTGGCCGTTCTGTGCCGTCTCACACCACAGGGACCCTCCGGATAGATACGGCAGCATCAGTGAGACAAGGTCTCTCGCTCCCTGCTTCACAGGTGACACGTTCTCAGTCCCCCGCTTCCTAGAGAAGCTTCAGTTTGGCAGAAAGCCATGTGCCCCAGACAAGTTGCCCCCCACATACCTCCTCCGTTCTCGGCAGTTTCCTGGGACTCTTCATTTTCCAGATGTTTCCTCTTTTGTCGCCGTTCCATCGTACCAACTAGAAGTCTCCCTTAGAAGATGCCTCAAGAGATGTCCAACTCCTCCTCTTCCCTACAGGTTGGCCCTTCTTGGCTCTTGGGCAATCCGTTGAAATGATTCAATACAAACAAAAATAGTCAAGTCTCCTAAATGGCTGAAAAACTTGTACCACTTGGTGAACCAGCAGTAGTGCCTAGTGCTCACCAGGGCTGTTATGTTTGCAAGGTTGCCAGGCTCACAGTGGAATTCTGTGACCTCAGTGATGACATCAGAGCATTCGGTGGACCTAGGTTGAGCACAGTGTCTGCAATAGCACAGGCCCCATTTTCAAGAACAATTCCTTTTTCCCAGCCGAAGCTTTCCCGTGAAAGGGAAAGGTTCCTACCATATCTATTATAAATTGTATCATACCATGTCTATTATAAAATTCACATTTTGATTGGAGATCTTTTAATGTCTTTTCTAGAGAGATTTAATATGAATGTTTTAAATGGTCTCCAGTTTCCCTGTGGATTATTGACATTTTAAACTCTGCACTTCAATTTTCCCTCAATACGTGTAATTTTGTCACGGCTATTTCTGTACTTAAAGATGAGGAACTATATAATTGATTTCTTCATTTTTTCCCCATCTCTTTCCAAGGTACTGCATTTGATTGTGTCTTGCGACTGAGTGAAAAATGCTAGTCCTTGAGTCAGGACATTGGGCCCTTTAGCAAGTAACTCAACCTATCTGGGCTTCAGCTTCTGTATGTGCGATCAAGAGGCTTGGACTAGCTGACTTTTCAAATGCTGTGTTTCTTTGATTCACTCTCACTTACTGATCTGCTCCTTAAGAAGAGGGTCTGTTCTCATAAAGTAACAACAGTCTCTTCCTAACCTTGGGTTGGGCGGAGTTTAACTGTTCGTACTCAGTTCGTTAGTTATATTGCCTTCTACGTATGCTTAGCTCTAAATAATTTATACAGCTCTTGTGACAATTTTTAGATCTTCTTTTTTTCTTATTTTCTTTTATAGTTTCTAATTTGTTATCGCCAGTGTAGAGGAGCCTGATTGACTTTTAAAATTTATTGATCTTGTATGTGTGTGCCTTGTTGAACCGTCTTATTAGTTCCTGCTAGTTTATCTGTGGGTTCTTTTGGGTCTCCTAGATAAATGAGCATATTAAATGTAAATAATGTGTTCTTTGGATAAAGTTTATTTTCTTGCATCTCTATATATAGAAGCAATATGTTGAATTGATTTAAATATTTAAACACTTACATACCTGTTATCACAATCTAACATTGTTTATCTTATTTTCTTTCAATCAATATTATGTTTTCAAGATTTATCCACGTGAATCCATAGAGATCTAGGTCTTTGATTTTTGACTGTTTGATATTATGTGATCACATGCATATAGCATCATTTATTTTCCATTCAAGCATTATTGGACAATTGGATTGTTTCCCTCCCTTCTCTAGAACAAACAACATTTCCCAGAATATCCCTGAAGATGACTGACAGTCGAGAAGGGCCAGGCTGCCCGAAGGATTGCTACTTGCTTTTAGCCACCTTCCAACAGGCCGTCTCCAGCCAGCAATTTGAAGCACAGCTGAAATGAGAACTGCCCCAAATGTGAAAATCTTAGGAGCTTCCTAGAAGGTGGGAGGTTAATGATAGGCATCCTGCTGGGATCCCAGGGGAGTCTGAGCTGGCCTGAAGCTCATCTTCCTCCTCCACCTCTCAAGAGAAATGTGGAGGAAAGAAGACTTCAAAAACTGTGAGCAGGCAGAGGGAGAGATATTGGGGGCCGAAGCTGTAACTGAGGTCTTGGAGTGGGCTGTGAGCACGCAGAGCCTCTCGAGAGCCAGGCTCTGCCTTCTGAGCACTTCTCCCCTAAGGCTGCTCATAATTCACGTGATACCAGCCATATAGAGCCGACTTGGCCCACACTGTCACAGAAAGCCTTATCAGAATCTCTTCTTCTTCATACACTCTTGTGTCTGTTACTTGGTTATTGCCTTTGGTACTCCACTGATGTGAACCACAGTCGCCAGGGGATGGAGGACACTAGTGACCCATCTTGCTCTGTGGCCTCAGTCCACAGCTGGAGGGTAAGGGAAGAGGCCAAATGAAGGTCAAGAAGGAAAGATGGAGTTTGAAGAGAAGACCTGAGTTAAGGGTGTCTTCTCAAGTCTTGATGACTGAAATGTAGCTCCAGTACCTGAAGTCCTGCTTGTTCTCAAGGCTGACCGCGGGGCTGGGTGCACTCAGTGAAGGAACCGTATACACTTAGTATTTCCTTGCTTGCTCACACTTGCCCTCCTCTGATACACCCTCTGCAAGACTGATCTTCCCCTGAAACAACTTTCCACCTGCTACTGTCATCTCAGGAACATTTGCTTCACCTTCCTAGTGTCCCCCTAGAATGCCATTGCAGCCAATTCATAATTTGATAATCATGCTGCTTACCATATTCTCAGCAACTTCTGAGAAATTTTATTCACTTTATTCCATAGTCTTCACCCATCAATAATCTTCCTTAACTTCCTAGCTGCAGGTTAACCCATTCGGAATCATTTCTTTTGCTTTCTCTTCTTTGGCAAATCCTTTCTATCTTTTAAGGTCTTTTTCTTGTCTCTCTACCATCTTGCCTTCCTGAACTTCTTTTTTTTTCGTTTAAGTAACCTTTCAATCTCCTTCCCCAATTTCCTCATAAACATTGAGAGTTTATTCCTCACACGTTAGACAGCGGTTTATGAATGGCCAGGCATAATGGACTCAGAATGAGTTGGCACCCCTGAGGTACCTGTCTTGCTGGGGAGCCACAGGTGAAGGGCTCTCTGCTGGACACATGTTTGCATGGAGTCAGGCTGAGTGGCCTCACGGTGTTTGCTCTGCACTTGTGTGTGTTTCTCCCTAGTTGGTTTCCTTGTCCAGCCACCTGTGACCTCCCTCCATCCAGCCCAGGGAATCCTTCTCATCACAGGGGTAGGATGTTTGTCTCATTTTCCATCACATCCTTTCCCCAAAGTTTGGTTGTGAGTTGTTCCCATTCCAAAGACCTTTCCTCTTTGAAGAGAAAAGAGAAAATCTTGTCTCTCCTTTTCTCTCACTTCACTTCTGCTCTATTATCTCCTCCGTCCAGAATGGCCCACTGACTCACATGGGTGTAGATCCAAAGATGGCAAGAAATGCCAGCAATTCTGAGATAATAATACGGATGGATCAGGAAAACTTGAAAACCTTTATCCCGCCACATTAAAAAAAATTGCACTTCCAGTGTATTCAGAGTCTCAGTGTAGAAACACAAATGATAGAGAAATTGAATTACACTCAAGTTTTTCTTTCCTCCTTTCCTGATTTATTCTAATCCTCCAAGTTAACATGATGAGCTCTTTGTTGTGTAAAGTTTCAGACATTTTCTACCCATGCACACTTTTCTTCTTTTCACATTAGAGTGTGAACTAGGTCACTTTCAACATGCTGTGATTCTGTGATTCACTGTCTCCCACCGAGTCATCCACGGATAAAGTCATCTGTTTCACGGAGAACTATTTCCAATAGCTAATAGCCAATGTCTGTGGAGTGCTTACTCTGTGTCGGTTTCTTGTAACTACTTTACAGATCATTTGTACAGCGTACCCATGGACCAGGTACAATTATGACCCCCAAGTGACAGATAAGTGCAGATAAGTACAAATAAATACAGAGGCCAAGTGACTTGCCCAAGACACTGGAGCAAATCAAAATCCATGCCTCTGTAATCATTTTGCTCTATTGCCTCTGTCTGGGAGGCTTGATGATTTGGCAACTAAAACCTTAAATATCATGTTCCATTTTTATATCTGTGACACAAGCGTGGGGCTGTGATATGGGGTAACTAACCTGACTACTTTTGAAAACACTTATGCACCTGGATGAAAGTAAGCCAGGGACTGCAAGCCATAGATTTAAGGTTTCCTACCAACTTTTAAAAATAGCTTCTTGAATGCAATTTATGTAGTGTCAAGTCTAGGATGTAGTCCAAATAGTAACAGAAAAATGGAGATATGTAGAAAAATACTTAAAGTTGACAAGTATTGGGAGTGTAGTATTTTTGGGGCCAGCGTGTAGACCACAGGAAAACTTGCTGTTTCCATCCCAAAGGGAAGAGCCCTACGTTGCAACTGCCAAGGTCCCTGGGACAGCAAGTGTGCTCACTGCTTAGTAAAGAAGCATCCTCAGTTTGATAGAATCATATGGGAGCCTTACATTTGGTTAGCAGTTCTACATTCTTGATGTAATAATATTTTCAGGGTGTGGGAGGGTATCAAGCTCTGAAAATACCCTTGGAGAGATCTGCTTATTAAGTTTGGCTTTTTCAGTCTCCCTACTACTTCTTTACTAAACACCAGGCGGTTTCCTTCACTTTTCAGAACCATATTGTTTTTCCCTTCTCTAATGAACTTTGAAATACTTTTGGATGAGCTATTAAGATTGGGAAAAAATAAACATCTCTTTAAAATAAGGAAGATAATAACAATGACAAGTAGAAAAAGCTCTAAAACAGAGAATATCCTCCATTCTAGCCACTGACTGGGAGTGGAAGGTTCGTGCTCGCTGTCCAGGACGTAGAAATAAAAGCTGAGGAGGCGCTGAGGCGTCTCCTGGATCTCTATGAGCCTCCATCATTTCTGCTGAGTAGGGTTGACAGATAAAATATAGACTGTTTAGTTAAATATGAATGTTTGAAAAACAACGAGTACATTTTGAAGATAAGTATGCCCCAAATAGTTCATAGGATCTACTTATACTAAAAATAATGACTTATTATTCATGTGAAGTTCAAGTTTAACTGGGTATCCTGTATTTTTATGTCCTAAATCTGACAGCCCTACTGATGATCCACAATGGAGGCAGTTGAGGAGTGGTACATGCTGGCTCTCGGACAGTCAGAAATGGCTTCAGCAGATCCAGGTACAGTATGAAATTCTTTTTGGATGTAGCTCAGAAGCCATGGCCAGCCCTTGACTGCAAGTACTGCCTCGGGTTTCCCTGAGGTGGGGTAAACCTTCCTCTTAATGGCCTTTTGGTAAGTCTGGAAGACCATATCCAAGGGGAGCCCCAAAGTCAGTTTCATCCTCACAACCATGTTTCCAATTCCTGGAATTGGCTGCATGTGACTCACAAGAGCTGAGGAGGTTTGTGGAAGTTGGGAGTGTCATAGCTTGAACCCTTTGTAGGTAAAGTTTTGCTGTTGTGAGAGTTTTAACAGGAGCAATGTGAAAGACTCCAAGTCCCCAGGTAGATAGAAATAATCCTGTTCTACCTGTGTGTATGTGACAAGTCTCTAATAGTTCAGAGAGCAAGTATCTGGTCTTAGAAAGACTGATCCAAGCTTGGATGTTTCTGGTGACAAGGCAAGGTCCTGAGTTTCAAGTTCACCTTTTATGGTTGAGGAGACAATAAGGTGGTCAGAAGGGAAATCATGGAGGAGACCTTGGCTTCATCCATCGTGCAGGCTTGTATATGTGGTTCTATGTAGATTGTGTTTCAAAGGTGGAGCTTGTTTACAACTATGAACATTCTCCGATGTGCTTTTTGGACCTTCATTCCCAGAGCGAGAGCAGTGCCGAGGCTCTAGAAATGCCATGGATATTCTGAGCTGTCAGTGGCATTTCCCCGGTACTGTTCCCTTGGTGCCGCTCCTTGAAATGTCCAAAGGGATTATCATGTGTCTTGTGGCGGGTCCTAGCATTGTGAAAGGAAGCTGCTGCACCTGGCTCAGAGGATTTCGGATGTGGTGGGAGGAGGAGTAGTACTACGACTATAAATTGTATCACAGCATATCGATTCCATCTTGAGAGTGGGGTTGGGGGGTTATGAAGGGGGGCTTTTATTGTACTTTTATACATTGTACCCTTGAAACTAATTCAATTTTTAAAAATTAATTAATTTATTTGGGGCTGCATTGGGTCTTTGTTGCTGCTAGCGGGTGTTCTCTAGTTGCAGTGAGCGGGGGCTCCTCTTGGCTGTGGTGCACGGGCTTCTCATTGCAGTGGCTTCTCTTGTTGCGGAGCATGGTCTCTAGGCACGCAGGCTTCCGTAGTTGTGGCACGTGGGCTCGGTTGATGTGGCACACGGGCTCTAGAGCGCAGGCTCAGTAGTTGTGGCACGCGGGCTTAGTTACTCCGTGGCACGTGGGATCTTCCCAGACCAGGGCTCGAACCCATGACGCCTGCATTCGCAGGCATATTCTTAACCACTGCTCCACCAGGGAAGCCCGATAATTCAGTTTTTTATAAAGAGAAGATTCCTAATATTATTCCAAAATTTAAAAATATGTAGTTGGATAACACTATGAAAAATTAACTGATATATTCTTTTATTATTTCTCTTTGCTCCCTGGATTTTTTTCCCCATCCAGTCAGCTAGGCACTGTGAGTTCACTGCATTAGGAAGGTAAAGACTCAGCAGAAATGAGGGAGAAAAACAGAAAAGTCTCAGCTTTGGAATGTTCACAACGGAGGCCACAGTAGAACAGGTGAGAATTCTGTGAACCAAAAATAAATGTCGTCTCAAATGCAAAAAAGTATTCTCTGCACTGGGAGGCAGGAGAGGGAGGGAGGGAAGGACTGAAGGAGAGAGATCAGTGTGGCCAGGGACATGGAGACTGTGCTTAAGGACGATATGCCCAGGAAGAGAATCAGAATCTGGAGAAGATTCAGCCTGCACGTGATCATTGCCTCCAGTCAGCACCCTCATCTCAGACGTTGGGAAATTCAGAGACAGAGTGGGAGTACGTGAGGAGGGCCACGCGCATAGTCTGTGTGGCAGGGGTTGTGGCCGTTCCCTATTTGTGAGGAGTCCCCAGCAATTTGCAGGCCTCTTCTGGAAAATGCTGGCGGACGTCTCTAGTGCTTATGTGAAAGCTTGTTCACAAACCTTGAAAGATACAGATGTAGATGACAGATAGATGCATAGATAGAAAAATGTCATTAAATAAAAGCTCCAGGAAAGGTTTGGAAAATGCCCTTTAGGACGCTTCTATTGTCATATGATGTTAGACTGAGTGCCGGTCCCTTCATCCTCCTTCAGACCACGGCATTCTGTCTGCTACTCTCCCGAGGGTCCTTTCTTCTCCCTGGAAGGGATAAAACAAATGAGGTAGAACAGGAAGAGACAAGAAGCACTCCAAGCTCTGCTGGTCAGGGTTACCCTCCAGCATTGCCTTAATGCTCAGAGCCACACACACCACAGTGAGCTTGGCTCCAGATCAACTACCACACAACGAAGGTTCTGGAACATTTCCATATCTCGGGGGACCTCATTTCCACGTGACTCTCTTTCATATTCCCCTTTGTCACAGAAGGCTAGGTCCAGTGGTCCGGGTGAGATCTCGGCTCAGGCCCAAGGCTCTCAGACCTCAAAGTTCTGGTCCTTCAAGGGCCCCTGTCCTCTCTTGAGACCACTCCTGGCTCTCTCTGCCGAGAAGGAGCTGCTGGCAGTACGTCCTCTAAGAGTTGAGGTCCATCGTGCAGACCCTGAGAAAACTCCTAGGAAAAGGCTCCACCTTCTTGTTTACGTCAACAGAGGTCAATGCCTTTGTTAGTGCTGGGTGTGTCCCATTTGATGCAACTGCAGAGCCATTAGGTAAACCAGCACATGTGTGCGGCCCCTTCCCTTAGACTCCTCTGGGCCCTCGTGACATAGGCTCAGAAGACTGCCAGCCTCAAGCCTTACCTCTTCCAAGGGACGGCCACACCGTCTTCCAGGATCTTCTGTCCCATGAATCTCAGTTGCTGTTTGGAAATCAAAGGAGAGAAAAGACCCTGCCTGCGGGGTCACTTTGGGCTGGGGCCTTCCCCCGTGGGCTGCTCTCCCTCATTCTCCTTTTCTTCTTGCTTCTCTACCTCCTTCTCCTCCTCCTCCTCCTCCTCCTCCTCCTCCTCGTTCTCCTCCTCCTCCTCCTCATCCTCTTCCTCAGGGGTGCTCTCGGATTCCACATTGCCCATCCGCTGGGCCATGGTGAGATGAAAGGCACGGCAGCTGAAGCCCTGCAGGACGCCGCCCTTCACGTGCTGCTGGAGGATCTCCAAGGTGGGGAAGACCCGGCAGCAGGCCATGCACCTGAAGCCGGTCTCCATGGTCAGCATCCAGTCAGCTGTCTTGGCGCTGGGTCTCTCCTCGACGGCAGGTGGCCCTGATGGGCTGCCTGGCTCTGCCCTTTCCTCATACTCTTTCTCCGCCCCAGTGGGCTCACTGTCAGACAGGAGGCTTTCGGTGCACACATCAGAAGAGGGGTCAGTGGCTACTGCACATACATCCTCAGGAAGGGTCACTTCTTCTATCCTCAGCTGCTTTTCAGGCAACTCCAAGGGTTTCTTTGTCTTCCAGGAGACAGCGACACCCTTGTTCACTTGTACCTGCATGTAGTGTATTTTCATGCCCCTTTCCTCTTTGTCTGGGTGCAGATAGTTCTTACAGGGTGAAGAGGGTGAGGAGGAGACACAGTGTGATGGGGAAGCGGTCTCTCCTTCTTCCTGATCCTGGGCTAGGGGTGGTCTAGGCTGGGCAGTGTCTCGATGAAATCTCCGGATTCCTGAAAAAGGAAATTAAAATCATAATAACATGCATGGGCCATGCCGGAAGCTGAGGGAGCAGGTGTGGTAGACGAGAGAGGGACATTGGCACGACATAGCAATGTCGTGAGCTTGGTGTCCATTGGCCGTAGGACGGAGTGGTGTATGTGGTGTCATCTGTGGGCTTTTCATGTGCGTGGGGGGGTATACTGGAGCGGTGTCTGTATACAGGGGTGTGGAGTATGGTGGTGAGGGCTGTAGTATGTGAGGGATGCGGCTGGATGCGTGTACGATGAGGAGTGTGAGTTTGGGAATATCGGTGGTGCATTCCTTGTGGAATGGGGCTGTGGTGCAGGAGAGTACAGTGGAGCACGTGCTTGGGGTTGATGTGCACTGAGAAGGGCTGTGCCTGGAGGGCACGTGTATGTGTGAGCTGTGTGCACCTGAGCTGGATGGTCCTGCTCTCAGGCTGGAGGTGTATGATGCAGAACTCTGTCCTTCTCTGGAAGCAAAGGCAAAGACAAAGCCTACATTTTCCTCTGAAGATGCTTAATCTGGTCCCTCTTCCCTCCACCTCAAGCCCAGACCTTTCCGGCCCCTGCTCCTTGACTTCCCCACCATGGTAGTAGCAGTATTCACACACACACCCCCAGACTCAGCTGGCATCCACGCCCTAGGAACAGCTCAGCCATCCTGCCCAGGCTCCTCCACAGAGCCCTCATCACCTCTGATGACCCTGGATTTCCTCTCAGCCTCCCTGGGATCTGTGTGCCTCCTGCTTCACAGCCAAGCACCCCGTCACCTGAGGAGCCCCACGCCCTTACCAGCGTAGCTGAGCTTGCGCAGAGTAGAAGTACAGAAGAAGTATTTAGAGGCAGAGGAGACCTCCACTGCCCCTGGGCTGCAGCCTTGGGCCACCACAGTGGATCCAAGCCGAGGGGGATCCTCTTGTGACTTCGCGATTCCTGAGGGAGGAATGAAAGGCTCAGGGTGGGTTCATCAGTCCTCTGTCCACAAATATTTACTGAGTGTGTGACACGTGTCAGGTGCAGTGAATACACACAGCTGAGAGTGTGGTTCCCAGTGGATCCTCCAGGATTTAATTCCAATCAATACTTATTCTCTCACTGTCTAGTTGGTAATGTAGGCCTCGGTGGTGACTGTGAGTGTGTGGGAAGAGTGAGTGATGTGTATCAGTTAAGTCTGTGGTAAGTGTGGGGTTGGCATGGGGAGCACAGTGCAGACGTGTCTATCTGTGTCTGTGGCCTTTGTGTGCATGGTTTCTGTTCACAAGTCAGGAATTCTGGGACATGTAACGTTTCCTCATTACATGGTGTGGCTTGTATTTATGGTGTGTGTTCATTCATTCATTCACCAAGATTCAGTAAGCAGCTACTCCTGTGTATCCGGCACTCTTCCATTGTTGTAGTCTTTGGTAACGCTGCACATTCTAGTAGGGGAAGACACACACTAAACAAAACTACAATAAATATATAATACATCAGCTGGTGGTAAGTATATAAGGGTTGCCAGACTTAGCGAACAAGAATACAAGGCACCCAGTTAAATTTCAGTTTCAGATAAACCCAGAATAATCTTTTAGTGTAAGTATTCCCATGCAGTATTTGGCCTGACTTAGTTTTAGTGTAAGTATAGCCCATACAATATGTGGGACATACGGATACTGAAAAATTACTTGTTCTTTATCTAGAATTCAAATTGAACTGGATAGCCCATATTTTCTCTGGCAATCCTGACATGGGTTACTGAGACTGTGGTTTACTGTGGTTTGTACAAAGCGGGTCTGGCATTACTCAAGAATGTGTTATAAGTGTGGTGTGTATGACACGTGACTGGTTCTTGTAGAGGTATTTAGAGATGGCTGAAGTTAGTTGTGTTTGTGCAAGAGTTGAGGAGATACATGTATATAGTGTGTGTGTGTGTGTGTGTGTGTGTCCTATATATATAGTGTGTGTGTCTATATACATATCTCATCTCCAGCGTTTGGTGTTGGAGGAGAGGATTGTGATACAGGTGGGTTGTATGAGAACGTAGTATAGGAGGGATGCGTGTATATACCTCCATGTGCTGTGTGTGGTTTACTAAGGAAGTTATATGTGGGGTGTGTGATATTTTTGCTGCATCAGAGTGTACATGGGTGTATGAGTTACTGTCTCATAAAACACCCCTAACAAGAATTCTGTATACACTCTTACGTACACCAAGTGTCAGCCAGGTCCAGGCAGGGTGACAAGAACTTTACCACGCAGACTTTATATCTGGTAAGCACTCTACCCCCATTCATCTCGCTCTTCTCTGCACTACCACACACACACACACACACACACACACACACACACACACACACTCACACACACACACACAGGAACATAGGGCAAAATATTCTGAATGGTCAGGGGCAGTCATTGCCTTCCCCAGCCTGTCCCAGCCACTGCCTGGAAATCTGCCTGCTGTCTAGAGCTCCATTCCCAGGGCCCATCCTACAGTCTCCAGGGCCCTGGGCCTGGTAGGAGCTACTGGGCTCTAATCTGGGGCAGAGGCCTCTAGCTGGAGCTCTGGGGTGACCACCCCTCTCCCAGGGCAAGCTACTCGCCTACATTTAATGCACGCAGGCACCACGTGGCCCGTGGCTCTCAGAGCTCCCCGCAGGACCCTGAGGCCATTTCTCACCCCCGCTCACGCGGTCTCAGTTTCTGGAAAACCCTTCCCTTCCCTTGATCTCCTTTGGGAAATTCTTCCTGTTGAAGGAATAAAACCTCCTTGCTTTCAATATGACACCATCCCTAGACAAACAATCTTCTTTCAAAGTGCATTCCACTTGTCAAGATATTTTTCAACAGGGCCTTCAACTCATGGGGCTTCTCTTTCCACTTTGGTAAAAGAGGCCAAGCAACTCATGGGTCTCTCTCAGCATCCTTGCATCCTTCACATCCCCCACCTCATGACCCCTAGGAAAGATCCAAGAGCATAAGAGAGAAATCGGGGACTGAGGAAAGCTGCACCTCTAGGTCTGTGCAAGCAGGATGCAGCCTGCTGTGAGTCCGACAAAGCTCCAGGCCCGGCTGCCCCAGGAGAGAGTCCTCAGACCAGCGGAGCTGACCTCCCATCTCCCAGGGGGCATCTGGCCGTTCTGTGCCGTCTCACACCACAGGGACCCTCCGGATAGATACGGCAGCATCAGTGAGACAAGGTCTCTCGCTCCCTGCTTCACAGGTGACACGTTCTCAGTCCCCCGCTTCCTAGAGAAGCTTCAGTTTGGCAGAAACCCATGTGCCCCAGACAAGTTGCCCCCCACATACCTCCTCCATTCTCGGCAGTTTCCTGGGACTCTTCATTTTCCAGATGTTTCCTCTTTTGTCGCCGTTCCATCGTACCAACTAGAAGTCTCCCTTAGAAGATGCCTCAAGAGATGTCCAACTCCTCCTCTTCCCTACAGGTTGGCCCTTCTTGGCTCTTGGGCAATCCGTTGAAATGATTCAATACAAACAAAAATAGTCAAGTCTCCTAAATGGCTGAAAAACTTGTACCACTTGGTGAACCAGCAGTAGTGCCTAGTGCTCACCAGGGCTGTTATGTTTGCAAGGTTGCCAGGCTCACAGTGGAATTCTGTGACCTCAGTGATGACATCAGAGCATTCGGTGGACCTAGGTTGAGCACAGTGTCTGCAATAGCACAGGCCCCATTTTCAAGAACAATTCCTTTTTCACAGCCGAAGCTTTCCCGTGAAAGGGAAAGGTTCCTACCATATCTATTATAAATTGTATCATACCATGTCTATTATAAAATTCACATTTTGATTGGAGATCTTTTAATGTCTTTTCTAGAGAGATTTAATATGAATGTTTTAAATGGTCTCCAGTTTCCCTGTGGATTATTGACATTTTAAACTCTGCACTTCAATTTTCCCTCAATACGTGTAATTTTGTCACGGCTATTTCTGTACTTAAAGATGAGGAACTATATAATTGATTTCTTCATTTTTTCCCCATCTCTTTCCAAGGTACTGCATTTGATTGTGTCTTGCGACTGAGTGAAAAATGCTAGTCCTTGAGTCAGGACATTGGGCCCTTTAGCAAGTAACTCAACCTATCTGGGCTTCAGCTTCTGTATGTGCGATCAAGAGGCTTGGACTAGCTGACTTTTCAAATGCTGTGTTTCTTTGATTCACTCTCACTTACTGATCTGCTCCTTAAGAAGAGGGTCTGTTCTCATAAAGTAACAACAGTCTCTTCCTAACCTTGGGTTGGGCGGAGTTTAACTGTTCGTACTCAGTTCGTTAGTTATATTGCCTTCTACGTATGCTTAGCTCTAAATAATTTATACGGCTCTTGTGACAATTTTTAGATCTTCTTTTTTTCTTATTTTCTTTTATAGTTTCTAATTTGTTATCGCCAGTGTAGAGGAGCCTGATTGACTTTTAAAATTTATTGATCTTGTATGTGTGTGCCTTGTTGAACCGTCTTATTAGTTCCTGCTAGTTTATCTGTGGGTTCTTTTGGGTCTCCTAGATAAATGAGCATATTAAATGTAAATAATGTGTTCTTTGGATAAAGTTTATTTTCTTGCATCTCTATATATAGAAGCAATATGTTGAATTGATTTAAATATTTAAACACTTACATACCTGTTATCACAATCTAACATTGTTTATCTTATTTTCTTTCAATCAATATTATGTTTTCAAGATTTATCCACGTGAATCCATAGAGATCTAGGTCTTTGATTTTTGACTGTTTGATATTATGTGATCACATGCATATAGCATCATTTATTTTCCATTCAAGCATTATTGGACAATTGGATTGTTTCCCTCCCTTCTCTAGAACAAACAACATTTCCCAGAATATCCCTGAAGATGACTGACAGTCGAGAAGGGCCAGGCTGCCCGAAGGATTGCTACTTGCTTTTAGCCACCTTCCAACAGGCCGTCTCCAGCCAGCAATTTGAAGCACAGCTGAAATGAGAACTGCCCCAAATGTGAAAATCTTAGGAGCTTCCTAGAAGGTGGGAGGTTAATGATAGGCATCCTGCTGGGATCCCAGGGGAGTCTGAGCTGGCCTGAAGCTCATCTTCCTCCTCCACCTCTCAAGAGAAATGTGGAGGAAAGAAGACTTCAAAAACTGTGAGCAGGCAGAGGGAGAGATATTGGGGGCCGAAGCTGTAACTGAGGTCTTGGAGTGGGCTGTGAGCACGCAGAGCCTCTCGAGAGCCAGGCTCTGCCTTCTGAGGACTTCTCCCCTAAGGCTGCTCATAATTCACGTGATACCAGCCATATAGAGCCGACTTGGCCCACACTGTCACAGAAAGCCTTATCAGAATCTCTTCTTCTTCATACACTCTTGTGTCTGTTACTTGGTTATTGCCTTTGGTACTCCACTGATGTGAACCACAGTCGCCAGGGGATGGAGGACACTAGTGACCCATCTTGCTCTGTGGCCTCAGTCCACAGCTGGAGGGTAAGGGAAGAGGCCAAATGAAGGTCAAGAAGGAAAGATGGAGTTTGAAGAGAAGACCTGAGTTAAGGGTGTCTTCTCAAGTCTTGATGACTGAAATGTAGCTCCAGTACCTGAAGTCCTGCTTGTTCTCAAGGCTGACCGCGGGGCTGGGTGCACTCAGTGAAGGAACCGTATACACTTAGTATTTCCTTGCTTGCTCACACTTGCCCTCCTCTGATACACCCTCTGCAAGACTGATCTTCCCCTGAAACAACTTTCCACCTGCTACTGTCATCTCAGGAACATTTGCTTCACCTTCCTAGTGTCCCCCTAGAATGCCATTGCAGCCAATTCATAATTTGATAATCATGCTGCTTACCATATTCTCAGCAACTTCTGAGAAATTTTATTCACTTTATTCCATAGTCTTCACCCATCAATAATCTTCCTTAACTTCCTAGCTGCAGGTTAACCCATTCGGAATCATTTCTTTTGCTTTCTCTTCTTTGGCAAATCCTTTCTATCTTTTAAGGTCTTTTTCTTGTCTCTCTACCATCTTGCCTTCCTGAACTTCTTTTTTTTTCGTTTAAGTAACCTTTCAATCTCCTTCCCCAATTTCCTCATAAACATTGAGAGTTTATTCCTCACACGTTAGACAGCGGTTTATGAATGGCCAGGCATAATGGACTCAGAATGAGTTGGCACCCCCGAGGTACCTGTCTTGCTGGGGAGCCACAGGTGAAGGGCTCTCTGCTGGACACATGTTTGCATGGAGTCAGGCTGAGTGGCCTCAGGGTGTTTGCTCTGCACTTGTGTGTGTTTCTCCCTAGTTGGTTTCCTTGTCCAGCCACCTGTGACCTCCCTCCATCCAGCCCAGGGAATCCTTCTCATCACAGGGGTAGGATGTTTGTCTCATTTTCCATCACATCCTTTCCCCAAAGTTTGGTTGTGAGTTGTTCCCATTCCAAAGACCTTTCCTCTTTGAAGAGAAAAGAGAAAATCTTGTCTCTCCTTTTCTCTCACTTCACTTCTGCTCTATTATCTCCTCCGTCCAGAATGGCCCACTGACTCACATGGGTGTAGATCCAAAGATGGCAAGAAATGCCAGCAATTCTGAGATAATAATACGGATGGATCAGGAAAACTTGAAAACCTTTATCCCGCCACATTAAAAAAAATTGCACTTCCAGTGTATTCAGAGTCTCAGTGTAGAAACACAAATGATAGAGAAATTGAATTACACTCAAGTTTTTCTTTCCTCCTTTCCTGATTTATTCTAATCCTCCAAGTTAACATGATGAACTCTTTGTTGTGTAAAGTTTCAGACATTTTCTACCCATGCACACTTTTCTTCTTTTCACATTAGAGTGTGAACTAGGTCACTTTCAACATGCTGTGATTCTGTGATTCACTGTCTCCCACCGAGTCATCCACGGATAATGTCATCTGTTTCACGGAGAAATATTTCCAATAGCTAATAGCCAATGTCTGTGGAGTGCTTACTCTGTGTCGGTTTCTTGTAACTACTTTACAGATCATTTGTACAGCGTACCCATGGACCAGGTACAATTATGACCCCCAAGTGACAGATAAGTGCAGATAAGTACAAATAAATACAGAGGCCAAGTGACTTGCCCAAGACACTGGAGCAAATCAAAATCCATGCCTCTGTAATCATTTTGCTCTATTGCCTCTGTCTGGGAGGCTTGATGATTTGGCAACTAAAACCTTAAATATCATGTTCCATTTTTATATCTGTGACACAAGCGTGGGGCTGTGATACGGGGTAAGTAACCTGACTACTTTTGAAAACCCTTATGCACCTGGATGAAAGTAAGCCAGGGACTGCAAGCCATAGATTTAAGGTTTCCTACCAACTTTTAAAAATAGCTTCTTGAATGCAATTTATGTAGTGTCAAGTCTAGGATGTAGTCCAAATAGTAACAGAAAAATGGAGATATGTAGGAAAATACTTAAAGTTGACAAGTATTGGGAGTGTAGTATTTTTGGGGCCAGCGTGTAGACCACAGGAAAACTTGCTGTTTCCATCCCAAAGGGAAGAGCCCTACGTTGCAACTGCCAAGGTCCCTGGGACAGCAAGTGTGCTCACTGCTTAGTAAAGAAGCATCCTCAGTTTGATAGAATCATATGGGAGCCGTACATTTGGTTAGCAGTTCTACATTCTTGATGTAATAATATTTTCAGGGTGTGGGAGGGTATCAAGCTCTGAAAATACCCTTGGAGAGATCTGCTTATTAAGTTTGGCTTTTTCAGTCTCCCTACTACTTCTTTACTAAACACCAGGCGGTTTCCTTCACTTTTCAGAACCATATTGTTTTTCCCTTCTCTAATGAACTTTGAAATACTTTTGGATGAGCTATTAAGATTGGGAAAAAATAAACATCTCTTTAAAATTAGGAAGATAATAACAATGACAAGTAGAAAAAGCTCTAAAACAGAGAATATCCTCCATTCTAGCCACTGACTGGGAGTGGAAGGTTCGTGCTCGCTGTCCAGGACGTAGAAATAAAAGCTGAGGAGGCGCTGAGGCGTCTCCTGGATCTCTATGAGCCTCCATCATTTCTGCTGAGTAGGGTTGACAGATAAAATATAGACTGTTTAGTTAAATATGAATGTTTGAAAAACAACGAGTACATTTTGAAGATAAGTATGCCCCAAATAGTTCATAGGATCTACTTATACTAAAAATAATGACTTATTATTCATGTGAAGTTCAAGTTTAACTGGGTATCCTGTATTTTTATGTCCTAAATCTGACAGCCCTACTGATGATCCACAATGGAGGCAGTTGAGGAGTGGTACATGCTGGCTCTCGGACAGTCAGAAATGGCTTCAGCAGATCCAGGTACAGTATGAAATTCTTTTTGGATGTAGCTCAGAAGCCATGGCCAGCCCTTGACTGCAAGTACTGCCTCGGGTTTCCCTGAGGTGGGGTAAACCTTCCTCTTAATGGCCTTTTGGTAAGTCTGGAAGACCATATCCAAGGGGAGCCCCAAAGTCAGTTTCATCCTCACAACCATGTTTCCAATTCCTGGAATTGGCTGCATGTGACTCACAAGAGCTGAGGAGGTTTGTGGAAGTTGGGAGTGGCATAGCTTGAACCCTTTGTAGGTAAAGTTTTGCTGTTGTGAGAGTTTTAACAGGAGCAATGTGAAAGACTCCAAGTCCCCAGGTAGATAGAAATAATCCTGTTCTACCTGTGTGTATGTGACAAGTCTCTAATAGTTCAGAGAGCAAGTATCTGGTCTTAGAAAGACTGATCCAAGCTTGGATGTTTCTGGTGACAAGGCAAGGTCCTGAGTTTCAAGTTCACCTTTTATGGTTGAGGAGACAATAAGGTGGTCAGAAGGGAAATCATGGAGGAGACCTTGGCTTCATCCATCGTGCAGGCTTGTATATGTGGTTCTATGTAGATTGTGTTTCAAAGGTGGAGCTTGTTTACAACTATGAACATTCTCCGATGTGCTTTTTGGACCTTCATTCCCAGAGCGAGAGCAGTGCCGAGGCTCTAGAAATGCCATGGATATTCTGAGCTGTCAGTGGCATTTCCCCGGTACTGTTCCCTTGGTGCCGCTCCTTGAAATGTCCAAAGGGATTATCATGTGTCTTGTGGCGGGTCCTAGCATTGTGAAAGGAAGCTGCTGCACCTGGCTCAGAGGATTTCGGATGTGGTGGGAGGAGGAGTAGTACTACGACTATAAATTGTATCACAGCATATCGATTCCATCTTGAGAGTGGGGTTGGGGGGTTATGAAGGGGGGCTTTTATTGTACTTTTATACATTGTACCCTTGAAACTAATTCAATTTTTAAAAATTAATTAATTTATTTGGGGCTGCATTGGGTCTTTGTTGCTGCTAGCGGGTGTTCTCTAGTTGCAGTGAGCGGGGGCTCCTCTTGGCTGTGGTGCACGGGCTTCTCATTGCAGTGGCTTCTCTTGTTGCGGAGCATGGTCTCTAGGCACGCAGGCTTCCGTAGTTGTGGCACGTGGGCTCGGTTGATGTGGCACACGGGCTCTAGAGCGCAGGCTCAGTAGTTGTGTCGCGCGGGCTTAGTTACTCCGTGGCACGTGGGATCTTCCCAGACCAGGGCTCGAACCCATGACCCCTGCATTCGCAGGCATATTCTTAACCACTGCTCCACCAGGGAAGCCCGATAATTCAGTTTTTTATAAAGAGAAGATTCCTAATATTATTGCAAAATTTAAAAAATATGTAGTTGGATAACACTATGAAAAATTAACTGATATATTCTTTTATTATTTCTCTTTGCTCCCTGGATTTTTTTCCCCATCCAGTCAGCTAGGCACTGTGAGTTCACTGCATTAGGAAGGTAAAGACTCAGCAGAAATGAGGGAGAAAAACAGAAAAGTCTCAGCTTTGGAATGTTCACAACGGAGGCCACAGTAGAACAGGTGAGAATTCTGTGAACCAAAAATAAATGTCGTCTCAAATGCAAAAAAGTATTCTCTGCACTGGGAGGCAGGAGAGGGAGGGAGGGAAGGACTGAAGGAGAGAGATCAGTGTGGCCAGGGACATGGAGACTGTGCTTAAGGACGATATGCCCAGGAAGAGAATCAGAATCTGGAGAAGATTCAGCCTGCACGTGATCATTGCCTCCAGCCAGCACCCTCATCTCAGACGTTGGGAAATTCAGAGACAGAGTGGGAGTACGTGAGGAGGGCCACGCACATAGTCTGTGTGGCAGGGGTTGTGGCCGTTCCCTATTTGTGAGGAGTCCCCAGCAATTTGCAGGCCTCTTCTGGAAAATGCTGGCGGACGTCTCTAGTGCTTATGTGAAAGCTTGTTCACAAACCTTGAAAGATACAGATGTAGATGACAGATAGATGCATAGATAGAAAAATGTCATTAAATAAAAGCTCCAGGAAAGGTTTGGAAAATGCCCTTTATTGCATAGGACGCTTCTATTGTCATATGATGTTAGACTGAGTGCCGGTCCCTTCATCCTCCTTCAGACCACGGCATTCTGTCTGCTACTCTCCCGAGGGTCCTTTCTTCTCCCTGGAAGGGATAAAACAAATGAGGTAGAACAGGAAGAGACAAGAAGCACTCCAAGCTCTGCTGGTCAGGGTTACCCTCCAGCATTGCCTTAATGCTCAGAGCCACACACACCACAGTGAGCTTGGCTCCAGATCAACTACCACGCAACGAAGGTTCTGGAACATTTCCATATCTCGGGGGACCTCATTTCCACGTGACTCTCTTTCATATTCCCCTTTGTCACAGAAGGCTAGGTCCAGTGGTCCGGGTGAGATCTCGGCTCAGGCCCAAGGCTCTCAGACCTCAAAGTTCTGGTCCTGCAAGGGCCCCTGTCCTCTCTTGAGACCACTCCTGGCTCTCTCTGCCGAGAAGGAGCTGCTGGCAGTACGTCCTCTAAGAGTTGAGGTCCATCGTGCAGACCCTGAGAAAACTCCTAGGAAAAGGCTCCACCTTCTTGTTTACGTCAACAGAGGTCAATGCCTTTCTTAGTGCTGGGTGTGTCCCATTTGATGCAACTGCAGAGCCATTAGGTAAACCAGCACATGTGTGCGGCCCCTTCCCTTAGACTCCTCTGGGCCCTCGTGACATAGGCTCAGAAGACTGCCAGCCTCAAGCCTTACCTCTTCCAAGGGACGGCCACACCGTCTTCCAGGATCTTGTCCCATGAATCTCAGTTGCTGTTTGGAACTCAAAGGAGAGAAAAGACCCTGCCTGCGGGGTCTCTTTGGGCTGGGGCCTTCCCCCGTGGGCTGCTCTCCCTCATTCTCCTTTTCTTCTTGCTTCTCTACCTCCTTCTCCTCCTCCTCCTCCTCCTCCTCCTCCTCCTCCTCCTCCTCGTTCTCCTCCTCCTCCTCCTCATCCTCTTCCTCAGGGGTGCTCTCGGATTCCACATTGCCCATCCGCTGGGCCATGGTGAGATGAAAGGCACGGCAGCTGAAGCCCTGCAGGACGCCGCCCTTCACGTGCTGCTGGAGGATCTCCAAGGTGGGGAAGACCCGGCAGCAGGCCATGCACCTGAAGCCGGTCTCCATGGTCAGCATCCAGTCCGCTGTCTTGGCGCTGGGTCTCTCCTCGACGGCAGGTGGCCCTGATGGGCTGCCTGGCTCTGCCCTTTCCTCATACTCTTTCTCCTCCCCAGTGGGCTCACTGTCAGACAGGAGGCTTTCGGTGCACACATCAGAAGAGGGGTCAGTGGCTACTGCACATACATCCTCAGGAAGGGTCACTTCTTCTATCTTCAGCTGCTTTTCAGGCAACTCCAAGGGTTTCTTTGTCTTCCAGGAGACAGCGACACCCTTGTTCACTTGTACCTGCATGTAGTGTATTTTCATGCCCCTTTCCTCTTTGTCTGGGTGCAGATAGTTCTTACAGGGTGAAGAGGGTGAGGAGGAGACACAGTGTGATGGGGAAGCGGTCTCTCCTTCTTCCTGATCCTGGGCTAGGGGTGGTCTAGGCTGGGCAGTGTCTCGATGAAATCTCCGGATTCCTGAAAAAGGAAATTAAAATCATAATAACATGCATGGGCCATGCCGGAAGCTGAGGGAGCAGGTGTGGTAGACGAGAGAGGGACATTGGCACGACATAGCAATGTCGTGAGCTTGGTGTCCATTGGCCGTAGGACGGAGTGGTGTATGTGGTGTCATCTGTGGGCTTTTCATGTGCGTGGGGGGGTATACTGGAGCGGTGTCTGTATACAGGGGTGTGGAGTATGGTGGTGAGGGCTGTAGTATGTGAAGGATGCGGCTGGATGCGTGTACGATGAGGAGTGTGAGTTTGGGAATATCGGTGGTGCATTCCTTGTGGAATGGGGCTGTGGTGCAGGAGAGTACTGTGGAGCACGTGCTTGGGGTTGATGTGCACTGAGAAGGGCTGTGCCTGGAGGGCACGTGTATGTGTGAGCTGTGTGCACCTGAGCTGGATGGTCCTGCTCTCAGGCTGGAGGTGTATGATGCAGAACTCTGTCCTTCTCTGGAAGCAAAGGCAAAGACAAAGCCTACATTTTCCTCTGAAGATGCTTAATCTGGTCCCTCTTCCCTCCACCTCAAGCCCAGACCTTTCCGGCCCCTGCTCCTTGACTTCCCCACCATGGTAGTAGCAGTATTCACACACACACCCCCAGACTCAGCTGGCATCCACGCCCTCGGAACAGCTCAGCCATCCTGCCCAGGCTCCTCCACAGAGCCCTCATCACCTCTGATGACCCTGGATTTCCTCTCAGCCTCCCTGGGATCTGTGTGCCTCCTGCTTCACAGCCAAGCACCCCGTCACCTGAGGAGCCCCACGCCCTTACCAGCGTAGCTGAGCTTGCGCAGAGTAGAAGTACAGAAGAAGTATTTAGAGGCAGAGGAGACCTCCACTGCCCCTGGGCTGCAGCCTTGGGCCACCACAGTGGATCCAAGCCGAGGGGGATCCTCTTGTGACTTCGAGATTCCTGAGGGAGGAATGAAAGGCTCAGGGTGGGTTCATCAGTCCTCTGTCCACAAATATTTACTGAGTGTGTGACACGTGTCAGGTGCAGTGAATACACACAGCTGAGAGTGTGGTTCCCAGTGGATCCTCCAGGATTTAATTCCAATCAATACTTATTCTCTCACTGTCTAGTTGGTAATGTAGGCCTCGGTGGTGACTGTGAGTGTGTGGGAAGAGTGAGTGATGTGTATCAGTTAAGTCTGTGGTAAGTGTGGGGTTGGCATGGGGAGCACAGTGCAGACGTGTCTATCTGTGTCTGTGGCCTTTGTGTGCATGGTTTCTGTTCACAAGTCAGGAATTCTGGGACATGTAACGTTTCCTCATTACATGGTGTGGCTTGTATTTATGGTGTGTGTTCATTCATTCATTCACCAAGATTCAGTAAGCAGCTACTCCTGTGTATCCGGCACTCTTCCATTGTTGTAGTCTTTGGTAACGCTGCACATTCTAGTAGGGGAAGACACACACTAAACAAAACTACAATAAATATATAATACATCAGCTGGTGGCAAGTATATAAGGGTTGCCAGACTTAGCGAACAAGAATACAAGGCACCCAGTTAAATTTCAGTTTCAGATAAACCCAGAATAATCTTTTAGTGTAAGTATTCCCATGCAGTATTTGGCCTGACTTAGTTTTAGTGTAAGTATAGCCCATACAATATGTGGGACATACGGATACTGAAAAATTACTTGTTCTTTATCTAGAATTCAAATTGAACTGGATAGCCCATATTTTCTCTGGCAATCCTGACATGGGTTACTGAGACTGTGGTTTACTGTGGTTTGTACAAAGCGGGTCTGGCATTACTCAAGAATGTGTTATAAGTGTGGTGTGTATGACACGTGACTGGTTCTTATAGAGGTATTTAGAGATGGCTGAAGTTAGTTGTGTTTGTGCAAGAGTTGAGGAGATACATGTATATAGTGTGTGTGTGTGTGTGTGTGTGTCCTATATATATAGTGTGTGTGTCTATATACATATCTCATCTCCAGCGTTTGGTGTTGGAGGAGAGGATTGTGATACAGGTGGGTTGTATGAGAACGTAGTATAGGAGGGATGCGTGTATATACCTCCATGTGCTGTGTGTGGTTTACTAAGGAAGTTATATGTGGGGTGTGTGATATTTTTGCTGCATCAGAGTGTACATGGGTGTATGAGTTACTGTCTCATAAAACACCCCTAACAAGAATTCTGTATACATTCTTACGTACACCGAGTGTCAGCCAGGTCCAGGCAGGGTGACAAGAACTTTACCACGCAGACTTTATATCTGGTAAGCACTCTACCCCCATTCATCTCGCTCTTCTCTGCACTACCACACACACACACACACACACACACACACACACACTCACACACACACACACAGGAACATAGGGCAAAATATTCTGAATGGTCAGGGGCAGTCATTGCCTTCCCCAGCCTGTCCCAGCCACTGCCTGGAAATCTGCCTGCTGTCTAGAGCTCCATTCCCAGGGCCCATCCTACAGTCTCCAGGGCCCTGGGCCCGGTAGGAGCTACTGGGCTCTAATCTGGGGCAGAGGCCTCTAGCTGGAGCTCTGGGGTGACCACCCCTCTCCCAGGGCAAGCTACTCGCCTACATTTAATGCACGCAGGCACCACGTGGCCCGTGGCTCTCAGAGCTCCCCGCAGGACCCTGAGGCCATTTCTCACCCCCGCTCACGCGGTCTCAGTCTCTGGAAAACCCTTCCCTTCCCTTGATCTCCTTTGGGAAATTCTTCCTGTTGAAGGAATAAAACCTCCTTGCTTTCAATATGACACCATCCCTAGACAAACAATCTTCTTTCAAAGTGCATTCCACTTGTCAAGATATTTTTCAACAGGGCCTTCAACTCATGGGGCTTCTCTTTCCACTTTGGTAAAAGAGGCCAAGCAACTCATGGGTCTCTCTCAGCATCCTTGCATCCTTCACATCCCCCACCTCATGACCCCTAGGAAAGATCCAAGAGCATAAGAGAGAAATCGGGGACTGAGAAAAGCTGCACCTCTAGGTCTGTGCAAGCAGGATGCAGCCTGCTGTGAGTCCGACAAAGCTCCAGGCCCGGCTGCCCCAGGAGAGAGTCCTCAGACCAGCGGAGCTGACCTCCCATCTCCCAGGGGGCATCTGGCCGTTCTGTGCCGTCTCACACCACAGGGACCCTCCGGATAGATACGGCAGCATCAGTGAGACAAGGTCTCTCGCTCCCTGCTTCACAGGTGACACGTTCTCAGTCCCCCGCTTCCTAGAGAAGCTTCAGTTTGGCAGAAACCCATGTGCCCCAGACAAGTTGCCCCCCACATACCTCCTCCGTTCTCGGCAGTTTCCTGGGACTCTTCATTTTCCAGATGTTTCCTCTTTTGTCGCCGTTCCATCGTACCAACTAGAAGTCTCCCTTAGAAGATGCCTCAAGAGATGTCCAACTCCTCCTCTTCCCTACAGGTTGGCCCTTCTTGGCTCTTGGGCAATCCGTTGAAATGATTCAATACAAACAAAAATAGTCAAGTCTCCTAAATGGCTGAAAAAGTTGTACCACTTGGTGAACCAGCAGTAGTGCCTAGTGCTCACCAGGGCTGTTATGTTTGCAAGGTTGCCAGGCTCACAGTGGAATTCTGTGACCTCAGTGATGACATCAGAGCATTCGGTGGACCTAGGTTGAGCACAGTGTCTGCAATAGCACAGGCCCCATTTTCAAGAACAATTCCTTTTTCCCAGCCGAAGCTTTCCCGTGAAAGGGAAAGGTTCCTACCATATCTATTATAAATTGTATCATACCATGTCTATAATAAAATTCACATTTTGATTGGAGATCTTTTAATGTCTTTTCTAGAGAGATTTAATATGAATGTTTTAAATGGTCTCCAGTTTCCCTGTGGATTATTGACATTTTAAACTCTGCACTTCAATTTTCCCTCAATACGTGTAATTTTGTCACGGCTATTTCTGTACTTAAAGATGAGGAACTATATAATTGATTTCTTCATTTTTTCCCCATCTCTTTCCAAGGTACTGCATTTGATTGTGTCTTGCGACTGAGTGAAAAATGCTAGTCCTTGAGTCAGGACATTGGGCCCTTTAGCAAGTAACTCAACCTATCTGGGCTTCAGCTTCTGTATGTGCGATCAAGAGGCTTGGACTAGCTGACTTTTCAAATGCTGTGTTTCTTTGATTCACTCTCACTTACTGATCTGCTCCTTAAGAAGAGGGTCTGTTCTCATAAAGTAACAACAGTCTTTTCCTAACCTTGGGTTGGGCGGAGTTTAACTGTTCGTACTCAGTTCGTTAGTTATATTGCCTTCTACGTATGCTTAGCTCTAAATAATTTATACGGCTCTTGTGACAATTTTTAGATCTTCTTTTTTTCTTATTTTCTTTTATAGTTTCTAATTTGTTATCGCCAGTGTAGAGGAGCCTGATTGACTTTTAAAATTTATTGATCTTGTATGTGTGTGCCTTGTTGAACCGTCTTATTAGTTCCTGCTAGTTTATCTGTGGGTTCTTTTGGGTCTCCTAGATAAATGAGCATATTAAATGTAAATAATGTGTTCTTTGGATAAAGTTTATTTTCTTGCATCTGTATATATAGAAGCAATATGTTGAATTGATTTAAATATTTAAACACTTACATACCTGTTATCACAATCTAACATTGTTTATCTTATTTTCTTTCAATCAATATTATGTTTTCAAGATTTATCCACGTGAATCCATAGAGATCTAGGTCTTTGATTTTTGACTGTTTGATATTATGTGATCACATGCATATAGCATCATTTATTTTCCATTCAAGCATTATTGGACAATTGGATTGTTTCCCTCCCTTCTCTAGAACAAACAACATTTCCCAGAATATCCCTGAAGATGACTGACAGTCGAGAAGGGCCAGGCTGCCCGAAGGATTGCTACTTGCTTTTAGCCACCTTCCAACAGGCCGTCTCCAGCCAGCAATTTGAAGCACAGCTGAAATGAGAACTGCCCCAAATGTGAAAATCTTAGGAGCTTCCTAGAAGGTGGGAGGTTAATGATAGGCATCCTGCTGGGATCCCAGGGGAGTCTGAGCTGGCCTGAAGCTCATCTTCCTCCTCCACCTCTCAAGAGAAATGTGGAGGAAAGAAGACTTCAAAAACTGTGAGCAGGCAGAGGGAGAGATATTGGGGGCCGAAGCTGTAACTGAGGTCTTGGAGTGGGCGGTGAGCACGCAGAGCCTCTCGAGAGCCAGGCTCTGCCTTCTGAGAACTTCTCCCCTAAGGCTGCTCATAATTCACGTGATACCAGCCATATAGAGCCGACTTGGCCCACACTGTCACAGAAAGCCTTATCAGAATCTCTTCTTCTTCATACACTCTTGTGTCTGTTACTTGGTTATTGCCTTTGGTACTCCACTGATGTGAACCACAGTCGCCAGGGGATGGAGGACACTAGTGACCCATCTTGCTCTGTGGCCTCAGTCCACAGCTGGAGGGTAAGGGAAGAGGCCAAATGAAGGTCAAGAAGGAAAGATGGAGTTTGAAGAGAAGACCTGAGTTAAGGGTGTCTTCTCAAGTCTTGATGACTGAAATGTAGCTCCAGTACCTGAAGTCCTGCTTGTTCTCAAGGCTGACCGCGGGGCTGGGTGCACTCAGTGAAGGAACCGTATACACTTAGTATTTCCTTGCTTGCTCACACTTGCCCTCCTCTGATACACCCTCTGCAAGACTGATCTTCCCCTGAAACAACTTTCCACCTGCTACTGTCATCTCAGGAACATTTGCTTCACCTTCCTAGTGTCCCCCTAGAATGCCATTGCAGCCAATTCATAATTTGATAATCATGCTGCTTACCATATTCTCAGCAACTTCTGAGAAATTTTATTCACTTTATTCCATAGTCTTCACCCATCAATAATCTTCCTTAACTTCCTAGCTGCAGGTTAACCCATTCGGAATCATTTCTTTTGCTTTCTCTTCTTTGGAAAATCCTTTCTATCTTTTAAGGTCTTTTTCTTGTCTCTCTACCATCTTGCCTTCCTGAACTTCTTTTTTTTTCGTTTAAGTAACCTTTCAATCTCCTTCCGCAATTTCCTCATAAACATTGAGAGTTTATTCCTCACACGTTAGACAGCGGTTTATGAATGGCCAGGCATAATGGACTCAGAATGAGTTGGCACCCCCGAGGTACCTGTCTTGCTGGGGAGCCACAGGTGAAGGGCTCTCTGCTGGACACATGTTTGCATGGAGTCAGGCTGAGTGGCCTCAGGGTGTTTGCTCTGCACTTGTGTGTGTTTCTCCCTAGTTGGTTTCCTTGTCCAGCCACCTGTGACCTCCCTCCATCCAGCCCAGGGAATCCTTCTCATCACAGGGGTAGGATGTTTGTCTCATTTTCCATCACATCCTTTCCCCAAAGTTTGGTTGTGAGTTGTTCCCATTCCAAAGACCTTTCCTCTTTGAAGAGAAAAGAGAAAATCTTGTCTCTCCTTTTCTCTCACTTCACTTCTGCTCTATTATCTCCTCCGTCCAGAATGGCCCACTGACTCACATGGGTATAGATCCAAAGATGGCAAGAAATGCCAGCAATTCTGAGATAATAATACGGATGGATCAGGAAAACTTGAAAACCTTTATCCCGCCACATTAAAAAAAATTGCACTTCCAGTGTATTCAGAGTCTCAGTGTAGAAACACAAATGATAGAGAAATTGAATTACACTCAAGTTTTTCTTTCCTCCTTTCCTGATTTATTCTAATCCTCCAAGTTAACATGATGAACTCTTTGTTGTGTAAAGTTTCAGACATTTTCTACCCATGCACACTTTTCTTCTTTTCACATTAGAGTGTGAACTAGGTCACTTTCAACATGCTGTGATTCTGTGATTCACTGTCTCCCACCGAGTCATCCACGGATAAAGTCATCTGTTTCACGGAGAACTATTTCCAATAGCTAATAGCCAATGTCTGTGGAGTGCTTACTCTGTGTCGGTTTCTTGTAACTACTTTACAGATCATTTGTACAGCGTACCCATGGACCAGGTACAATTATGACCCCCAAGTGACAGATAAGTGCAGATAAGTACAAATAAATACAGAGGCCAAGTGACTTGCCCAAGACACTGGAGCAAATCAAAATCCATGCCTCTGTAATCATTTTGCTCTATTGCCTCTGTCTGGGAGGCTTGATGATTTGGCAACTAAAACCTTAAATATCATGTTCCATTTTTATATCTGTGACACAAGCGTGGGGCTGTGATACAGGGTAAGTAACCTGACTACTTTTGAAAACCCTTATGCACCTGGATGAAAGTAAGCCAGGGACTGCAAGCCATAGATTTAAGGTTTCCTACCAACTTTTATAAATAGCTTCTTGAATGCAATTTATGTAGTGTCAAGTCTAGGATGTAGTCCAAATAGTAACAGAAAAATGGAGATATGTAGGAAAATACTTAAAGTTGACAAGTATTGGGAGTGTAGTATTTTTGGGGCCAGCGTGTAGACCACAGGAAAACTTGCTGTTTCCATCCCAAAGGGAAGAGCCCTACGTTGCAACTGCCAAGGTCCCTGGGACAGCAAGTGTGCTCACTGCTTAGTAAAGAAGCATCCTCAGTTTGATAGAATCATATGGGAGCCGTACATTTGGTTAGCAGTTCTACATTCTTGATGTAATAATATTTTCAGGGTGTGGGAGGGTATCAAGCTCTGAAAATACCCTTGGAGAGATCTGCTTATTAAGTTTGGCTTTTTCAGTCTCCCTACTACTTCTTTACTAAACACCAGGCGGTTTCCTTCACTTTTCAGAACCATATTGTTTTTCCCTTCTCTAATGAACTTTGAAATACTTTTGGATGAGCTATTAAGATTGGGAAAAAATAAACATCTCTTTAAAATAAGGAAGATAATAACAATGACAAGTAGAAAAAGCTCTAAAACAGAGAATATCCTCCATTCTAGCCACTGACTGGGAGTGGAAGGTTCGTGCTCGCTGTCCAGGACGTAGAAATAAAAGCTGAGGAGGCGCTGAGGCGTCTCCTGGATCTCTTTGAGCCTCCATCATTTCTGCTGAGTAGGGTTGACAGATAAAATATAGACTGTTTAGTTAAATATGAATGTTTGAAAAACAACGAGTACATTTTGAAGATAAGTATGCCCCAAATAGTTCATAGGATCTACTTATACTAAAAATAATGACTTATTATTCATGTGAAGTTCAAGTTTAACTGGGTATCCTGTATTTTTATGTCCTAAATCTGACAGCCCTACTGATGATCCACAATGGAGGCAGTTGAGGAGTGGTACATGCTGGCTCTCGGACAGTCAGAAATGGCTTCAGCAGATCCAGGTACAGTATGAAATTCTTTTTGGATGTAGCTCAGAAGCCATGGCCAGCCCTTGACTGCAAGTACTGCCTCGGGTTTCCCTGAGGTGGGGTAAACCTTCCTCTTAATGGCCTTTTGGTAAGTCTGGAAGACCATATCCAAGGGGAGCCCCAAAGTCAGTTTCATCCTCACAACCATGTTTCCAATTCCTGGAATTGGCTGCATGTGACTCACAAGAGCTGAGGAGGTTTGTGGAAGTTGGGAGTGGCATAGCTTGAACCCTTTGTAGGTAAAGTTTTGCTGTTGTGAGAGTTTTAACAGGAGCAATGTGAAAGACTCCAAGTCCCCAGGTAGATAGAAATAATCCTGTTCTACCTGTGTGTATGTGACAAGTCTCTAATAGTTCAGAGAGCAAGTATCTGGTCTTAGAAAGACTGATCCAAGCTTGGATGTTTCTGGTGACAAGGCAAGGTCCTGAGTTTCAAGTTCACCTTTTATGGTTGAGGAGACAATAAGGTGGTCAGAAGGGAAATCATGGAGGAGACCTTGGCTTCATCCATCGTGCAGGCTTGTATATGTGGTTCTATGTAGATTGTGTTTCAAAGGTGGAGCTTGTTTACAACTATGAACATTCTCCGATGTGCTTTTTGGACCTTCATTCCCAGAGCGAGAGCAGTGCCGAGGCTCTAGAAATGCCATGGATATTCTGAGCTGTCAGTGGCATTTCCCCGGTACTGTTCCCTTGGTGCCGCTCCTTGAAATGTCCAAAGGGATTATCATGTGTCTTGTGGCGGGTCCTAGCATTGTGAAAGGAAGCTGCTGCACCTGGCTCAGAGGATTTCGGATGTGGTGGGAGGAGGAGTAGTACTACGACTATAAATTGTATCACAGCATATCGATTCCATCTTGAGAGTGGGGTTGGGGGGTTATGAAGGGGGGCTTTTATTGTACTTTTATACATTGTACCCTTGAAACTAATTCAATTTTTAAAAATTAATTAATTTATTTGGGGCTGCATTGGGTCTTTGTTGCTGCTAGCGGGTGTTCTCTAGTTGCAGTGAGCGGGGGCTCCTCTTGGCTGTGGTGCACGGGCTTCTCATTGCAGTGGCTTCTCTTGTTGCGGAGCATGGTCTCTAGGCACGCAGGCTTCCGTAGTTGTGGCACGTGGGCTCGGTTGATGTGGCACACGGGCTCTAGAGCGCAGGCTCAGTAGTTGTGGCACGCGGGCTTAGTTACTCCGTGGCACGTGGGATCTTCCCAGACCAGGGCTCGAACCCATGACGCCTGAATTCGCAGGCATATTCTTAACCACTGCTCCACCAGGGAAGCCCGATAATTCAGTTTTTTATAAAGAGAAGATTCCTAATATTATTCCAAAATTTAAAAATATGTAGTTGGATAACACTATGAAAAATTAACTGATATATTCTTTTATTATTTCTCTTTGCTCCCTGGATTTTTTTCCCCATCCAGTCAGCTAGGCACTGTGAGTTCACTGCATTAGGAAGGTAAAGACTCAGCAGAAATGAGGGAGAAAAACAGAAAAGTCTCAGCTTTGGAATGTTCACAACGGAGGCCACAGTAGAACAGGTGAGAATTCTGTGAACCAAAAATAAATGTCGTCTCAAATGCAAAAAAGTATTCTCTGCACTGGGAGGCAGGAGAGGGAGGGAGGGAAGGACTGAAGGAGAGAGATCAGTGTGGCCAGGGACATGGAGACTGTGCTTAAGGACGATATGCCCAGGAAGAGAATCAGAATCTGGAGAAGATTCAGCCTGCACGTGATCATTGCCTCCAGCCAGCACCCTCATCTCAGACGTTGGGAAATTCAGAGACAGAGTGGGAGTACGTGAGGAGGGCCACGCGCATAGTCTGTGTGGCAGGGGTTGTGGCCGTTCCCTATTTGTGAGGAGTCCCCAGCAATTTGCAGGCCTCTTCTGGAAAATGCTGGCGGACGTCTCTAGTGCTTATGTGAAAGCTTGTTCACAAACCTTGAAAGATACAGATGTAGATGACAGATAGATGCATAGATAGAAAAATGTCATTAAATAAAAGCTCCAGGAAAGGTTTGGAAAATGCCCTTTATTGCATAGGACGCTTCTATTGTCATATGATGTTAGACTGAGTGCCGGTCCCTTCATCCTCCTTCAGACCACGGCATTCTGTCTGCTACTCTCCCGAGGGTCCTTTCTTCTCCCTGGAAGGGATAAAACAAATGAGGTAGAACAGGAAGAGACAAGAAGCACTCCAAGCTCTGCTGGTCAGGGTTACCCTCCAGCATTGCCTTAATGCTCAGAGCCACACACACCACAGTGAGCTTGGCTCCAGATCAACTACCACGCAACGAAGGTTCTGGAACATTTCCATATCTCGGGGGACCTCATTTCCACGTGACTCTCTTTCATATTCCCCTTTGTCACAGAAGGCTAGGTCCAGGGGTCCGGGTGAGATCTCGGCTCAGGCCCAAGGCTCTCAGACCTCAAAGTTCTGGTCCTGCAAGGGCCCCTGTCCTCTCTTGAGACCACTCCTGGCTCTCTCTGCCGAGAAGGAGCTGCTGGCAGTACGTCCTCTAAGAGTTGAGGTCCATCGTGCAGACCCTGAGAAAACTCCTAGGAAAAGGCTCCACCTTCTTGTTTACGTCAACAGAGGTCAATGCCTTTGTTAGTGCTGGGTGTGTCCCATTTGATGCAACTGCAGAGCCATTAGGTCAACCAGCACATGTGTGCGGCCCCTTCCCTTAGACTCCTCTGGGCCCTCGTGACATAGGCTCAGAAGACTGCCAGCCTCAAGCCTTACCTCTTCCAAGGGACGGCCACACCGTCTTCCAGGATCTTCTGTCCCATGAATCTCAGTTGCTGTTTGGAACTCAAAGGAGAGAAAAGACCCTGCCTGCGGGGTCTCTTTGGGCTGGGGCCTTCCCCCGTGGGCTGCTCTCCCTCATTCTCCTTTTCTTCTTGCTTCTCTACCTCCTTCTCCTCCTCCTCCTCCTCCTCCTCCTCCTCGTTCTCCTCCTCCTCCTCCTCGTCCTCTTCCTCAGGGGTGCTCTCGGATTCCACATTGCCCATCCGCTGGGCCATGGTGAGATGAAAGGCATGGCAGCTGAAGCCCTGCAGGACGCCGCCCTTCACGTGCTGCTGGAGGATCTCCAAGGTGGGGAAGACCCGGCAGCAGGCCATGCACCTGAAGCCGGTCTCCATGGTCAGCATCCAGTCCGCTGTCTTGGCGCTGGGTCTCTCCTCGACGGCAGGTGGCCCTGATGGGCTGCCTGGCTCTGCCCTTTCCTCATACTCTTTCTCCTCCCCAGTGGGCTCACTGTCAGACAGGAGGCTTTCGGTGCACACATCAGAAGAGGGGTCAGTGGCTACTGCGCACACATCCTCAGGAAGGGTCACTTCTTCTATCCTCAGCTGCTTTTCAGGCAACTCCAAGGGTTTCTTTGTCTTCCAGGAGACAGCGACACCCTTGTTCACTTGTACCTGCATGTAGTGTATTTTCATGCCCCTTTCCTCTTTGTCTGGGTGCAGATAGTTCTTACAGGGTGAAGAGGGTGAGGAGGAGACACAGTGTGATGGGGAAGCGGTCTCTCCTTCTTCCTGATCCTGGGCTAGGGGTGGTCTAGGCTGGGCAGTGTCTCGATGAAATCTCCGGATTCCTGAAAAAGGAAATTAAAATCATAATAACATGCATGGGCCATGCCGGAAGCTGAGGGAGCAGGTGTGGTAGACGAGAGAGGGACATTGGCACGACATAGCAATGTCGTGAGCTTGGTGTCCATTGGCCGTAGGACGGAGTGGTGTATGTGGTGTCATCTGTGGGCTTTTCATGTGCGTGGGGGGGTATACTGGAGCGGTGTCTGTATACAGGGGTGTGGAGTATGGTGGTGAGGGCTGTAGTATGTGAGGGATGCGGCTGGATGCGTGTACGATGAGGAGTGTGAGTTTGGGAATATCGGTGGTGCATTCCTTGTGGAATGGGGCTGTGGTGCAGGAGAGTACTGTGGAGCACGTGCTTGGGGTTGATGTGCACTGAGAAGGGCTGTGCCTGGAGGGCGCGTGTATGTGTGAGCTGTGTGCACCTGAGCTGGATGGTCCTGCTCTCAGGCTGGAGGTGTATGATGCAGAACTCTGTCCTTCTCTGGAAGCAAAGGCAAAGACAAAGCCTACATTTTCCTCTGAAGATGCTTAATCTGGTCCCTCTTCCCTCCACCTCAAGCCCAGACCTTTCCGGCCCCTGCTCCTTGACTTCCCCACCATGGTAGTAGCAGTATTCACACACACACCCCCAGACTCAGCTGGCATCCACGCCCTCGGAACAGCTCAGCCATCCTGCCCAGGCTCCTCCACAGAGCCCTCATCACCTCTGATGACCCTGGATTTCCTCTCAGCCTCCCTGGGATCTGTGTGCCTCCTGCTTCACAGCCAAGCACCCCGTCACCTGAGGAGCCCCACGCCCTTACCAGCGTAGCTGAGCTTGCGCAGAGTAGAAGTACAGAAGAAGTATTTAGAGGCAGAGGAGACCTCCACTGCCCCTGGGCTGCAGCCTTGGGCCACCACAGTGGATCCAAGCCGAGGGGGATCCTCTTGTGACTTCGAGATTCCTGAGGGAGGAATGAAAGGCTCAGGGTGGGTTCATCAGTCCTCTGTCCACAAATATTTACTGAGTGTGTGACACGTGTCAGGTGCAGTGAATACACACAGCTGAGAGTGTGGTTCCCAGTGGATCCTCCAGGATTTAATTCCAATCAATACTTATTCTCTCACTGTCTAGTTGGTAATGTAGGCCTCGGTGGTGACTGTGAGTGTGTGGGAAGAGTGAGTGATGTGTATCAGCTAAGTCTGTGGTAAGTGTGGGGTTGGCATGGGGAGCACAGTGCAGACGTGTCTATCTGTGTCTGTGGCCTTTGTGTGCATGGTTTCTGTTCACAAGTCAGGAATTCTGGGACATGTAACGTTTCCTCATTACATGGTGTGGCTTGTATTTATGGTGTGTGTTCATTCATTCATTCACCAAGATTCAGTAAGCAGCTACTCCTGTGTATCCGGCACTCTTCCATTGTTGTAGTCTTTGGTAACGCTGCACATTCTAGTAGGGGAAGACACACACTAAACAAAACTACAATAAATATATAATACATCAGCTGGTGGCAAGTATATAAGGGTTGCCAGACTTAGCGAACAAGAATACAAGGCACCCAGTTAAATTTCAGTTTCAGATAAACCCAGAATAATCTTTTAGTGTAAGTATTCCCATGCAGTATTTGGCCTGACTTAGTTTTAGTGTAAGTATAGCCCATACAATATGTGGGACATACGGATACTGAAAAATTACTTGTTCTTTATCTAGAATTCAAATTGAACTGGATAGCCCATATTTTCTCTGGCAATCCTGACATGGGTTACTGAGACTGTGGTTTACTGTGGTTTGTACAAAGCGGGTCTGGCATTACTCAAGAATGTGTTATAAGTGTGGTGTGTATGACACGTGACTGGTTCTTATAGAGGTATTTAGAGATGGCTGAAGTTAGTTGTGTTTGTGCAAGAGTTGAGGAGATACATGTATATAGTGTGTGTGTGTGTGTGTGTGTGTGTCCTATATATATAGTGTGTGTGTCTATATACATATCTCATCTCCAGCGTTTGGTGTTGGAGGAGAGGATTGTGATACAGGTGGGTTGTATGAGAACGTAGTATAGGAGGGATGCGTGTATATACCTCCATGTGCTGTGTGTGGTTTACTAAGGAAGTTATATGTGGGGTGTGTGATATTTTTGCTGCATCAGAGTGTACATGGGTGTATGAGTTACTGTCTCATAAAACACCCCTAACAAGAATTCTGTATACACTCTTATGTACACCGAGTGTCAGCCAGGTCCAGGCAGGGTGACAAGAACTTTACCACGCAGACTTTATATCTGGTAAGCACTCTACCCCCATTCATCTCGCTCTTCTCTGCACTACCACACACACACACACACACACACACACACACACACACTCACACACACACACACAGGAACATAGGGCAAAATATTCTGAATGGTCAGGGGCAGTCATTGCCTTCCCCAGCCTGTCCCAGCCACTGCCTGGAAATCTGCCTGCTGTCTAGAGCTCCATTCCCAGGGCCCATCCTACAGTCTCCAGGGCCCTGGGCCTGGTAGGAGCTACTGGGCTCTAATCTGGGGCAGAGGCCTCTAGCTGGAGCTCTGGGGTGACCACCCCTCTCCCAGGGCAAGCTACTCGCCTACATTTAATGCACGCAGGCACCACGTGGCCCGTGGCTCTCAGAGCTCCCCGCAGGACCCTGAGGCCATTTCTCACCCCCGCTCACGCGGTCTCAGTCTCTGGAAAACCCTTCCCTTCCCTTGATCTCCTTTGGGAAATTCTTCCTGTTGAAGGAATAAAACCTCCTTGCTTTCAATATGACACCATCCCTAGACAAACAATCTTCTTTCAAAGTGCATTCCACGTGTCAAGATATTTTTCAACAGGGCCTTCAACTCATGGGGCTTCTCTTTCCACTTTGGTAAAAGAGGCCAAGCAACTCATGGGTCTCTCTCAGCATCCTTGCATCCTTCACATCCCCCACCTCATGACCCCTAGGAAAGATCCAAGAGCATAAGAGAGAAATCGGGGACTGAGAAAAGCTGCACCTCTAGGTCTGTGCAAGCAGGATGCAGCCTGCTGTGAGTCCGACAAAGCTCCAGGCCCGGCTGCCCCAGGAGAGAGTCCTCAGACCAGCGGAGCTGACCTCCCATCTCCCAGGGGCATCTGGCCGTTCTGTGCCGTCTCACACCACAGGGACCCTCCGGATAGATACGGCAGCATCAGTGAGACAAGGTCTCTCGCTCCCTGCTTCACAGGTGACACGTTCTCAGTCCCCCGCTTCCTAGAGAAGCTTCAGTTTGGCAGAAACCCATGTGCCCCAGACAAGTTGCCCCCCACATACCTCCTCCGTTCTCGGCAGTTTCCTGGGACTCTTCATTTTCCAGATGTTTCCTCTTTTGTCGCCGTTCCATCGTACCAACTAGAAGTCTCCCTTAGAAGATGCCTCAAGAGATGTCCAACTCCTCCTCTTCCCTACAGGTTGGCCCTTCTTGGCTCTTGGGCAATCCGTTGAAATGATTCAATACAAACAAAAATAGTCAAGTCTCCTAAATGGCTGAAAAAGTTGTACCACTTGGTGAACCAGCAGTAGTGCCTAGTGCTCACCAGGGCTGTTATGTTTGCAAGGTTGCCAGGCTCACAGTGGAATTCTGTGACCTCAGTGATGACATCAGAGCATTCGGTGGACCTAGGTTGAGCACAGTGTCTGCAATAGCACAGGCCCCATTTTCAAGAACAATTCCTTTTTCCCAGCCGAAGCTTTCCCGTGAAAGGGAAAGGTTCCTACCATATCTATTATAAATTGTATCATACCATGTCTATAATAAAATTCACATTTTGATTGGAGATCTTTTAATGTCTTTTCTAGAGAGATTTAATATGAATGTTTTAAATGGTCTCCAGTTTCCCTGTGGATTATTGACATTTTAAACTCTGCACTTCAATTTTCCCTCAATACGTGTAATTTTGTCACGGCTATTTCTGTACTTAAAGATGAGGAACTATATAATTGATTTCTTCATTTTTTCCCCATCTCTTTCCAAGGTACTGCATTTGATTGTGTCTTGCGACTGAGTGAAAAATGCTAGTCCTTGAGTCAGGACATTGGGCCCTTTAGCAAGTAACTCAACCTATCTGGGCTTCAGCTTCTGTATGTGCGACCAAGAGGCTTGGACTAGCTGACTTTTCAAATGCTGTGTTTCTTTGATTCACTCTCACTTACTGATCTGCTCCTTAAGAAGAGGGTCTGTTCTCATAAAGTAACAACAGTCTCTTCCTAACCTTGGGTTGGGCGGAGTTTAACTGTTCGTACTCAGTTCGTTAGTTATATTGCCTTCTACGTATGCTTAGCTCTAAATAATTTATACGGCTCTTGTGACAATTTTTAGATCTTCTTTTTTTCTTATTTTCTTTTATAGTTTCTAATTTGTTATCGCCAGTGTAGAGGAGCCTGATTGACTTTTAAAATTTATTGATCTTGTATGTGTGTGCCTTGTTGAACCGTCTTATTAGTTCCTGCTAGTTTATCTGTGGGTTCTTTTGGGTCTCCTAGATAAATGAGCATATTAAATGTAAATAATGTGTTCTTTGGATAAAGTTTATTTTCTTGCATCTCTATATATAGAAGCAATATGTTGAATTGATTTAAATATTTAAACACTTACATACCTGTTATCACAATCTAACATTGTTTATCTTATTTTCTTTCAATCAATATTATGTTTTCAAGATTTATCCACGTGAATCCATAGAGATCTAGGTCTTTGATTTTTGACTGTTTGATATTATGTGATCACATGCATATAGCATCATTTATTTTCCATTCAAGCATTATTGGACAATTGGATTGTTTCCCTCCCTTCTCTAGAACAAACAACATTTCCCAGAATATCCCTGAAGATGACTGAGAGTCGAGAAGGGCCAGGCTGCCCGAAGGATTGCTACTTGCTTTTAGCCACCTTCCAACAGGCCGTCTCCAGCCAGCAATTTGAAGCACAGCTGAAATGAGAACTGCCCCAAATGTGAAAATCTTAGGAGCTTCCTAGAAGGTGGGAGGTTAATGATAGGCATCCTGCTGGGATCCCAGGGGAGTCTGAGCTGGCCTGAAGCTCATCTTCCTCCTCCACCTCTCAAGAGAAATGTGGAGGAAAGAAGACTTCAAAAACTGTGAGCAGGCAGAGGGAGAGATATTGGGGGCCGAAGCTGTAACTGAGGTCTTGGAGTGGGCTGTGAGCACGCAGAGCCTCTCGAGAGCCAGGCTCTGCCTTCTGAGGACTTCTCCCCTAAGGCTGCTCATAATTCACGTGATACCAGCCATATAGAGCCGACTTGGCCCACACTGTCACAGAAAGCCTTATCAGAATCTCTTCTTCTTCATACACTCTTGTGTCTGTTACTTGGTTATTGCCTTTGGTACTCCACTGATGTGAACCACAGTCGCCAGGGGATGGAGGACACTAGTGACCCATCTTGCTCTGTGGCCTCAGTCCACAGCTGGAGGGTAAGGGAAGAGGCCAAATGAAGGTCAAGAAGGAAAGATGGAGTTTGAAGAGAAGACCTGAGTTAAGGGTGTCTTCTCAAGTCTTGATGACTGAAATGTAGCTCCAGTACCTGAAGTCCTGCTTGTTCTCAAGGCTGACCGCGGGGCTGGGTGCACTCAGTGAAGGAACCGTATACACTTAGTATTTCCTTGCTTGCTCACACTTGCCCTCCTCTGATACACCCTCTGCAAGACTGATCTTCCCCTGAAACAACTTTCCACCTGCTACTGTCATCTCAGGAACATTTGCTTCACCTTCCTAGTGTCCCCCTAGAATGCCATTGCAGCCAATTCATAATTTGATAATCATGCTGCTTACCATATTCTCAGCAACTTCTGAGAAATTTTATTCACTTTATTCCATAGTCTTCACCCATCAATAATCTTCCTTAACTTCCTAGCTGCAGGTTAACCCATTCGGAATCATTTCTTTTGCTTTCTCTTCTTTGGCAAATCCTTTCTATCTTTTAAGGTCTTTTTCTTGTCTCTCTACCATCTTGCCTTCCTGAACTTCTTTTTTTTTCGTTTAAGTAACCTTTCAATCTCCTTCCCCAATTTCCTCATAAACATTGAGAGTTTATTCCTCACACGTTAGACAGCGGTTTATGAATGGCCAGGCATAATGGACTCAGAATGAGTTGGCACCCCCGAGGTACCTGTCTTGCTGGGGAGCCACAGGTGAAGGGCTCTCTGCTGGACACATGTTTGCATGGAGTCAGGCTGAGTGGCCTCAGGGTGTTTGCTCTGCACTTGTGTGTGTTTCTCCCTAGTTGGTTTCCTTGTCCAGCCACCTGTGACCTCCCTCCATCCAGCCCAGGGAATCCTTCTCATCACAGGGGTAGGATGTTTGTCTCATTTTCCATCACATCCTTTCCCCAAAGTTTGGTTGTGAGTTGTTCCCATTCCAAAGACCTTTCCTCTTTGAAGAGAAAAGAGAAAATCTTGTCTCTCCTTTTCTCTCACTTCACTTCTGCTCTATTATCTCCTCCGTCCAGAATGGCCCACTGACTCACATGGGTGTAGATCCAAAGATGGCAAGAAATGCCAGCAATTCTGAGATAATAATACGGATGGATCAGGAAAACTTGAAAACCTTTATCCCGCCACATTAAAAAAAATTGCACTTCCAGTGTATTCAGAGTCTCAGTGTAGAAACACAAATGATAGAGAAATTGAATTACACTCAAGTTTTTCTTTCCTCCTTTCCTGATTTATTCTAATCCTCCAAGTTAACATGATGAACTCTTTGTTGTGTAAAGTTTCAGACATTTTCTACCCATGCACACTTTTCTTCTTTTCACATTAGAGTGTGAACTAGGTCACTTTCAACATGCTGTGATTCTGTGATTCACTGTCTCCCACCGAGTCATCCACGGATAATGTCATCTGTTTCACGGAGAACTATTTCCAATAGCTAATAGCCAATGTCTGTGGAGTGCTTACTCTGTGTCGGTTTCTTGTAACTACTTTACAGATCATTTGTACAGCGTACCCATGGACCAGGTACAATTATGACCCCCAAGTGACAGATAAGTGCAGATAAGTACAAATAAATACAGAGGCCAAGTGACTTGCCCAAGACACTGGAGCAAATCAAAATCCATGCCTCTGTAATCATTTTGCTCTATTGCCTCTGTCTGGGAGGCTTGATGATTTGGCAACTAAAACCTTAAATATCATGTTCCATTTTTATATCTGTGACACAAGCGTGGGGCTGTGATACAGGGTAACTAACCTGACTACTTTTGAAAACCCTTATGCACCTGGATGAAAGTAAGCCAGGGACTGCAAGCCATAGATTTAAGGTTTCCTACCAACTTTTAAAAATAGCTTCTTGAATGCAATTTATGTAGTGTCAAGTCTAGGATGTAGTCCAAATAGTAACAGAAAAATGGAGATATGTAGGAAAATACTTAAAGTTGACAAGTATTGGGAGTGTAGTATTTTTGGGGCCAGCGTGTAGACCACAGGAAAACTTGCTGTTTCCATCCCAAAGGGAAGAGCCCTACGTTGCAACTGCCAAGGTCCCTGGGACAGCAAGTGTGCTCACTGCTTAGTAAAGAAGCATCCTCAGTTTGATAGAATCATATGGGAGCCTTACATTTGGTTAGCAGTTCTACATTCTTGATGTAATAATATTTTCAGGGTGTGGGAGGGTATCAAGCTCTGAAAATACCCTTGGAGAGATCTGCTTATTAAGTTTGGCTTTTTCAGTCTCCCTACTACTTCTTTACTAAACACCAGGCGGTTTCCTTCACTTTTCAGAACCATATTGTTTTTCCCTTCTCTAATGAACTTTGAAATACTTTTGGATGAGCTATTAAGATTGGGAAAAAATAAACATCTCTTTAAAATAAGGAAGATAATAACAATGACAAGTAGAAAAAGCTCTAAAACAGAGAATATCCTCCATTCTAGCCACTGACTGGGAGTGGAAGGTTCGTGCTCGCTGTCCAGGACGTAGAAATAAAAGCTGAGGAGGCGCTGAGGCGTCTCCTGGATCTCTATGAGCCTCCATCATTTCTGCTGAGTAGGGTTGACAGATAAAATATAGACTGTTTAGTTAAATATGAATGTTTGAAAAACAACGAGTACATTTTGAAGATAAGTATGCCCCAAATAGTTCATAGGATCTACTTATACTAAAAATAATGACTTATTATTCATGTGAAGTTCAAGTTTAACTGGGTATCCTGTATTTTTATGTCCTAAATCTGACAGCCCTACTGATGATCCACAATGGAGGCAGTTGAGGAGTGGTACATGCTGGCTCTCGGACAGTCAGAAATGGCTTCAGCAGATCCAGGTACAGTATGAAATTCTTTTTGGATGTAGCTCAGAAGCCATGGCCAGCCCTTGACTGCAAGTACTGCCTCGGGTTTCCCTGAGGTGGGGTAAACCTTCCTCTTAATGGCCTTTTGGTAAGTCTGGAAGACCATATCCAAGGGGAGCCCCAAAGTCAGTTTCATCCTCACAACCATGTTTCCAATTCCTGGAATTGGCTGCATGTGACTCACAAGAGCTGAGGAGGTTTGTGGAAGTTGGGAGTGGCATAGCTTGAACCCTTTGTAGGTAAAGTTTTGCTGTTGTGAGAGTTTTAACAGGAGCAATGTGAAAGACTCCAAGTCCCCAGGTAGATAGAAATAATCCTGTTCTACCTGTGTGTATGTGACAAGTCTCTAATAGTTCAGAGAGCAAGTATCTGGTCTTAGAAAGACTGATCCAAGCTTGGATGTTTCTGGTGACAAGGCAAGGTCCTGAGTTTCAAGTTCACCTTTTATGGTTGAGGAGACAATAAGGTGGTCAGAAGGGAAATCATGGAGGAGACCTTGGCTTCATCCATCGTGCAGGCTTGTATATGTGGTTCTATGTAGATTGTGTTTCAAAGGTGGAGCTTGTTTACAACTATGAACATTCTCCGATGTGCTTTTTGGACCTTCATTCCCAGAGCGAGAGCAGTGCCGAGGCTCTAGAAATGCCATGGATATTCTGAGCTGTCAGTGGCATTTCCCCGGTACTGTTCCCTTGGTGCCGCTCCTTGAAATGTCCAAAGGGATTATCATGTGTCTTGTGGCGGGTCCTAGCATTGTGAAAGGAAGCTGCTGCACCTGGCTCAGAGGATTTCGGATGTGGTGGGAGGAGGAGTAGTACTACGACTCTAAATTGTATCACAGCATATCGATTCCATCTTGAGAGTGGGGTTGGGGGGTTATGAAGGGGGGCTTTTATTGTACTTTTATACATTGTACCCTTGAAACTAATTCAATTTTTAAAAATTAATTAATTTATTTGGGGCTGCATTGGGTCTTTGTTGCTGCTAGCGGGTGTTCTCTAGTTGCAGTGAGCGGGGGCTCCTCTTGGCTGTGGTGCACGGGCTTCTCATTGCAGTGGCTTCTCTTGTTGCGGAGCATGGGCTCTAGGCACGCAGGCTTCCGTAGTTGTGGCACGTGGGCTCGGTTGATGTGGCACACGGGCTCTAGAGCGCAGGCTCAGTAGTTGTGGCACGCGGGCTTAGTTACTCTGTGGCACGTGGGATCTTCCCAGACCAGGGCTCGAACCCATGACCCCTGCATTTGCAGGCATATTCTTAACCACTGCTCCACCAGGGAAGCCCGATAATTCAGTTTTTTATAAAGAGAAGATTCCTAATATTATTCCAAAATTTAAAAAATATGTAGTTGGATAACACTATGAAAAATTAACTGATATATTCTTTTATTATTTCTCTTTGCTCCCTGGATTTTTTTCCCCATCCAGTCAGCTAGGCACTGTGAGTTCACTGCATTAGGAAGGTAAAGACTCAGCAGAAATGAGGGAGAAAAACAGAAAAGTCTCAGCTTTGGAATGTTCACAACGGAGGCCACAGTAGAACAGGTGAGAATTCTGTGAACCAAAAATAAATGTCGTCTCAAATGCAAAAAAGTATTCTCTGCACTGGGAGGCAGGAGAGGGAGGGAGGGAAGGACTGAAGGAGAGAGATCAGTGTGGCCAGGGACATGGAGACTGTGCTTAAGGACGATATGCCCAGGAAGAGAATCAGAATCTGGAGAAGATTCAGCCTGCACGTGATCATTGCCTCCAGTCAGCACCCTCATCTCAGACGTTGGGAAATTCAGAGAGAGAGTGGGAGTACGTCAGGAGGGCCACGCGCATAGTCTGTGTGGCAGGGGTTGTGGCCGTTCCCTATTTGTGAGGAGTCCCCAGCAATTTGCAGGCCTCTTCTGGAAAATGCTGGCGGACGTCTCTAGTGCTTATGTGAAAGCTTGTTCACAAACCTTGAAAGATACAGATGTAGATGACAGATAGATGCATAGATAGAAAAATGTCATTAAATAAAAGCTCCAGGAAAGGTTTGGAAAATGGCCTTTATTGCATAGGACGCTTCTATTGTCATATGATGTTAGACTGAGTGCCGGTCCCTTCATCCTCCTTCAGACCACGGCATTCTGTCTGCTACTCTCCCGAGGGTCCTTTCTTCTCCCTGGAAGGGATAAAACAAATGAGGTAGAACAGGAAGAGACAAGAAGCACTCCAAGCTCTGCTGGTCAGGGTTACCCTCCAGCATTGCCTTAATGCTCAGAGCCACACACACCACAGTGAGCTTGGTTCCAGATCAACTACCACGCAACGAAGGTTCTGGAACATTTCCATATCTCGGGGGACCTCATTTCCACGTGACTCTCTTTCATATTCCCCTTTGTCACAGAAGGCTAGGTCCAGTGGTCCGGGTGAGATCTCGGCTCAGGCCCAAGGCTCTCAGACCTCAAAGTTCTGGTCCTGCAAGGGCCCCTGTCCTCTCTTGAGACCACTCCTGGCTCTCTCTGCCGAGAAGGAGCTGCTGGCAGTACGTCCTCTAAGAGTTGAGGTCCATCGTGCAGACCCTGAGAAAACTCCTAGGAAAAGGCTCCACCTTCTTGTTTACGTCAACAGAGGTCAATGCCTTTGTTAGTGCTGGGTGTGTCCCATTTGATGCAACTGCAGAGCCATTAGGTCAACCAGCACATGTGTGCGGCCCCTTCCCTTAGACTCCTCTGGGCCCTCGTGACATAGGCTCAGAAGACTGCCAGCCTCAAGCCTTACCTCTTCCAAGGGACGGCCACACCGTCTTCCAGGATCTTCTGTCCCATGAATCTCAGTTGCTGTTTGGAACTCAAAGGAGAGAAAAGACCCTGCCTGCGGGGTCTCTTTGGGCTGGGGCCTTCCCCCGTGGGCTGCTCTCCCTCATTCTCCTTTTCTTCTTGCTTCTCTACCTCCTTCTCCTCCTCCTCCTCCTCCTCCTCCTCCTCCTCCTCGTTCTCCTCCTCCTCCTCCTCGTCCTCTTCCTCAGGGGTGCTCTCGGATTCCACATTGCCCATCCGCTGGGCCATGGTGAGATGAAAGGCACGGCAGCTGAAGCCCTGCAGGACGCCGCCCTTCACGTGCTGCTGGAGGATCTCCAAGGTGGGGAAGACCCGGCAGCAGGCCATGCACCTGAAGCCGGTCTCCATGGTCAGCATCCAGTCCGCTGTCTTGGCGCTGGGTCTCTCCTCGACGGCAGGTGGCCCTGATGGGCTGCCTGGCTCTGCCCTTTCCTCATACTCTTTCTCCTCCCCAGTGGGCTCACTGTCAGACAGGAGGCTTTCGGTGCACACATCAGAAGAGGGGTCAGTGGCTACTGCGCACACATCCTCAGGAAGGGTCACTTCTTCTATCCTCAGCTGCTTTTCAGGCAACTCCAAGGGTTTCTTTGTCTTCCAGGAGACAGCGACACCCTTGTTCACTTGTACCTGCATGTAGTGTATTTTCATGCCCCTTTCCTCTTTGTCTGGGTGCAGATAGTTCTTACAGGGTGAAGAGGGTGAGGAGGAGACACAGTGTGATGGGGAAGCGGTCTCTCCTTCTTCCTGATCCTGGGCTAGGGGTGGTCTAGGCTGGGCAGTGTCTCGATGAAATCTCCGGATTCCTGAAAAAGGAAATTAAAATCATAATAACATGCATGGGCCATGCCGGAAGCTGAGGGAGCAGGTGTGGTAGACGAGAGAGGGACATTGGCACGACATAGCAATGTCGTGAGCTTGGTGTCCGTTGGCCGTAGGACGGAGTGGTGTATGTGGTGTCATCTGTGGGCTTTTCATGTGCGTGGGGGGGTATACTGGAGCGGTGTCTGTATACAGGGGTGTGGAGTATGGTGGTGAGGGCTGTAGTATGTGAGGGATGCGGCTGGATGCGTGTACGATGAGGAGTGTGAGTTTGGGAATATCGGTGGTGCATTCCTTGTGGAATGGGGCTGTGGTGCAGGAGAGTACTGTGGAGCACGTGCTTGGGGTTGATGTGCACTGAGAAGGGCTGTGCCTGGAGGGCGCGTGTATGTGTGAGCTGTGTGCACCTGAGCTGGATGGTCCTGCTCTCAGGCTGGAGGTGTATGATGCAGAACTCTGTCCTTCTCTGGAAGCAAAGGCAAAGACAAAGCCTACATTTTCCTCTGAAGATGCTTAATCTGGTCCCTCTTCCCTCCACCTCAAGCCCAGACCTTTCCGGCCCCTGCTCCTTGACTTCCCCACCATGGTAGTAGCAGTATTCACACACACACCCCCAGACTCAGCTGGCATCCACGCCCTCGGAACAGCTCAGCCATCCTGCCCAGGCTCCTCCACAGAGCCCTCATCACCTCTGATGACCCTGGATTTCCTCTCAGCCTCCCTGGGATCTGTGTGCCTCCTGCTTCACAGCCAAGCACCCCGTCACCTGAGGAGCCCCACGCCCTTACCAGCGTAGCTGAGCTTGCGCAGAGTAGAAGTACAGAAGAAGTATTTAGAGGCAGAGGAGACCTCCACTGCCCCTGGGCTGCAGCCTTGGGCCACCACAGTGGATCCAAGCCGAGGGGGATCCTCTTGTGACTTCGAGATTCCTGAGGGAGGAATGAAAGGCTCAGGGTGGGTTCATCAGTCCTCTGTCCACAAATATTTACTGAGTGTGTGACACGTGTCAGGTGCAGTGAATACACACAGCTGAGAGTGTGGTTCCCAGTGGATCCTCCAGGATTTAATTCCAATCAATACTTATTCTCTCACTGTCTAGTTGGTAATGTAGGCCTCGGTGGTGACTGTGAGTGTGTGGGAAGAGTGAGTGATGTGTATCAGCTAAGTCTGTGGTAAGTGTGGGGTTGGCATGGGGAGCACAGTGCAGACGTGTCTATCTGTGTCTGTGGCCTTTGTGTGCATGGTTTCTGTTCACAAGTCAGGAATTCTGGGACATGTAACGTTTCCTCATTACATGGTGTGGCTTGTATTTATGGTGTGTGTTCATTCATTCATTCACCAAGATTCAGTAAGCAGCTACTCCTGTGTATCCGGCACTCTTCCATTGTTGTAGTCTTTGGTAACGCTGCACATTCTAGTAGGGGAAGACACACACTAAACAAAACTACAATAAATATATAATACATCAGCTGGTGGTAAGTATATAAGGGTTGCCAGACTTAGCGAACAAGAATACAAGGCACCCAGTTAAATTTCAGTTTCAGATAAACCCAGAATAATCTTTTAGTGTAAGTATTCCCATGCAGTATTTGGCCTGACTTAGTTTTAGTGTAAGTATAGCCCATACAATATGTGGGACATACGGATACTGAAAAATTACTTGTTCTTTATCTAGAATTCAAATTGAACTGGATAGCCCATATTTTCTCTGGCAATCCTGACATGGGTTACTGAGACTGTGGTTTACTGTGGTTTGTACAAAGCGGGTCTGGCATTACTCAAGAATGTGTTATAAGTGTGGTGTGTATGACACGTGACTGGTTCTTATAGAGGTATTTAGAGATGGCTGAAGTTAGTTGTGTTTGTGCAAGAGTTGAGGAGATACATGTATATAGTGTGTGTGTGTGTGTGTGTGTGTCCTATATATATAGTGTGTGTGTCTATATACATATCTCATCTCCAGCGTTTGGTGTTGGAGGACAGGATTGTGATACAGGTGGGTTGTATGAGAACGTAGTATAGGAGGGATGCGTGTATATACCTCCATGTGCTGTGTGTGGTTTACTAAGGAAGTTATATGTGGGGTGTGTGATATTTTTGCTGCATCAGAGTGTACATGGGTGTATGAGTTACTGTCTCATAAAACACCCCTAACAAGAATTCTGTATACACTCTTACGTACACCGAGTGTCAGCCAGGTCCAGGCAGGGTGACAAGAACTTTACCACGCAGACTTTATATCTGGTAAGCACTCTACCCCCATTCATCTCGCTCTTCTCTGCACTACCACACACACACACACACACACACACACACACACACACACACACTCACACACACACACACAGGAACATAGGGCAAAATATTCTGAATGGTCAGGGGCAGTCATTGCCTTCCCCAGCCTGTCCCAGCCACTGCCTGGAAATCTGCCTGCTGTCTAGAGCTCCATTCCCAGGGCCCATCCTACAGTCTCCAGGGCCCTGGGCCTGGTAGGAGCTACTGGGCTCTAATCTGGGGCAGAGGCCTCTAGCTGGAGCTCTGGGGTGACCACCCCTCTCCCAGGGCAAGCTAATCGCCTACATTTAATGCACGCAGGCACCACGTGGCCCGTGGCTCTCAGAGCTCCCCGCAGGACCCTGAGGCCATTTCTCACCCCCGCTCACGCGGTCTCAGTCTCTGGAAAACCCTTCCCTTCCCTTGATCTCCTTTGGGAAATTCTTCCTGTTGAAGGAATAAAACCTCCTTGCTTTCAATATGACACCATCCCTAGACAAACAATCTTCTTTCAAAGTGCATTCCACGTGTCAAGATATTTTTCAACAGGGCCTTCAACTCATGGGGCTTCTCTTTCCACTTTGGTAAAAGAGGCCAAGCAACTCATGGGTCTCTCTCAGCATCCTTGCATCCTTCACATCCCCCACCTCATGACCCCTAGGAAAGATCCAAGAGCATAAGAGAGAAATCGGGGACTGAGAAAAGCTGCACCTCTAGGTCTGTGCAAGCAGGATGCAGCCTGCTGTGAGTCCGACAAAGCTCCAGGCCCGGCTGCCCCAGGAGAGAGTCCTCAGACCAGCGGAGCTGACCTCCCATCTCCCAGGGGGCATCTGGCCGTTCTGTGCCGTCTCACACCACAGGGACCCTCCGGATAGATACGGCAGCATCAGTGAGACAAGGTCTCTCGCTCCCTGCTTCACAGGTGACATGTTCTCAGTCCCCCGCTTCCTAGAGAAGCTTCAGTTTGGCAGAAACCCATGTGCCCCAGACAAGTTGCCCCCCACATACCTCCTCCGTTCTCGGCAGTTTCCTGGGACTCTTCATTTTCCAGATGTTTCCTCTTTTGTCGCCGTTCCATCGTACCAACTAGAAGTCTCCCTTAGAAGATGCCTCAAGAGATGTCCAACTCCTCCTCTTCCCTACAGGTTGGCCCTTCTTGGCTCTTGGGCAATCCGTTGAAATGATTCAATACAAACAAAAATAGTCAAGTCTCCTAAATGGCTGAAAAACTTGTACCACTTGGTGAACCAGCAGTAGTGCCTAGTGCTCACCAGGGCTGTTATGTTTGCAAGGTTGCCAGGCTCACAGTGGAATTCTGTGACCTCAGTGATGACATCAGAGCATTCGGTGGACCTAGGTTGAGCACAGTGTCTGCAATAGCACAGGCCCCATTTTCAAGAACAATTCCTTTTTCCCAGCCGAAGCTTTCCCGTGAAAGGGAAAGGTTCCTACCATATCTATTATAAATTGTATCATACCATGTCTATTATAAAATTCACATTTTGATTGGAGATCTTTTAATGTCTTTTCTAGAGAGATTTAATATGAATGTTTTAAATGGTCTCCAGTTTCCCTGTGGATTATTGACATTTTAAACTCTGCACTTCAATTTTCCCTCAATACGTGTAATTTTGTCACGGCTATTCCTGTACTTAAAGATGAGGAACTATATAATTGATTTCTTCATTTTTTCCCCATCTCTTTCCAAGGTACTGCATTTGATTGTGTCTTGCGACTGAGTGAAAAATGCTAGTCCTTGAGTCAGGACATTGGGCCCTTTAGCAAGTAACTCAACCTATCTGGGCTTCAGCTTCTGTATGTGCGACCAAGAGGCTTGGACTAGCTGACTTTTCAAATGCTGTGTTTCTTTGATTCACTCTCACTTACTGATCTGCTCCTTAAGAAGAGGGTCTGTTCTCATAAAGTAACAACAGTCTCTTCCTAACCTTGGGTTGGGCGGAGTTTAACTGTTCGTACTCAGTTCGTTAGTTATATTGCCTTCTACGTATGCTTAGCTCTAAATAATTTATACGGCTCTTGTGACAATTTTTAGATCTTCTTTTTTTCTTATTTTCTTTTATAGTTTCTAATTTGTTATCGCCAGTGTAGAGGAGCCTGATTGACTTTTAAAATTTATTGATCTTGTATGTGTGTGCCTTGTTGAACCGTCTTATTAGTTCCTGCTAGTTTATCTGTGGGTTCTTTTGGGTCTCCTAGATAAATGAGCATATTAAATGTAAATAATGTGTTCTTTGGATAAAGTTTATTTTCTTGCATCTCTATATATAGAAGCAATATGTTGAATTGATTTAAATATTTAAACACTTACATACCTGTTATCACAATCTAACATTGTTTATCTTATTTTCTTTCAATCAATATTATGTTTTCAAGATTTATCCACGTGAATCCATAGAGATCTAGGTCTTTGATTTTTGACTGTTTGATATTATGTGATCACATGCATATAGCATCATTTATTTTCCATTCAAGCATTATTGGACAATTGGATTGTTTCCCTCCCTTCTCTAGAACAAACAACATTTCCCAGAATATCCCTGAAGATGACTGAGAGTCGAGAAGGGCCAGGCTGCCCGAAGGATTGCTACTTGCTTTTAGCCACCTTCCAACAGGCCGTCTCCAGCCAGCAATTTGAAGCACAGCTGAAATGAGAACTGCCCCAAATGTGAAAATCTTAGGAGCTTCCTAGAAGGTGGGAGGTTAATGATAGGCATCCTGCTGGGATCCCAGGGGAGTCTGAGCTGGCCTGAAGCTCATCTTCCTCCTCCACCTCTCAAGAGAAATGTGGAGGAAAGAAGACTTCAAAAACTGTGAGCAGGCAGAGGGAGAGATATTGGGGGCCGAAGCTGTAACTGAGGTCTTGGAGTGGGCGGTGAGCACGCAGAGCCTCTCGAGAGCCAGGCTCTGCCTTCTGAGAACTTCTCCCCTAAGGCTGCTCATAATTCACGTGATACCAGCCATATAGAGCCGACTTGGCCCACACTGTCACAGAAAGCCTTATCAGAATCTCTTCTTCTTCATACACTCTTGTGTCTGTTACTTGGTTATTGCCTTTGGTACTCCACTGATGTGAACCACAGTCGCCAGGGGATGGAGGACACTAGTGACCCATCTTGCTCTGTGGCCTCAGTCCACAGCTGGAGGGTAAGGGAAGAGGCCAAATGAAGGTCAAGAAGGAAAGATGGAGTTTGAAGAGAAGACCTGAGTTAAGGGTGTCTTCTCAAGTCTTGATGACTGAAATGTAGCTCCAGTACCTGAAGTCCTGCTTGTTCTCAAGGCTGACCGCGGGGCTGGGTGCACTCAGTGAAGGAACCGTATACACTTAGTATTTCCTTGCTTGCTCACACTTGCCCTCCTCTGATACACCCTCTGCAAGACTGATCTTCCCCTGAAACAACTTTCCACCTGCTACTGTCATCTCAGGAACATTTGCTTCCCCTTCCTAGTGTCCCCCTAGAATGCCATTGCAGCCAATTCATAATTTGATAATCATGCTGCTTACCATATTCTCAGCAACTTCTGAGAAATTTTATTCACTTTATTCCATAGTCTTCACCCATCAATAATCTTCCTTAACTTCCTAGCTGCAGGTTAACCCATTCGGAATCATTTCTTTTGCTTTCTCTTCTTTGGCAAATCCTTTCTATCTTTTAAGGTCTTTTTCTTGTCTCTCTACCATCTTGCCTTCCTGAACTTCTTTTTTTTTCGTTTAAGTAACCTTTCAATCTCCTTCCGCAATTTCCTCATAAACATTGAGAGTTTATTCCTCACACGTTAGACAGCGGTTTATGAATGGCCAGGCATAATGGACTCAGAATGAGTTGGCACCCCCGAGGTACCTGTCTTGCTGGGGAGCCACAGGTGAAGGGCTCTCTGCTGGACACATGTTTGCATGGAGTCAGGCTGAGTGGCCTCAGGGTGTTTGCTCTGCACTTGTGTGTGTTTCTCCCTAGTTGGTTTCCTTGTCCAGCCACCTGTGACCTCCCTCCATCCAGCCCAGGGAATCCTTCTCATCACAGGGGTAGGATGTTTGTCTCATTTTCCATCACATCCTTTCCCCAAAGTTTGGTTGTGAGTTGTTCCCATTCCAAAGACCTTTCCTCTTTGAAGAGAAAAGAGAAAATCTTGTCTCTCCTTTTCTCTCACTTCACTTCTGCTCTATTATCTCCTCCGTCCAGAATGGCCCACTGACTCACATGGGTGTAGATCCAAAGATGGCAAGAAATGCCAGCAATTCTGAGATAATAATACGGATGGATCAGGAAAACTTGAAAACCTTTATCCCGCCACATTAAAAAAAATTGCACTTCCAGTGTATTCAGAGTCTCAGTGTAGAAACACAAATGATAGAGAAATTGAATTACACTCAAGTTTTTCTTTCCTCCTTTCCTGATTTATTCTAATCCTCCAAGTTAACATGATGAGCTCTTTGTTGTGTAAAGTTTCAGACATTTTCTACCCATGCACACTTTTCTTCTTTTCACATTAGAGTGTGAACTAGGTCACTTTCAACATGCTGTGATTCTGTGATTCACTGTCTCCCACCGAGTCATCCACGGATAATGTCATCTGTTTCACGGAGAAATATTTCCAATAGCTAATAGCCAATGTCTGTGGAGTGCTTACTCTGTGTCGGTTTCTTGTAACTACTTTACAGATCATTTGTACAGCGTACCCATGGACCAGGTACAATTATGACCCCCAAGTGACAGATAAGTGCAGATAAGTACAAATAAATACAGAGGCCAAGTGACTTGCCCAAGACACTGGAGCAAATCAAAATCCATGCCTCTGTAATCATTTTGCTCTATTGCCTCTGTCTGGGAGGCTTGATGATTTGGCAACTAAAACCTTAAATATCATGTTCCATTTTTATATCTGTGACACAAGCGTGGGGCTGTGATACAGGGTAACTAACCTGACTACTTTTGAAAACCCTTATGCACCTGGATGAAAGTAAGCCAGGGACTGCAAGCCATAGATTTAAGGTTTCCTACCAACTTTTAAAAATAGCTTCTTGAATGCAATTTATGTAGTGTCAAGTCTAGGATGTAGTCCAAATAGTAACAGAAAAATGGAGATATGTAGGAAAATACTTAAAGTTGACAAGTATTGGGAGTGTAGTATTTTTGGGGCCAGCGTGTAGACCACAGGAAAACTTGCTGTTTCCATCCCAAAGGGAAGAGCCCTACGTTGCAACTGCCAAGGTCCCTGGGACAGCAAGTGTGCTCCCTGCTTAGTAAAGAAGCATCCTCAGTTTGATAGAATCATATGGGAGCCTTACATTTGGTTAGCAGTTCTACATTCTTGATGTAATAATATTTTCAGGGTGTGGGAGGGTATCAAGCTCTGAAAATACCCTTGGAGAGATCTGCTTATTAAGTTTGGCTTTTTCAGTCTCCCTACTACTTCTTTACTAAACACCAGGCGGTTTCCTTCACTTTTCAGAACCATATTGTTTTTTCCTTCTCTAATGAACTTTGAAATACTTTTGGATGAGCTATTAAGATTGGGAAAAAATAAACATCTCTTTAAAATAAGGAAGATAATAACAATGACAAGTAGAAAAAGTTCTAAAACAGAGAATATCCTCCATTCTAGCCACTGACTGGGAGTGGAAGGTTCGTGCTCGCTGTCCAGGACGTAGAAATAAAAGCTGAGGAGGCGCTGAGGCGTCTCCTGGATCTCTATGAGCCTCCATCATTTCTGCTGAGTAGGGTTGACAGATAAAATATAGACTGTTTAGTTAAATATGAATGTTTGAAAAACAACGAGTACATTTTGAAGATAAGTATGCCCCAAATAGTTCATAGGATCTACTTATACTAAAAATAATGACTTATTATTCATGTGAAGTTCAAGTTTAACTGGGTATCCTGTATTTTTATGTCCTAAATCTGACAGCCCTACTGATGATCCACAATGGAGGCAGTTGAGGAGTGGTACATGCTGGCTCTCGGACAGTCAGAAATGGCTTCAGCAGATCCAGGTACAGTATGAAATTCTTTTTGGATGTAGCTCAGAAGCCATGGCCAGCCCTTGACTGCAAGTACTGCCTCGGGTTTCCCTGAGGTGGGGTAAACCTTCCTCTTAATGGCCTTTTGGTAAGTCTGGAAGACCATATCCAAGGGGAGCCCCAAAGTCAGTTTCATCCTCACAACCATGTTTCCAATTCCTGGAATTGGCTGCATGTGACTCACAAGAGCTGAGGAGGTTTGTGGAAGTTGGGAGTGGCATAGCTTGAACCCTTTGTAGGTAAAGTTTTGCTGTTGTGAGAGTTTTAACAGGAGCAATGTGAAAGACTCCAAGTCCCCAGGTAGATAGAAATAATCCTGTTCTACCTGTGTGTATGTGACAAGTCTCTAATAGTTCAGAGAGCAAGTATCTGGTCTTAGAAAGACTGATCCAAGCTTGGATGTTTCTGGTGACAAGGCAAGGTCCTGAGTTTCAAGTTCACCTTTTATGGTTGAGGAGACAATAAGGTGGTCAGAAGGGAAATCATGGAGGAGACCTTGGCTTCATCCATCGTGCAGGCTTGTATATGTGGTTCTATGTAGATTGTGTTTCAAAGGTGGAGCTTGTTTACAACTATGAACATTCTCCGATGTGCTTTTTGGACCTTCATTCCCAGAGCGAGAGCAGTGCCGAGGCTCTAGAAATGCCATGGATATTCTGAGCTGTCAGTGGCATTTCCCCGGTACTGTTCCCTTGGTGCCGCTCCTTGAAATGTCCAAAGGGATTATCATGTGTCTTGTGGCGGGTCCTAGCATTGTGAAAGGAAGCTGCTGCACCTGGCTCAGAGGATTTCGGATGTGGTGGGAGGAGGAGTAGTACTACGACTCTAAATTGTATCACAGCATATCGATTCCATCTTGAGAGTGGGGTTGGGGGGTTATGAAGGGGGGCTTTTATTGTACTTTTATACATTGTACCCTTGAAACTAATTCAATTTTTAAAAATTAATTAATTTATTTGGGGCTGCATTGGGTCTTTGTTGCTGCTAGCGGGTGTTCTCTAGTTGCAGTGAGCGGGGGCTCCTCTTGGCTGTGGTGCACGGGCTTCTCATTGCAGTGGCTTCTCTTGTTGCGGAGCATGGTCTCTAGGCACGCAGGCTTCCGTAGTTGTGGCACGTGGGCTCGGTTGATGTGGCACACGGGCTCTAGAGCGCAGGCTCAGTAGTTGTGGCGCGCGGGCTTAGTTACTCCGTGGCACGTGGGATCTTCCCAGACCAGGGCTCGAACCCATGACCCCTGCATTCGCAGGCATATTTTTAACCACTGCTCCACCAGGGAAGCCCGATAATTCAGTTTTTTATAAAGAGAAGATTCCTAATATTATTCCAAAATTTAAAAAATATGTAGTTGGATAACACTATGAAAAATTAACTGATATATTCTTTTATTATTTCTCTTTGCTCCCTGGATTTTTTTCCCCATCCAGTCAGCTAGGCACTGTGAGTTCACTGCATTAGGAAGGTAAAGACTCAGCAGAAATGAGGGAGAAAAACAGAAAAGTCTCAGCTTTGGAATGTTCACAACGGAGGCCACAGTAGAACAGGTGAGAATTCTGTGAACCAAAAATAAATGTCGTCTCAAATGCAAAAAAGTATTCTCTGCACTGGGAGGCAGGAGAGGGAGGGAGGGAAGGACTGAAGGAGAGAGATCAGTGTGGCCAGGGACATGGAGACTGTGCTTAAGGACGATATGCCCAGGAAGAGAATCAGAATCTGGAGAAGATTCAGCCTGCACGTGATCATTGCCTCCAGTCAGCACCCTCATCTCAGACGTTGGGAAATTCAGAGAGAGAGTGGGAGTACGTCAGGAGGGCCACGCGCATAGTCTGTGTGGCAGGGGTTGTGGCCGTTCCCTATTTGTGAGGAGTCCCCAGCAATTTGCAGGCCTCTTCTGGAAAATGCTGGCGGACGTCTCTAGTGCTTATGTGAAAGCTTGTTCACAAACCTTGAAAGATACAGATGTAGATGACAGATAGATGCATAGATAGAAAAATGTCATTAAATAAAAGCTCCAGGAAAGGTTTGGAAAATGCCCTTTATTGCATAGGACGCTTCTATTGTCATATGATGTTAGACTGAGTGCCGGTCCCTTCATCCTCCTTCAGACCACGGCATTCTGTCTGCTACTCTCCCGAGGGTCCTTTCTTCTCCCTGGAAGGGATAAAACAAATGAGGTAGAACAGGAAGAGACAAGAAGCACTCCAAGCTCTGCTGGTCAGGGTTACCCTCCAGCATTGCCTTAATGCTCAGAGCCACACACACCACAGTGAGCTTGGCTCCAGATCAACTACCACGCAACGAAGGTTCTGGAACATTTCCAGATCTCGGGGGACCTCATTTCCACGTGACTCTCTTTCATATTCCCCTTTGTCACAGAAGGCTAGGTCCAGGGGTCCGGGTGAGATCTCGGCTCAGGCCCAAGGCTCTCAGACCTCAAAGTTCTGGTCCTGCAAGGGCCCCTGTCCTCTCTTGAGACCACTCCTGGCTCTCTCTGCCGAGAAGGAGCTGCTGGCAGTACGTCCTCTAAGAGTTGAGGTCCATCGTGCAGACCCTGAGAAAACTCCTAGGAAAAGGCTCCACCTTCTTGTTTACGTCAACAGAGGTCAATGCCTTTGTTAGTGCTGGGTGTGTCCCATTTGATGCAACTGCAGAGCCATTAGGTCAACCAGCACATGTGTGCGGCCCCTTCCCTTAGACTCCTCTGGGCCCTCGTGACATAGGCTCAGAAGACTGCCAGCCTCAAGCCTTACCTCTTCCAAGGGACGGCCACACCGTCTTCCAGGATCTTCTGTCCCATGAATCTCAGTTGCTGTTTGGAACTCAAAGGAGAGAAAAGACCCTGCCTGCGGGGTCTCTTTGGGCTGGGGCCTTCCCCCGTGGGCTGCTCTCCCTCATTCTCCTTTTCTTCTTGCTTCTCTACCTCCTTCTCCTCCTCCTCCTCCTCCTCCTCCTCCTCCTCCTCGTTCTCCTCCTCCTCCTCCTCGTCCTCTTCCTCAGGGGTGCTCTCGGATTCCACATTGCCCATCCGCTGGGCCATGGTGAGATGAAAGGCACGGCAGCTGAAGCCCTGCAGGACGCCGCCCTTCACGTGCTGCTGGAGGATCTCCAAGGTGGGGAAGACCCGGCAGCAGGCCATGCACCTGAAGCCGGTCTCCATGGTCAGCATCCAGTCCGCTGTCTTGGCGCTGGGTCTCTCCTCGACGGCAGGTGGCCCTGATGGGCTGCCTGGCTCTGCCCTTTCCTCATACTCTTTCTCCTCCCCAGTGGGCTCACTGTCAGACAGGAGGCTTTCGGTGCACACATCAGAAGAGGGGTCAGTGGCTACTGCGCACACATCCTCAGGAAGGGTCACTTCTTCTATCCTCAGCTGCTTTTCAGGCAACTCCAAGGGTTTCTTTGTCTTCCAGGAGACAGCGACACCCTTGTTCACTTGTACCTGCATGTAGTGTATTTTCATGCCCCTTTCCTCTTTGTCTGGGTGCAGATAGTTCTTACAGGGTGAAGAGGGTGAGGAGGAGACACAGTGTGATGGGGAAGCGGTCTCTCCTTCTTCCTGATCCTGGGCTAGGGGTGGTCTAGGCTGGGCAGTGTCTCGATGAAATCTCCGGATTCCTGAAAAAGGAAATTAAAATCATAATAACATGCATGGGCCATGCCGGAAGCTGAGGGAGCAGGTGTGGTAGACGAGAGAGGGACATTGGCACGACATAGCAATGTCGTGAGCTTGGTGTCCATTGGCCGTAGGACAGAGTGGTGTATGTGGTGTCATCTGTGGGCTTTTCATGTGCGTGGGGGGGTATACTGGAGCGGTGTCTGTATACAGGGGTGTGGAGTATGGTGGTGAGGGCTGTAGTATGTGAGGGATGCGGCTGGATGCGTGTACGATGAGGAGTGTGAGTTTGGGAATATCGGTGGTGCATTCCTTGTGGAATGGGGCTGTGGTGCAGGAGAGTACTGTGGAGCACGTGCTTGGGGTTGATGTGCACTGAGAAGGGCTGTGCCTGGAGGGCGCGTGTATGTGTGAGCTGTGTGCACCTGAGCTGGATGGTCCTGCTCTCAGGCTGGAGGTGTATGATGCAGAACTCTGTCCTTCTCTGGAAGCAAAGGCAAAGACAAAGCCTACATTTTCCTCTGAAGATGCTTAATCTGGTCCCTCTTCCCTCCACCTCAAGCCCAGACCTTTCTGGCCCCTGCTCCTTGACTTCCCCACCACGGTAGTAGCAGTATTCACACACACATCCCCAGACTCAGCTGGCATCCACGCCCTAGGAACAGCTCAGCCATCCTGCCCAGGCTCCTCCACAGAGCCCTCATCACCTCTGATGACCCTGGATTTCCTCTCAGCCTCCCTGGGATCTGTGTGCCTCCTGCTTCACAGCCAAGCACCCCGTCACCTGAGGAGCCCCACGCCCTTACCAGCGTAGCTGAGCTTGCGCAGAGTAGAAGTACAGAAGAAGTATTTAGAGGCAGAGGAGACCTCCACTGCCCCTGGGCTGCAGCCTTGGGCCACCACAGTGGATCCAAGCCGAGGGGGATCCTCTTGTGACTTCGAGATTCCTGAGGGAGGAATGAAAGGCTCAGGGTGGGTTCATCAGTCCTCTGTCCACAAATATTTACTGAGTGTGTGACACGTGTCAGGTGCAGTGAATACACACAGCTGAGAGTGTGGTTCCCAGTGGATCCTCCAGGATTTAATTCCAATCAATACTTATTCTCTCACTGTCTAGTTGGTAATGTAGGCCTCGGTGGTGACTGTGAGTGTGTGGGAAGAGTGAGTGATGTGTATCAGCTAAGTCTGTGGTAAGTGTGGGGTTGGCATGGGGAGCACAGTGCAGACGTGTCTATCTGTGTCTGTGGCCTTTGTGTGCATGGTTTCTGTTCACAAGTCAGGAATTCTGGGACATGTAACGTTTCCTCATTACATGGTGTGGCTTGTATTTATGGTGTGTGTTCATTCATTCATTCACCAAGATTCAGTAAGCAGCTACTCCTGTGTATCCGGCACTCTTCCATTGTTGTAGTCTTTGGTAACGCTGCACATTCTAGTAGGGGAAGACACACACTAAACAAAACTACAATAAATATATAATACATCAGCTGGTGGTAAGTATATAAGGGTTGCCAGACTTAGCGAACAAGAATACAAGGCACCCAGTTAAATTTCAGTTTCAGATAAACCCAGAATAATCTTTTAGTGTAAGTATTCCCATGCAGTATTTGGCCTGACTTAGTTTTAGTGTAAGTATAGCCCATACAATATGTGGGACATACAGATACTGAAAAATTACTTGTTCTTTATCTAGAATTCAAATTGAACTGGATAGCCCATATTTTCTCTGGCAATCCTGACATGGGTTACTGAGACTGTGGTTTACTGTGGTTTGTACAAAGCGGGTCTGGCATTACTCAAGAATGTGTTATAAGTGTGGTGTGTATGACACGTGACTGGTTCTTATAGAGGTATTTAGAGATGGCTGAAGTTAGTTGTGTTTGTGCAAGAGTTGAGGAGATACATGTATATAGTGTGTGTGTGTGTGTGTGTGTGTGTGTCCTATATATATAGTGTGTGTGTCTATATACATATCTCATCTCCAGCGTTTGGTGTTGGAGGAGAGGATTGTGATACAGGTGGGTTGTATGAGAACGTAGTATAGGAGGGATGCGTGTATATACCTCCATGTGCTGTGTGTGGTTTACTAAGGAAGTTATATGTGGGGTGTGTGATATTTTTGCTGCATCAGAGTGTACATGGGTGTATGAGTTACTGTCTCATAAAACACCCCTAACAAGAATTCTGTATACACTCTTACGTACACCGAGTGTCAGCCAGGTCCAGGCAGGGTGACAAGAACTTTACCACGCAGACTTTATATCTGGTAAGCACTCTACCCCCATTCATCTCGCTCTTCTCTGCACTACCACACACACACACACACACACACACACACACACACACTCACACACACACACACAGGAACATAGGGCAAAATATTCTGAATGGTCAGGGGCAGTCATTGCCTTCCCCAGCCTGTCCCAGCCACTGCCTGGAAATCTGCCTGCTGTCTAGAGCTCCATTCCCAGGGCCCATCCTACAGTCTCCAGGGCCCTGGGCCTGGTAGGAGCTACTGGGCTCTAATCTGGGGCAGAGGCCTCTAGCTGGAGCTCTGGGGTGACCACCCCTCTCCCAGGGCAAGCTACTCGCCTACATTTAATGCACGCAGGCACCACGTGGCCCGTGGCTCTCAGAGCTCCCCGCAGGACCCTGAGGCCATTTCTCACCCCCGCTCACGCGGTCTCAGTCTCTGGAAAACCCTTCCCTTCCCTTGATCTCCTTTGGGAAATTCTTCCTGTTGAAGGAATAAAACCTCCTTGCTTTCAATATGACACCATCCCTAGACAAACAATCTTCTTTCAAAGTGCATTCCACTTGTCAAGATATTTTTCAACAGGGCCTTCAACTCATGGGGCTTCTCTTTCCACTTTGGTAAAAGAGGCCAAGCAACTCATGGGTCTCTCTCAGCATCCTTGCATCCTTCACATCCCCCACCTCATGACCCCTAGGAAAGATCCAAGAGCATAAGAGAGAAATCGGGGACTGAGAAAAGCTGCACCTCTAGGTCTGTGCAAGCAGGATGCAGCCTGCTGTGAGTCCGACAAAGCTCCAGGCCCGGCTGCCCCAGGAGAGAGTCCTCAGACCAGCGGAGCTGACCTCCCATCTCCCAGGGGGCATCTGGCCGTTCTGTGCCGTCTCACACCACAGGGACCCTCCGGATAGATACGGCAGCATCAGTGAGACAAGGTCTCTCGCTCCCTGCTTCACAGGTGACACGTTCTCAGTCCCCCGCTTCCTAGAGAAGCTTCAGTTTGGCAGAAACCCATGTGCCCCAGACAAGTTGCCCCCCACATACCTCCTCCGTTCTCGGCAGTTTCCTGGGACTCTTCATTTTCCAGATGTTTCCTCTTTTGTCGCCGTTCCATCGTACCAACTAGAAGTCTCCCTTAGAAGATGCCTCAAGAGATGTCCAACTCCTCCTCTTCCCTACAGGTTGGCCCTTCTTGGCTCTTGGGCAATCCGTTGAAATGATTCAATACAAACAAAAATAGTCAAGTCTCCTAAATGGCTGAAAAACTTGTACCACTTGGTGAACCAGCAGTAGTGCCTAGTGCTCACCAGGGCTGTTATGTTTGCAAGGTTGCCAGGCTCACAGTGGAATTCTGTGACCTCAGTGATGACATCAGAGCATTCGGTGGACCTAGGTTGAGCACAGTGTCTGCAATAGCACAGGCCCCATTTTCAAGAACAATTCCTTTTTCCCAGCCGAAGCTTTCCCGTGAAAGGGAAAGGTTCCTACCATATCTATTATAAATTGTATCATACCATGTCTATTATAAAATTCACATTTTGATTGGAGATCTTTTAATGTCTTTTCTAGAGAGATTTAATATGAATGTTTTAAATGGTCTCCAGTTTCCCTGTGGATTATTGACATTTTAAACTCTGCACTTCAATTTTCCCTCAATACGTGTAATTTTGTCACGGCTATTTCTGTACTTAAAGATGAGGAACTATATAATTGATTTCTTCATTTTTTCCCCATCTCTTTCCAAGGTACTGCATTTGATTGTGTCTTGCGACTGAGTGAAAAATGCTAGTCCTTGAGTCAGGACATTGGGCCCTTTAGCAAGTAACTCAACCTATCTGGGCTTCAGCTTCTGTATGTGCGATCAAGAGGCTTGGACTAGCTGACTTTTCAAATGCTGTGTTTCTTTGATTCACTCTCACTTACTGATCTGCTCCTTAAGAAGAGGGTCTGTTCTCATAAAGTAACAACAGTCTCTTCCTAACCTTGGGTTGGGCGGAGTTTAACTGTTCGTACTCAGTTCGTTAGTTATATTGCCTTCTACGTATGCTTAGCTCTAAATAATTTATACGGCTCTTGTGACAATTTTTAGATCTTCTTTTTTTCTTATTTTCTTTTATAGTTTCTAATTTGTTATCGCCAGTGTAGAGGAGCCTGATTGACTTTTAAAATTTATTGATCTTGTATGTGTGTGCCTTGTTGAACCGTCTTATTAGTTCCTGCTAGTTTATCTGTGGGTTCTTTTGGGTCTCCTAGATAAATGAGCATATTAAATGTAAATAATGTGTTCTTTGGATAAAGTTTATTTTCTTGCATCTCTATATATAGAAGCAATATGTTGAATTGATTTAAATATTTAAACACTTACATACCTGTTATCACAATCTAACATTGTTTATCTTATTTTCTTTCAATCAATATTATGTTTTCAAGATTTATCCACGTGAATCCATAGAGATCTAGGTCTTTGATTTTTGACTGTTTGATATTATGTGATCACATGCATATAGCATCATTTATTTTCCATTCAAGCATTATTGGACAATTGGATTGTTTCCCTCCCTTCTCTAGAACAAACAACATTTCCCAGAATATCCCTGAAGATGACTGACAGTCGAGAAGGGCCAGGCTGCCCGAAGGATTGCTACTTGCTTTTAGCCACCTTCCAACAGGCCGTCTCCAGCCAGCAATTTGAAGCACAGCTGAAATGAGAACTGCCCCAAATGTGAAAATCTTAGGAGCTTCCTAGAAGGTGGGAGGTTAATGATAGGCATCCTGCTGGGATCCCAGGGGAGTCTGAGCTGGCCTGAAGCTCATCTTCCTCCTCCACCTCTCAAGAGAAATGTGGAGGAAAGAAGACTTCAAAAACTGTGAGCAGGCAGAGGGAGAGATATTGGGGGCCGAAGCTGTAACTGAGGTCTTGGAGTGGGCTGTGAGCACGCAGAGCCTCTCGAGAGCCAGGCTCTGCCTTCTGAGGACTTCTCCCCTAAGGCTGCTCATAATTCACGTGATACCAGCCATATAGAGCCGACTTGGCCCACACTGTCACAGAAAGCCTTATCAGAATCTCTTCTTCTTCATACACTCTTGTGTCTGTTACTTGGTTATTGCCTTTGGTACTCCACTGATGTGAACCACATTCGCCAGGGGATGGAGGACACTAGTGACCCATCTTGCTCTGTGGCCTCAGTCCACAGCTGGAGGGTAAGGGAAGAGGCCAAATGAAGGTCAAGAAGGAAAGATGGAGTTTGAAGAGAAGACCTGAGTTAAGGGTGTCTTCTCAAGTCTTGATGACTGAAATGTAGCTCCAGTACCTGAAGTCCTGCTTGTTCTCAAGGCTGACCGCGGGGCTGGGTGCACTCAGTGAAGGAACCGTATACACTTAGTATTTCCTTGCTTGCTCACACTTGCCCTCCTCTGATACACCCTCTGCAAGACTGATCTTCCCCTGAAACAACTTTCCACCTGCTACTGTCATCTCAGGAACATTTGCTTCACCTTCCTAGTGTCCCCCTAGAATGCCATTGCAGCCAATTCATAATTTGATAATCATGCTGCTTACCATATTCTCAGCAACTTCTGAGAAATTTTATTCACTTTATTCCATAGTCTTCACCCATCAATAATCTTCCTTAACTTCCTAGCTGCAGGTTAACCCATTCGGAATCATTTCTTTTGCTTTCTCTTCTTTGGCAAATCCTTTCTATCTTTTAAGGTCTTTTTCTTGTCTCTCTACCATCTTGCCTTCCTGAACTTCTTTTTTTTTCGTTTAAGTAACCTTTCAATCTCCTTCCCCAATTTCCTCATAAACATTGAGAGTTTATTCCTCACACGTTAGACAGCGGTTTATGAATGGCCAGGCATAATGGACTCAGAATGAGTTGGCACCCCCGAGGTACCTGTCTTGCTGGGGAGCCACAGGTGAAGGGCTCTCTGCTGGACACATGTTTGCATGGAGTCAGGCTGAGTGGCCTCAGGGTGTTTGCTCTGCACTTGTGTGTGTTTCTCCCTAGTTGGTTTCCTTGTCCAGCCACCTGTGACCTCCCTCCATCCAGCCCAGGGAATCCTTCTCATCACAGGGGTAGGATGTTTGTCTCATTTTCCATCACATCCTTTCCCCAAAGTTTGGTTGTGAGTTGTTCCCATTCCAAAGACCTTTCCTCTTTGAAGAGAAAAGAGAAAATCTTGTCTCTCCTTTTCTCTCACTTCACTTCTGCTCTATTATCTCCTCCGTCCAGAATGGCCCACTGACTCACATGGGTGTAGATCCAAAGATGGCAAGAAATGCCAGCAATTCTGAGATAATAATACGGATGGATCAGGAAAACTTGAAAACCTTTATCCCGCCACATTAAAAAAAATTGCACTTCCAGTGTATTCAGAGTCTCAGTGTAGAAACACAAATGATAGAGAAATTGAATTACACTCAAGTTTTTCTTTCCTCCTTTCCTGATTTATTCTAATCCTCCAAGTTAACATGATGAACTCTTTGTTGTGTAAAGTTTCAGACATTTTCTACCCATGCACACTTTTCTTCTTTTCACATTAGAGTGTGAACTAGGTCACTTTCAACATGCTGTGATTCTGTGATTCACTGTCTCCCACCGAGTCATCCACGGATAATGTCATCTGTTTCACGGAGAAATATTTCCAATAGCTAATAGCCAATGTCTGTGGAGTGCTTACTCTGTGTCGGTTTCTTGTAACTACTTTACAGATCATTTGTACAGCGTACCCATGGACCAGGTACAATTATGACCCCCAAGTGACAGATAAGTGCAGATAAGTACAAATAAATACAGAGGCCAAGTGACTTGCCCAAGACACTGGAGCAAATCAAAATCCATGCCTCTGTAATCATTTTGCTCTATTGCCTCTGTCTGGGAGGCTTGATGATTTGGCAACTAAAACCTTAAATATCATGTTCCATTTTTATATCTGTGACACAAGCGTGGGGCTGTGATACAGGGTAAGTAACCTGACTACTTTTGAAAACCCTTATGCACCTGGATGAAAGTAAGCCAGGGACTGCAAGCCATAGATTTAAGGTTTCCTACCAACTTTTAAAAATAGCTTCTTTAATGCAATTTATGTAGTGTCAAGTCTAGGATGTAGTCCAAATAGTAACAGAAAAATGGAGATATGTAGAAAAATACTTAAAGTTGACAAGTATTGGGAGTGTAGTATTTTTGGGGCCAGCGTGTAGACCACAGGAAAACTTGCTGTTTCCATCCCAAAGGGAAGAGCCCTACGTTGCAACTGCCAAGGTCCCTGGGACAGCAAGTGTGCTCACTGCTTAGTAAAGAAGCATCCTCAGTTTGATAGAATCATATGGGAGCCTTACATTTGGTTAGCAGTTCTACATTCTTGATGTAATAATATTTTCAGGGTGTGGGAGGGTATCAAGCTCTGAAAATACCCTTGGAGAGATCTGCTTATTAAGTTTGGCTTTTTCAGTCTCCCAACTACTTCTTTACTAAACACCAGGCGGTTTCCTTCACTTTTCAGAACCATATTGTTTTTCCCTTCTCTAATGAACTTTGAAATACTTTTGGATGAGCTATTGAGATTGGGAAAAAATAAACATCTCTTTAAAATAAGGAAGATAATAACAATGACAAGTAGAAAAAGCTCTAAAACAGAGAATATCCTCCATTCTAGCCACTGACTGGGAGTGGAAGGTTCGTGCTCGCTGTCCAGGACGTAGAAATAAAAGCTGAGGAGGCGCTGAGGCGTCTCCTGGATCTCTATGAGCCTCCATCATTTCTGCTGAGTAGGGTTGACAGATAAAATATAGACTGTTTAGTTAAATATGAATGTTTGAAAAACAACGAGTACATTTTGAAGATAAGTATGCCCCATATAGTTCATAGGATCTACTTATACTAAAAATAATGACTTATTATTCATGTGAAGTTCAAGTTTAACTGGGTATCCTGTATTTTTATGTCCTAAATCTGACAGCCCTACTGATGATCCACAATGGAGGCAGTTGAGGAACGGTACATGCTGGCTCTCGGACAGTCAGAAATGGCTTCAGCCGATCCAGGTACAGTATGAAATTCTTTTTGGATGTAGCTCAGAAGCCATGGCCAGCCCTTGACTGCAAGTACTGCCTCGGGTTTCCCTGAGGTGGGGTAAACCTTCCTCTTAATGGCCTTTTGGTAAGTCTGGAAGACCATATACAAGGGGAGCCCCAAAGTCAGTTTCATCCTCACAACCATGTTTCCAATTCCTGGAATTGGCTGCATGTGACTCACAAGAGCTGAGGAGGTTTGTGGAAGTTGGGAGTGTCATAGCTTGAACCCTTTGTAGGTAAAGTTTTGCTGTTGTGAGAGTTTTAACAGGAGCAATGTGAAAGACTCCAAGTCCCCAGGTAGATAGAAATAATCCTGTTCTACCTGTGTGTATGTGACAAGTCTCTAATAGTTCAGAGAGCAAGTATCTGGTCTTAGAAAGACTGATCCAAGCTTGGATGTTTCTGGTGACAAGGCAAGGTCCTGTGTTTCAAGTTCACCTTTTATGGTTGAGGAGACAATAAGGTGGTCAGAAGGGAAATCATGGAGGAGACCTTGGCTTCATCCATCGTGCAGGCTTGTATATGTGGTTCTATGTAGATTGTGTTTCAAAGGTGGAGCTTGTTTACAACTATGAACATTCTCCGATGTGCTTTTTGGACCTTCATTCCCAGAGCGAGAGCAGTGCCGAGGCTCTAGAAATGCCATGGATATTCTGAGCTGTCAGTGGCATTTCCCCGGTACTGTTCCCTTGGTGCCGCTCCTTGAAATGTCCAAAGGGATTATCATGTGTCTTGTGGCGGGTCCTAGCATTGTGAAAGGAAGCTGCTGCACCTGGCTCAGAGGATTTCGGATGTGGTGGGAGGAGGAGTAGTACTACGACTCTAAATTGTATCACAGCATATCGATTCCATCTTGAGAGTGGGGTTGGGGGGTTATGAAGGGGGGCTTTTATTGTACTTTTATACATTGTACCCTTGAAACTAATTCAATTTTTAAAAATTAATTAATTTATTTGGGGCTGCATTGGGTCTTTGTTGCTGCTAGCGGGTGTTCTCTAGTTGCAGTGAGCAGGGGCTCCTCTTGGCTGTGGTGCACGGGCTTCTCATTGCAGTGGCTTCTCTTGTTGTGGAGCATGGTCTCTAGGCACGCAGGCTTCCGTAGTTGTGGCACGTGGGCTCGGTTGATGTGGCACACGGGCTCTAGAGCGCAGGCTCAGTAGTTGTGGCACGCGGGCTTAGTTACTCCGTGGCACGTGGGATCTTCCCAGACCAGGGCTCGAACCCATGACCCCTGCATTCGCAGGCATATTCTTAACCACTGCTCCACCAGGGAAGCCCGATAATTCAGTTTTTTATAAAGAGAAGATTCCTAATATTATTCCAAAATTTAAAAATATGTAGTTGGATAACACTATGAAAAATTAACTGATATATTCTTTTATTATTTCTCTTTGCTCCCTGGATTTTTTTCCCCATCCAGTCAGCTAGGCACTGTGAGTTCACTGCATTAGGAAGGTAAAGACTCAGCAGAAATGAGGGAGAAAAACAGAAAAGTCTCAGCTTTGGAATGTTCACAACGGAGGCCACAGTAGAACAGGTGAGAATTCTGTGAACCAAAAATAAATGTCGTCTCAAATGCAAAAAAGTATTCTCTGCACTGGGAGGCAGGAGAGGGAGGGAGGGAAGGACTGAAGGAGAGAGATCAGTGTGGCCAGGGACATGGAGACTGTGCTTAAGGACGATATGCCCAGGAAGAGAATCAGAATCTGGAGAAGATTCAGCCTGCACGTGATCATTGCCTCCAGTCAGCACCCTCATCTCAGACGTTGGGAAATTCAGAGAGAGAGTGGGAGTACGTCAGGAGGGCCACGCGCATAGTCTGTGTGGCAGGGGTTGTGGCCGTTCCCTATTTGTGAGGAGTCCCCAGCAATTTGCAGGCCTCTTCTGGAAAATGCTGGCGGACGTCTCTAGTGCTTATGTGAAAGCTTGTTCACAAACCTTGAAAGATACAGATGTAGATGACAGATAGATGCATAGATAGAAAAAGGTCATTAAATAAAAGCTCCAGGAAAGGTTTGGAAAATGCCCTTTATTGCATAGGACGCTTCTATTGTCATATGATGTTAGACTGAGTGCCGGTCCCTTCATCCTCCTTCAGACCACGGCATTCTGTCTGCTACTCTCCCGAGGGTCCTTTCTTCTCCCTGGAAGGGATAAAACAAATGAGGTAGAACAGGAAGAGACAAGAAGCACTCCAAGCTCTGCTGGTCAGGGTTACCCTCCAGCATTGCCTTAATGCTCAGAGCCACACACACCACAGTGAGCTTGGCTCCAGATCAACTACCACGCAACGAAGGTTCTGGAACATTTCCATATCTCGGGGGACCTCATTTCCACGTGACTCTCTTTCATATTCCCCTTTGTCACAGAAGGCTAGGTCCAGGGGTCCGGGTGAGATCTCGGCTCAGGCCCAAGGCTCTCAGACCTCAAAGTTCTGGTCCTGCAAGGGCCCCTGTCCTCTCTTGAGACCACTCCTGGCTCTCTCTGCCGAGAAGGAGCTGCTGGCAGTACGTCCTCTAAGAGTTGAGGTCCATCGTGCAGACCCTGAGAAAACTCCTAGGAAAAGGCTCCACCTTCTTGTTTACGTCAACAGAGGTCAATGCCTTTGTTAGTGCTGGGTGTGTCCCATTTGATGCAACTGCAGAGCCATTAGGTCAACCAGCACATGTGTGCGGCCCCTTCCCTTAGACTCCTCTGGGCCCTCGTGACATAGGCTCAGAAGACTGCCAGCCTCAAGCCTTACCTCTTCCAAGGGACGGCCACACCGTCTTCCAGGATCTTCTGTCCCATGAATCTCAGTTGCTGTTTGGAACTCAAAGGAGAGAAAAGACCCTGCCTGCGGGGTCTCTTTGGGCTGGGGCCTTCCCCCGTGGGCTGCTCTCCCTCATTCTCCTTTTCTTCTTGCTTCTCTACCTCCTTCTCCTCCTCCTCCTCCTCCTCCTCCTCCTCGTTCTCCTCCTCCTCCTCCTCGTCCTCTTCCTCAGGGGTGCTCTCGGATTCCACATTGCCCATCCGCTGGGCCATGGTGAGATGAAAGGCATGGCAGCTGAAGCCCTGCAGGACGCCGCCCTTCACGTGCTGCTGGAGGATCTCCAAGGTGGGGAAGACCCGGCAGCAGGCCATGCACCTGAAGCCGGTCTCCATGGTCAGCATCCAGTCCGCTGTCTTGGCGCTGGGTCTCTCCTCGACGGCAGGTGGCCCTGATGGGCTGCCTGGCTCTGCCCTTTCCTCATACTCTTTCTCCTCCCCAGTGGGCTCACTGTCAGACAGGAGGCTTTCGGTGCACACATCAGAAGAGGGGTCAGTGGCTACTGCGCACACATCCTCAGGAAGGGTCACTTCTTCTATCCTCAGCTGCTTTTCAGGCAACTCCAAGGGTTTCTTTGTCTTCCAGGAGACAGCGACACCCTTGTTCACTTGTACCTGCATGTAGTGTATTTTCATGCCCCTTTCCTCTTTGTCTGGGTGCAGATAGTTCTTACAGGGTGAAGAGGGTGAGGAGGAGACACAGTGTGATGGGGAAGCGGTCTCTCCTTCTTCCTGATCCTGGGCTAGGGGTGGTCTAGGCTGGGCAGTGTCTCGATGAAATCTCCGGATTCCTGAAAAAGGAAATTAAAATCATAATAACATGCATGGGCCATGCCGGAAGCTGAGGGAGCAGGTGTGGTAGACGAGAGAGGGACATTGGCACGACATAGCAATGTCGTGAGCTTGGTGTCCGTTGGCCGTAGGACGGAGTGGTGTATGTGGTGTCATCTGTGGGCTTTTCATGTGCGTGGGGGGGTATACTGGAGCGGTGTCTGTATACAGGGGTGTGGAGTATGGTGGTGAGGGCTGTAGTATGTGAGGGATGCGGCTGGATGCGTGTACGATGAGGAGTGTGAGTTTGGGAATATCGGTGGTGCATTCCTTGTGGAATGGGGCTGTGGTGCAGGAGAGTACTGTGGAGCACGTGCTTGGGGTTGATGTGCACTGAGAAGGGCTGTGCCTGGAGGGCGCGTGTATGTGTGAGCTGTGTGCACCTGAGCTGGATGGTCCTGCTCTCAGGCTGGAGGTGTATGATGCAGAACTCTGTCCTTCTCTGGAAGCAAAGGCAAAGACAAAGCCTACATTTTCCTCTGAAGATGCTTAATCTGGTCCCTCTTCCCTCCACCTCAAGCCCAGACCTTTCCGGCCCCTGCTCCTTGACTTCCCCACCATGGTAGTAGCAGTATTCACACACACACACCCAGACTCAGCTGGCATCCACGCCCTAGGAACAGCTCAGCCATCCTGCCCAGGCTCCTCCACAGAGCCCTCATCACCTCTGATGACCCTGGATTTCCTCTCAGCCTCCCTGGGATCTGTGTGCCTCCTGCTTCACAGCCAAGCACCCCGTCACCTGAGGAGCCCCACGCCCTTACCAGCGTAGCTGAGCTTGCGCAGAGTAGAAGTACAGAAGAAGTATTTAGAGGCAGAGGAGACCTCCACTGCCCCTGGGCTGCAGCCTTGGGCCACCACAGTGGATCCAAGCCGAGGGGGATCCTCTTGTGACTTCGAGATTCCTGAGGGAGGAATGAAAGGCTCAGGGTGGGTTCATCAGTCCTCTGTCCACAAATATTTACTGAGTGTGTGACACGTGTCAGGTGCAGTGAATACACACAGCTGAGAGTGTGGTTCCCAGTGGATCCTCCAGGATTTAATTCCAATCAATACTTATTCTCTCACTGTCTAGTTGGTAATGTAGGCCTCGGTGGTGACTGTGAGTGTGTGGGAAGAGTGAGTGATGTGTATCAGCTAAGTCTGTGGTAAGTGTGGGGTTGGCATGGGGAGCACAGTGCAGACGTGTCTATCTGTGTCTGTGGCCTTTGTGTGCATGGTTTCTGTTCACAAGTCAGGAATTCTGGGACATGTAACGTTTCCTCATTACATGGTGTGGCTTGTATTTATGGTGTGTGTTCATTCATTCATTCACCAAGATTCAGTAAGCAGCTACTCCTGTGTATCCGGCACTCTTCCATTGTTGTAGTCTTTGGTAACGCTGCACATTCTAGTAGGGGAAGACACACACTAAACAAAACTACAATAAATATATAATACATCAGCTGGTGGCAAGTATATAAGGGTTGCCAGACTTAGCGAACAAGAATACAAGGCACCCAGTTAAATTTCAGTTTCAGATAAACCCAGAATAATCTTTTAGTGTAAGTATTCCCATGCAGTATTTGGCCTGACTTAGTTTTAGTGTAAGTATAGCCCATACAATATGTGGGACATACGGATACTGAAAAATTACTTGTTCTTTATCTAGAATTCAAATTGAACTGGATAGCCCATATTTTCTCTGGCAATCCTGACATGGGTTACTGAGACTGTGGTTTACTGTGGTTTGTACAAAGCGGGTCTGGCATTACTCAAGAATGTGTTATAAGTGTGGTGTGTATGACACGTGACTGGTTCTTATAGAGGTATTTAGAGATGGCTGAAGTTAGTTGTGTTTGTGCAAGAGTTGAGGAGATACATGTATATAGTGTGTGTGTGTGTGTGTGTGTGTCCTATATATATAGTGTGTGTGTCTATATACATATCTCATCTCCAGCGTTTGGTGTTGGAGGAGAGGATTGTGATACAGGTGGGTTGTATGAGAACGTAGTATAGGAGGGATGCGTGTATATACCTCCATGTGCTGTGTGTGGTTTACTAAGGAAGTTATATGTGGGGTGTGTGATATTTTTGCTGCATCAGAGTGTACATGGGTGTATGAGTTACTGTCTCATAAAACACCCCTAACAAGAATTCTGTATACACTCTTACGTACACCGAGTGTCAGCCAGGTCCAGGCAGGGTGACAAGAACTTTACCACGCAGACTTTATATCTGGTAAGCACTCTACCCCCATTCATCTCGCTCTTCTCTGCACTACCACACACACACACACACACACACACACACACACACACTCACACACACACACACAGGAACATAGGGCAAAATATTCTGAATGGTCAGGGGCAGTCATTGCCTTCCCCAGCCTGTCCCAGCCACTGCCTGGAAATCTGCCTGCTGTCTAGAGCTCCATTCCCAGGGCCCATCCTACAGTCTCCAGGGCCCTGGGCCTGGTAAGAGCTACTGGGCTCTAATCTGGGGCAGAGGCCTCTAGCTGGAGCTCTGGGGTGACCACCCCTCTCCCAGGGCAAGCTACTCGCCTACATTTAATGCACGCAGGCACCACGTGGCCCGTGGCTCTCAGAGCTCCCCGCAGGACCCTGAGGCCATTTCTCACCCCCGCTCACGCAGTCTCAGTCTCTGGAAAACCCTTCCCTTCCCTTGATCTCCTTTGGGAAATTCTTCCTGTTGAAGGAATAAAACCTCCTTGCTTTCAATATGACACCATCCCTAGACAAACAATCTTCTTTCAAAGTGCATTCCACTTGTCAAGATATTTTTCAACAGGGCCTTCAACTCATGGGGCTTCTCTTTCCACTTTGGTAAAAGAGGCCAAGCAACTCATGGGTCTCTCTCAGCATCCTTGCATCCTTCACATCCCCCACCTCATGACCCCTAGGAAAGATCCAAGAGCATAAGAGAGAAATCGGGGACTGAGAAAAGCTGCACCTCTAGGTCTGTGCAAGCAGGATGCAGCCTGCTGTGAGTCCGACAAAGCTCCAGGCCCGGCTGCCCCAGGAGAGAGTCCTCAGACCAGCGGAGCTGACCTCCCATCTCCCAGGGGGCATCTGGCCGTTCTGTGCCGTCTCACACCACAGGGACCCTCCGGATAGATACGGCAGCATCAGTGAGACAAGGTCTCTCGCTCCCTGCTTCACAGGTGACACGTTCTCAGTCCCCCGCTTCCTAGAGAAGCTTCAGTTTGGCAGAAACCCATGTGCCCCAGACAAGTTGCCCCCCACATACCTCCTCCGTTCTCGGCAGTTTCCTGGGACTCTTCATTTTCCAGATGTTTCCTCTTTTGTCGCCGTTCCATCGTACCAACTAGAAGTCTCCCTTAGAAGATGCCTCAAGAGATGTCCAACTCCTCCTCTTCCCTACAGGTTGGCCCTTCTTGGCTCTTGGGCAATCCGTTGAAATGATTCAATACAAACAAAAATAGTCAAGTCTCCTAAATGGCTGAAAAACTTGTACCACTTGGTGAACCAGCAGTAGTGCCTAGTGCTCACCAGGGCTGTTATGTTTGCAAGGTTGCCAGGCTCACAGTGGAATTCTGTGACCTCAGTGATGACATCAGAGCATTCGGTGGACCTAGGTTGAGCACAGTGTCTGCAATAGCACAGGCCCCATTTTCAAGAACAATTCCTTTTTCACAGCCGAAGCTTTCCCGTGAAAGGGAAAGGTTCCTACCATATCTATTATAAATTGTATCATACCATGTCTATTATAAAATTCACATTTTGATTGGAGATCTTTTAATGTCTTTTCTAGAGAGATTTAATATGAATGTTTTAAATGGTCTCCAGTTTCCCTGTGGATTATTGACATTTTAAACTCTGCACTTCAATTTTCCCTCAATACGTGTAATTTTGTCACGGCTATTCCTGTACTTAAAGATGAGGAACTATATAATTGATTTCTTCATTTTTTCCCCATCTCTTTCCAAGGTACTGCATTTGATTGTGTCTTGCGACTGAGTGAAAAATGCTAGTCCTTGAGTCAGGACATTGGGCCCTTTAGCAAGTAACTCAACCTATCTGGGCTTCAGCTTCTGTATGTGCGATCAAGAGGCTTGGACTAGCTGACTTTTCAAATGCTGTGTTTCTTTGATTCACTCTCACTTACTGATCTGCTCCTTAAGAAGAGGGTCTGTTCTCATAAAGTAACAACAGTCTCTTCCTAACCTTGGGTTGGGCGGAGTTTAACTGTTCGTACTCAGTTCGTTAGTTATATTGCCTTCTACGTATGCTTAACTCTAAATAATTTATACGGCTCTTGTGACAATTTTTAGATCTTCTTTTTTTCTTATTTTCTTTTATAGTTTCTAATTTGTTATCGCCAGTGTAGAGGAGCCTGATTGACTTTTAAAATTTATTGATCTTGTATGTGTGTGCCTTGTTGAACCGTCTTATTAGTTCCTGCTAGTTTATCTGTGGGTTCTTTTGGGTCTCCTAGATAAATGAGCATATTAAATGTAAATAATGTGTTCTTTGGATAAAGTTTATTTTCTTGCATCTCTATATATAGAAGCAATATGTTGAATTGATTTAAATATTTAAACACTTACATACCTGTTATCACAATCTAACATTGTTTATCTTATTTTCTTTCAATCAATATTATGTTTTCAAGATTTATCCACGTGAATCCACAGAGATCTAGGTCTTTGATTTTTGACTGTTTGATATTATGTGATCACATGCATATAGCATCATTTATTTTCCATTCAAGCATTATTGGACAATTGGAATGTTTCCCTCCCTTCTCTAGAACAAACAACATTTCCCAGAATATCCCTGAAGATGACTGACAGTCGAGAAGGGCCAGGCTGCCCGAAGGATTGCTACTTGCTTTTAGCCACCTTCCAACAGGCCGTCTCCAGCCAGCAATTTGAAGCACAGCTGAAATGAGAACTGCCCCAAATGTGAAGATCTTAGGAGCTTCCTAGAAGGTGGGAGGTTAATGATAGGCATCCTGCTGGGATCCCAGGGGAGTCTGAGCTGGCCTGAAGCTCATCTTCCTCCTCCACCTCTCAAGAGAAATGTGGAGGAAAGAAGACTTCAAAAACTGTGAGCAGGCAGAGGGAGAGATATTGGGGGCCGAAGCTGTAACTGAGGTCTTGGAGTGGGCTGTGAGCACGCAGAGCCTCTCGAGAGCCAGGCTCTGCCTTCTGAGGACTTCTCCCCTAAGGCTGCTCATAATTCACGTGATACCAGCCATATAGAGCCGACTTGGCCCACACTGTCACAGAAAGCCTTATCAGAATCTCTTCTTCTTCATACACTCTTGTGTCTGTTACTTGGTTATTGCCTTTGGTACTCCACTGATGTGAACCACAGTCGCCAGGGGATGGAGGACACTAGTGACCCATCTTGCTCTGTGGCCTCAGTCCACAGCTGGAGGGTAAGGGAAGAGGCCAAATGAAGGTCAAGAAGGAAAGATGGAGTTTGAAGAGAAGACCTGAGTTAAGGGTGTCTTCTCAAGTCTTGATGACTGAAATGTAGCTCCAGTACCTGAAGTCCTGCTTGTTCTCAAGGCTGACCGCGGGGCTGGGTGCACTCAGTGAAGGAACCGTATACACTTAGTATTTCCTTGCTTGCTCACACTTGCCCTCCTCTGATACACCCTCTGCAAGACTGATCTTCCCCTGAAACAACTTTCCACCTGCTACTGTCATCTCAGGAACATTTGCTTCACCTTCCTAGTGTCCCCCTAGAATCCCATTGCAGCCAATTCATAATTTGATAATCATGCTGCTTACCATATTCTCAGCAACTTCTGAGAAATTTTATTCGCTTTATTCCGTAGTCTTCACCCATCAATAATCTTCCTTAACTTCCTAGCTGCAGGTTAACCCATTCGGAATCATTTCTTTTGCTTTCTCTTCTTTGGCAAATCCTTTCTATCTTTTAAGGTCTTTTTCTTGTCTCTCTACCATCTTGCCTTCCTGAACTTCTTTTTTTTTCGTTTAAGTAACCTTTCAATCTCCTTCCCCAATTTCCTCATAAACATTGAGAGTTTATTCCTCACACGTTAGACAGCGGTTTATGAATGGCCAGGCATAATGGACTCAGAATGAGTTGGCACCCCCGAGGTACCTGTCTTGCTGGGGAGCCACAGGTGAAGGGCTCTCTGCTGGACACATGTTTGCATGGAGTCAGGCTGAGTGGCCTCAGGGTGTTTGCTCTGCACTTGTGTGTGTTTCTCCCTAGTTGGTTTCCTTGTCCAGCCACCTGTGACCTCCCTCCATCCAGCCCAGGGAATCCTTCTCATCACAGGGGTAGGATGTTTGTCTCATTTTCCATCACATCCTTTCCCCAAAGTTTGGTTGTGAGTTGTTCCCATTCCAAAGACCTTTCCTCTTTGAAGAGAAAAGAGAAAATCTTGTCTCTCCTTTTCTCTCACTTCACTTCTGCTCTATTATCTCCTCCGTCCAGAATGGCCCACTGACTCACATGGGTGTAGATCCAAAGATGGCAAGAAATGCCAGCAATTCTGAGATAATAATACGGATGGATCAGGAAAACTTGAAAACCTTTATCCCGCCACATTAAAAAAAATTGCACTTCCAGTGTATTCAGAGTCTCAGTGTAGAAACACAAATGATAGAGAAATTGAATTACACTCAAGTTTTTCTTTCCTCCTTTCCTGATTTATTCTAATCCTCCAAGTTAACATGATGAACTCTTTGTTGTGTAAAGTTTCAGACATTTTCTACCCATGCACACTTTTCTTCTTTTCACATTAGAGTGTGAACTAGGTCACTTTCAACATGCTGTGATTCTGTGATTCACTGTCTCCCACCGAGTCATCCACGGATAATGTCATCTGTTTCACGGAGAAATATTTCCAATAGCTAATAGCCAATGTCTGTGGAGTGCTTACTCTGTGTCGGTTTCTTGTAACTACTTTACAGATCATTTGTACAGCGTACCCATGGACCAGGTACAATTATGACCCCCAAGTGACAGATAAGTGCAGATAAGTACAAATAAATACAGAGGCCAAGTGACTTGCCCAAGACACTGGAGCAAATCAAAATCCATGCCTCTGTAATCATTTTGCTCTATTGCCTCTGTCTGGGAGGCTTGATGATTTGGCAACTAAAACCTTAAATATCATGTTCCATTTTTATATCTGTGACACAAGCGTGGGGCTGTGATACAGGGTAAGTAACCTGACTACTTTTGAAAACCCTTATGCACCTGGATGAAAGTAAGCCAGGGACTGCAAGCCATAGATTTAAGGTTTCCTACCAACTTTTAAAAATAGCTTCTTTAATGCAATTTATGTAGTGTCAAGTCTAGGATGTAGTCCAAATAGTAACAGAAAAATGGAGATATGTAGAAAAATACTTAAAGTTGACAAGTATTGGGAGTGTAGTATTTTTGGGGCCAGCGTGTAGACCACAGGAAAACTTGCTGTTTCCATCCCAAAGGGAAGAGCCCTACGTTGCAACTGCCAAGGTCCCTGGGACAGCAAGTGTGCTCACTGCTTAGTAAAGAAGCATCCTCAGTTTGATAGAATCATATGGGAGCCTTACATTTGGTTAGCAGTTCTACATTCTTGATGTAATAATATTTTCAGGGTGTGGGAGGGTATCAAGCTCTGAAAATACCCTTGGAGAGATCTGCTTATTAAGTTTGGCTTTTTCAGTCTCCCAACTACTTCTTTACTAAACACCAGGCGGTTTCCTTCACTTTTCAGAACCATATTGTTTTTCCCTTCTCTAATGAACTTTGAAATACTTTTGGATGAGCTATTGAGATTGGGAAAAAATAAACATCTCTTTAAAATAAGGAAGATAATAACAATGACAAGTAGAAAAAGCTCTAAAACAGAGAATATCCTCCATTCTAGCCACTGACTGGGAGTGGAAGGTTCGTGCTCGCTGTCCAGGACGTAGAAATAAAAGCTGAGGAGGCGCTGAGGCGTCTCCTGGATCTCTATGAGCCTCCATCATTTCTGCTGAGTAGGGTTGACAGATAAAATATAGACTGTTTAGTTAAATATGAATGTTTGAAAAACAACGAGTACATTTTGAAGATAAGTATGCCCCATATAGTTCATAGGATCTACTTATACTAAAAATAATGACTTATTATTCATGTGAAGTTCAAGTTTAACTGGGTATCCTGTATTTTTATGTCCTAAATCTGACAGCCCTACTGATGATCCACAATGGAGGCAGTTGAGGAACGGTACATGCTGGCTCTCGGACAGTCAGAAATGGCTTCAGCCGATCCAGGTACAGTATGAAATTCTTTTTGGATGTAGCTCAGAAGCCATGGCCAGCCCTTGACTGCAAGTACTGCCTCGGGTTTCCCTGAGGTGGGGTAAACCTTCCTCTTAATGGCCTTTTGGTAAGTCTGGAAGACCATATACAAGGGGAGCCCCAAAGTCAGTTTCATCCTCACAACCATGTTTCCAATTCCTGGAATTGGCTGCATGTGACTCACAAGAGCTGAGGAGGTTTGTGGAAGTTGGGAGTGTCATAGCTTGAACCCTTTGTAGGTAAAGTTTTGCTGTTGTGAGAGTTTTAACAGGAGCAATGTGAAAGACTCCAAGTCCCCAGGTAGATAGAAATAATCCTGTTCTACCTGTGTGTATGTGACAAGTCTCTAATAGTTCAGAGAGCAAGTATCTGGTCTTAGAAAGACTGATCCAAGCTTGGATGTTTCTGGTGACAAGGCAAGGTCCTGTGTTTCAAGTTCACCTTTTATGGTTGAGGAGACAATAAGGTGGTCAGAAGGGAAATCATGGAGGAGACCTTGGCTTCATCCATCGTGCAGGCTTGTATATGTGGTTCTATGTAGATTGTGTTTCAAAGGTGGAGCTTGTTTACAACTATGAACATTCTCCGATGTGCTTTTTGGACCTTCATTCCCAGAGCGAGAGCAGTGCCGAGGCTCTAGAAATGCCATGGATATTCTGAGCTGTCAGTGGCATTTCCCCGGTACTGTTCCCTTGGTGCCGCTCCTTGAAATGTCCAAAGGGATTATCATGTGTCTTGTGGCGGGTCCTAGCATTGTGAAAGGAAGCTGCTGCACCTGGCTCAGAGGATTTCGGATGTGGTGGGAGGAGGAGTAGTACTACGACTCTAAATTGTATCACAGCATATCGATTCCATCTTGAGAGTGGGGTTGGGGGGTTATGAAGGGGGGCTTTTATTGTACTTTTATACATTGTACCCTTGAAACTAATTCAATTTTTAAAAATTAATTAATTTATTTGGGGCTGCATTGGGTCTTTGTTGCTGCTAGCGGGTGTTCTCTAGTTGCAGTGAGCAGGGGCTCCTCTTGGCTGTGGTGCACGGGCTTCTCATTGCAGTGGCTTCTCTTGTTGTGGAGCATGGTCTCTAGGCACGCAGGCTTCCGTAGTTGTGGCACGTGGGCTCGGTTGATGTGGCACACGGGCTCTAGAGCGCAGGCTCAGTAGTTGTGGCACGCGGGCTTAGTTACTCCGTGGCACGTGGGATCTTCCCAGACCAGGGCTCGAACCCATGACCCCTGCATTCGCAGGCATATTCTTAACCACTGCTCCACCAGGGAAGCCCGATAATTCAGTTTTTTATAAAGAGAAGATTCCTAATATTATTCCAAAATTTAAAAATATGTAGTTGGATAACACTATGAAAAATTAACTGATATATTCTTTTATTATTTCTCTTTGCTCCCTGGATTTTTTTCCCCATCCAGTCAGCTAGGCACTGTGAGTTCACTGCATTAGGAAGGTAAAGACTCAGCAGAAATGAGGGAGAAAAACAGAAAAGTCTCAGCTTTGGAATGTTCACAACGGAGGCCACAGTAGAACAGGTGAGAATTCTGTGAACCAAAAATAAATGTCGTCTCAAATGCAAAAAAGTATTCTCTGCACTGGGAGGCAGGAGAGGGAGGGAAGGAAGGACTGAAGGAGAGAGATCAGTGTGGCCAGGGACATGGAGACTGTGCTTAAGGACGATATGCCCAGGAAGAGAATCAGAATCTGGAGAAGATTCAGCCTGCACGTGATCATTGCCTCCAGTCAGCACCCTCATCTCAGACGTTGGGAAATTCAGAGAGAGAGTGGGAGTACGTCAGGAGGGCCACGCGCATAGTCTGTGTGGCAGGGGTTGTGGCCGTTCCCTATTTGTGAGGAGTCCCCAGCAATTTGCAGGCCTCTTCTGGAAAATGCTGGCGGACGTCTCTAGTGCTTATGTGAAAGCTTGTTCACAAACCTTGAAAGATACAGATGTAGATGACAGATAGATGCATAGATAGAAAAAGGTCATTAAATAAAAGCTCCAGGAAAGGTTTGGAAAATGCCCTTTATTGCATAGGACGCTTCTATTGTCATATGATGTTAGACTGAGTGCCGGTCCCTTCATCCTCCTTCAGACCACGGCATTCTGTCTGCTACTCTCCCGAGGGTCCTTTCTTCTCCCTGGAAGGGATAAAACAAATGAGGTAGAACAGGAAGAGACAAGAAGCACTCCAAGCTCTGCTGGTCAGGGTTACCCTCCAGCATTGCCTTAATGCTCAGAGCCACACACACCACAGTGAGCTTGGCTCCAGATCAACTACCACGCAACGAAGGTTCTGGAACATTTCCATATCTCGGGGGACCTCATTTCCACGTGACTCTCTTTCATATTCCCCTTTGTCACAGAAGGCTAGGTCCAGGGGTCCGGGTGAGATCTCGGCTCAGGCCCAAGGCTCTCAGACCTCAAAGTTCTGGTCCTGCAAGGGCCCCTGTCCTCTCTTGAGACCACTCCTGGCTCTCTCTGCCGAGAAGGAGCTGCTGGCAGTACGTCCTCTAAGAGTTGAGGTCCATCGTGCAGACCCTGAGAAAACTCCTAGGAAAAGGCTCCACCTTCTTGTTTACGTCAACAGAGGTCAATGCCTTTGTTAGTGCTGGGTGTGTCCCATTTGATGCAACTGCAGAGCCATTAGGTCAACCAGCACATGTGTGCGGCCCCTTCCCTTAGACTCCTCTGGGCCCTCGTGACATAGGCTCAGAAGACTGCCAGCCTCAAGCCTTACCTCTTCCAAGGGACGGCCACACCGTCTTCCAGGATCTTCTGTCCCATGAATCTCAGTTGCTGTTTGGAACTCAAAGGAGAGAAAAGACCCTGCCTGCGGGGTCTCTTTGGGCTGGGGCCTTCCCCCGTGGGCTGCTCTCCCTCATTCTCCTTTTCTTCTTGCTTCTCTACCTCCTTCTCCTCCTCCTCCTCCTCCTCCTCCTCCTCGTTCTCCTCCTCCTCCTCCTCGTCCTCTTCCTCAGGGGTGCTCTCGGATTCCACATTGCCCATCCGCTGGGCCATGGTGAGATGAAAGGCATGGCAGCTGAAGCCCTGCAGGACGCCGCCCTTCACGTGCTGCTGGAGGATCTCCAAGGTGGGGAAGACCCGGCAGCAGGCCATGCACCTGAAGCCGGTCTCCATGGTCAGCATCCAGTCCGCTGTCTTGGCGCTGGGTCTCTCCTCGACGGCAGGTGGCCCTGATGGGCTGCCTGGCTCTGCCCTTTCCTCATACTCTTTCTCCTCCCCAGTGGGCTCACTGTCAGACAGGAGGCTTTCGGTGCACACATCAGAAGAGGGGTCAGTGGCTACTGCGCACACATCCTCAGGAAGGGTCACTTCTTCTATCCTCAGCTGCTTTTCAGGCAACTCCAAGGGTTTCTTTGTCTTCCAGGAGACAGCGACACCCTTGTTCACTTGTACCTGCATGTAGTGTATTTTCATGCCCCTTTCCTCTTTGTCTGGGTGCAGATAGTTCTTACAGGGTGAAGAGGGTGAGGAGGAGACACAGTGTGATGGGGAAGCGGTCTCTCCTTCTTCCTGATCCTGGGCTAGGGGTGGTCTAGGCTGGGCAGTGTCTCGATGAAATCTCCGGATTCCTGAAAAAGGAAATTAAAATCATAATAACATGCATGGGCCATGCCGGAAGCTGAGGGAGCAGGTGTGGTAGACGAGAGAGGGACATTGGCACGACATAGCAATGTCGTGAGCTTGGTGTCCGTTGGCCGTAGGACGGAGTGGTGTATGTGGTGTCATCTGTGGGCTTTTCATGTGCGTGGGGGGGTATACTGGAGCGGTGTCTGTATACAGGGGTGTGGAGTATGGTGGTGAGGGCTGTAGTATGTGAGGGATGCGGCTGGATGCGTGTACGATGAGGAGTGTGAGTTTGGGAATATCGGTGGTGCATTCCTTGTGGAATGGGGCTGTGGTGCAGGAGAGTACTGTGGAGCACGTGCTTGGGGTTGATGTGCACTGAGAAGGGCTGTGCCTGGAGGGCGCGTGTATGTGTGAGCTGTGTGCACCTGAGCTGGATGGTCCTGCTCTCAGGCTGGAGGTGTATGATGCAGAACTCTGTCCTTCTCTGGAAGCAAAGGCAAAGACAAAGCCTACATTTTCCTCTGAAGATGCTTAATCTGGTCCCTCTTCCCTCCACCTCAAGCCCAGACCTTTCCGGCCCCTGCTCCTTGACTTCCCCACCATGGTAGTAGCAGTATTCACACACACATCCCCAGACTCAGCTGGCATCCACGCCCTCGGAACAGCTCAGCCATCCTGCCCAGGCTCCTCCACAGAGCCCTCATCACCTCTGATGACCCTGGATTTCCTCTCAGCCTCCCTGGGATCTGTGTGCCTCCTGCTTCACAGCCAAGCACCCCGTCACCTGAGGAGCCCCACTCCCTTACCAGCGTAGCTGAGCTTGCGCAGAGTAGAAGTACAGAAGAAGTATTTAGAGGCAGAGGAGACCTCCACTGCCCCTGGGCTGCAGCCTTGGGCCACCACAGTGGATCCAAGCCGAGGGGGATCCTCTTGTGACTTCGAGATTCCTGAGGGAGGAATGAAAGGCTCAGGGTGGGTTCATCAGTCCTCTGTCCACAAATATTTACTGAGTGTGTGACACGTGTCAGGTGCAGTGAATACACACAGCTGAGAGTGTGGTTCCCAGTGGATCCTCCAGGATTTAATTCCAATCAATACTTATTCTCTCACTGTCTAGTTGGTAATGTAGGCCTCGGTGGTGACTGTGAGTGTGTGGGAAGAGTGAGTGATGTGTATCAGTTAAGTCTGTGGTAAGTGTGGGGTTGGCATGGGGAGCACAGTGCAGACGTGTCTATCTGTGTCTGTGGCCTTTGTGTGCATGGTTTCTGTTCACAAGTCAGGAATTCTGGGACATGTAACGTTTCCTCATTACATGGTGTGGCTTGTATTTATGGTGTGTGTTCATTCATTCATTCACCAAGATTCAGTAAGCAGCTACTCCTGTGTATCCGGCACTCTTCCATTGTTGTAGTCTTTGGTAACGCTGCACATTCTAGTAGGGGAAGACACACACTAAACAAAACTACAATAAATATATAATACATCAGCTGGTGGCAAGTATATAAGGGTTGCCAGACTTAGCGAACAAGAATACAAGGCACCCAGTTAAATTTCAGTTTCAGATAAACCCAGAATAATCTTTTAGTGTAAGTATTCCCATGCAGTATTTGGCCTGACTTAGTTTTAGTGTAAGTATAGCCCATACAATATGTGGGACATACGGATACTGAAAAATTACTTGTTCTTTATCTAGAATTCAAATTGAACTGGATAGCCCATATTTTCTCTGGCAATCCTGACATGGGTTACTGAGACTGTGGTTTACTGTGGTTTGTACAAAGCGGGTCTGGCATTACTCAAGAATGTGTTATAAGTGTGGTGTGTATGACACGTGACTGGTTCTTATAGAGGTATTTAGAGATGGCTGAAGTTAGTTGTGTTTGTGCAAGAGTTGAGGAGATACATGTATATAGTGTGTGTGTGTGTGTGTGTGTGTCCTATATATATAGTGTGTGTGTCTATATACATATCTCATCTCCAGCGTTTGGTGTTGGAGGAGAGGATTGTGATACAGGTGGGTTGTATGAGAACGTAGTATAGGAGGGATGCGTGTATATACCTCCATGTGCTGTGTGTGGTTTACTAAGGAAGTTATATGTGGGGTGTGTGATATTTTTGCTGCATCAGAGTGTACATGGGTGTATGAGTTACTGTCTCATAAAACACCCCTAACAAGAATTCTGTATACACTCTTACGTACACCGAGTGTCAGCCAGGTCCAGGCAGGGTGACAAGAACTTTACCACGCAGACTTTATATCTGGTAAGCACTCTACCCCCATTCATCTCGCTCTTCTCTGCACTACCACACACACACACACACACACACACACACACACACACACTCACACACACACACACAGGAACATAGGGCAAAATATTCTGAATGGTCAGGGGCAGTCATTGCCTTCCCCAGCCTGTCCCAGCCACTGCCTGGAAATCTGCCTGCTGTCTAGAGCTCCATTCCCAGGGCCCATCCTACAGTCTCCAGGGCCCTGGGCCTGGTAAGAGCTACTGGGCTCTAATCTGGGGCAGAGGCCTCTAGCTGGAGCTCTGGGGTGACCACCCCTCTCCCAGGGCAAGCTACTCGCCTACATTTAATGCACGCAGGCACCACGTGGCCCGTGGCTCTCAGAGCTCCCCGCAGGACCCTGAGGCCATTTCTCACCCCCGCTCACGCAGTCTCAGTCTCTGGAAAACCCTTCCCTTCCCTTGATCTCCTTTGGGAAATTCTTCCTGTTGAAGGAATAAAACCTCCTTGCTTTCAATATGACACCATCCCTAGACAAACAATCTTCTTTCAAAGTGCATTCCACTTGTCAAGATATTTTTCAACAGGGCCTTCAACTCATGGGGCTTCTCTTTCCACTTTGGTAAAAGAGGCCAAGCAACTCATGGGTCTCTCTCAGCATCCTTGCATCCTTCACATCCCCCACCTCATGACCCCTAGGAAAGATCCAAGAGCATAAGAGAGAAATCGGGGACTGAGAAAAGCTGCACCTCTAGGTCTGTGCAAGCAGGATGCAGCCTGCTGTGAGTCCGACAAAGCTCCAGGCCCGGCTGCCCCAGGAGAGAGTCCTCAGACCAGCGGAGCTGACCTCCCATCTCCCAGGGGGCATCTGGCCGTTCTGTGCCGTCTCACACCACAGGGACCCTCCGGATAGATACGGCAGCATCAGTGAGACAAGGTCTCTCGCTCCCTGCTTCACAGGTGACACGTTCTCAGTCCCCCGCTTCCTAGAGAAGCTTCAGTTTGGCAGAAACCCATGTGCCCCAGACAAGTTGCCCCCCACATACCTCCTCCGTTCTCGGCAGTTTCCTGGGACTCTTCATTTTCCAGATGTTTCCTCTTTTGTCGCCGTTCCATCGTACCAACTAGAAGTCTCCCTTAGAAGATGCCTCAAGAGATGTCCAACTCCTCCTCTTCCCTACAGGTTGGCCCTTCTTGGCTCTTGGGCAATCCGTTGAAATGATTCAATACAAACAAAAATAGTCAAGTCTCCTAAATGGCTGAAAAACTTGTACCACTTGGTGAACCAGCAGTAGTGCCTAGTGCTCACCAGGGCTGTTATGTTTGCAAGGTTGCCAGGCTCACAGTGGAATTCTGTGACCTCAGTGATGACATCAGAGCATTCGGTGGACCTAGGTTGAGCACAGTGTCTGCAATAGCACAGGCCCCATTTTCAAGAACAATTCCTTTTTCCCAGCCGAAGCTTTCCCGTGAAAGGGAAAGGTTCCTACCATATCTATTATAAATTGTATCATACCATGTCTATTATAAAATTCACATTTTGATTGGAGATCTTTTAATGTCTTTTCTAGAGAGATTTAATATGAATGTTTTAAATGGTCTCCAGTTTCCCTGTGGATTATTGACATTTTAAACTCTGCACTTCAATTTTCCCTCAATACGTGTAATTTTGTCACGGCTATTCCTGTACTTAAAGATGAGGAACTATATAATTGATTTCTTCATTTTTTCCCCATCTCTTTCCAAGGTACTGCATTTGATTGTGTCTTGCGACTGAGTGAAAAATGCTAGTCCTTGAGTCAGGACATTGGGCCCTTTAGCAAGTAACTCAACCTATCTGGGCTTCAGCTTCTGTATGTGCGATCAAGAGGCTTGGACTAGCTGACTTTTCAAATGCTGTGTTTCTTTGATTCACTCTCACTTACTGATCTGCTCCTTAAGAAGAGGGTCTGTTCTCATAAAGTAACAACAGTCTCTTCCTAACCTTGGGTTGGGCGGAGTTTAACTGTTCGTACTCAGTTCGTTAGTTATATTGCCTTCTACGTATGCTTAACTCTAAATAATTTATACGGCTCTTGTGACAATTTTTAGATCTTCTTTTTTTCTTATTTTCTTTTATAGTTTCTAATTTGTTATCGCCAGTGTAGAGGAGCCTGATTGACTTTTAAAATTTATTGATCTTGTATGTGTGTGCCTTGTTGAACCGTCTTATTAGTTCCTGCTAGTTTATCTGTGGGTTCTTTTGGGTCTCCTAGATAAATGAGCATATTAAATGTAAATAATGTGTTCTTTGGATAAAGTTTATTTTCTTGCATCTCTATATATAGAAGCAATATGTTGAATTGATTTAAATATTTAAACACTTACATACCTGTTATCACAATCTAACATTGTTTATCTTATTTTCTTTCAATCAATATTATGTTTTCAAGATTTATCCACGTGAATCCACAGAGATCTAGGTCTTTGATTTTTGACTGTTTGATATTATGTGATCACATGCATATAGCATCATTTATTTTCCATTCAAGCATTATTGGACAATTGGAATGTTTCCCTCCCTTCTCTAGAACAAACAACATTTCCCAGAATATCCCTGAAGATGACTGACAGTCGAGAAGGGCCAGGCTGCCCGAAGGATTGCTACTTGCTTTTAGCCACCTTCCAACAGGCCGTCTCCAGCCAGCAATTTGAAGCACAGCTGAAATGAGAACTGCCCCAAATGTGAAGATCTTAGGAGCTTCCTAGAAGGTGGGAGGTTAATGATAGGCATCCTGCTGGGATCCCAGGGGAGTCTGAGCTGGCCTGAAGCTCATCTTCCTCCTCCACCTCTCAAGAGAAATGTGGAGGAAAGAAGACTTCAAAAACTGTGAGCAGGCAGAGGGAGAGATATTGGGGGCCGAAGCTGTAACTGAGGTCTTGGAGTGGGCTGTGAGCACGCAGAGCCTCTCGAGAGCCAGGCTCTGCCTTCTGAGGACTTCTCCCCTAAGGCTGCTCATAATTCACGTGATACCAGCCATATAGAGCCGACTTGGCCCACACTGTCACAGAAAGCCTTATCAGAATCTCTTCTTCTTCATACACTCTTGTGTCTGTTACTTGGTTATTGCCTTTGGTACTCCACTGATGTGAACCACAGTCGCCAGGGGATGGAGGACACTAGTGACCCATCTTGCTCTGTGGCCTCAGTCCACAGCTGGAGGGTAAGGGAAGAGGCCAAATGAAGGTCAAGAAGGAAAGATGGAGTTTGAAGAGAAGACCTGAGTTAAGGGTGTCTTCTCAAGTCTTGATGACTGAAATGTAGCTCCAGTACCTGAAGTCCTGCTTGTTCTCAAGGCTGACCGCGGGGCTGGGTGCACTCAGTGAAGGAACCGTATACACTTAGTATTTCCTTGCTTGCTCACACTTGCCCTCCTCTGATACACCCTCTGCAAGACTGATCTTCCCCTGAAACAACTTTCCACCTGCTACTGTCATCTCAGGAACATTTGCTTCACCTTCCTAGTGTCCCCCTAGAATGCCATTGCAGCCAATTCATAATTTGATAATCATGCTGCTTACCATATTCTCAGCAACTTCTGAGAAATTTTATTCACTTTATTCCATAGTCTTCACCCATCAATAATCTTCCTTAACTTCCTAGCTGCAGGTTAACCCATTCGGAATCATTTCTTTTGCTTTCTCTTCTTTGGCAAATCCTTTCTATCTTTTAAGGTCTTTTTCTTGTCTCTCTACCATCTTGCCTTCCTGAACTTCTTTTTTTTTCGTTTAAGTAACCTTTCAATCTCCTTCCCCAATTTCCTCATAAACATTGAGAGTTTATTCCTCACACGTTAGACAGCGGTTTATGAATGGCCAGGCATAATGGACTCAGAATGAGTTGGCACCCCCGAGGTACCTGTCTTGCTGGGGAGCCACAGGTGAAGGGCTCTCTGCTGGACACATGTTTGCATGGAGTCAGGCTGAGTGGCCTCAGGGTGTTTGCTCTGCACTTGTGTGTGTTTCTCCCTAGTTGGTTTCCTTGTCCAGCCACCTGTGACCTCCCTCCATCCAGCCCAGGGAATCCTTCTCATCACAGGGGTAGGATGTTTGTCTCATTTTCCATCACATCCTTTCCCCAAAGTTTGGTTGTGAGTTGTTCCCATTCCAAAGACCTTTCCTCTTTGAAGAGAAAAGAGAAAATCTTGTCTCTCCTTTTCTCTCACTTCACTTCTGCTCTATTATCTCCTCCGTCCAGAATGGCCCACTGACTCACATGGGTGTAGATCCAAAGATGGCAAGAAATGCCAGCAATTCTGAGATAATAATACGGATGGATCAGGAAAACTTGAAAACCTTTATCCCGCCACATTAAAAAAAATTGCACTTCCAGTGTATTCAGAGTCTCAGTGTAGAAACACAAATGATAGAGAAATTGAATTACACTCAAGTTTTTCTTTCCTCCTTTCCTGATTTATTCTAATCCTCCAAGTTAACATGATGAACTCTTTGTTGTGTAAAGTTTCAGACATTTTCTACCCATGCACACTTTTCTTCTTTTCACATTAGAGTGTGAACTAGGTCACTTTCAACATGCTGTGATTCTGTGATTCACTGTCTCCCACCGAGTCATCCACGGATAATGTCATCTGTTTCACGGAGAAATATTTCCAATAGCTAATAGCCAATGTCTGTGGAGTGCTTACTCTGTGTCGGTTTCTTGTAACTACTTTACAGATCATTTGTACAGCGTACCCATGGACCAGGTACAATTATGACCCCCAAGTGACAGATAAGTGCAGATAAGTACAAATAAATACAGAGGCCAAGTGACTTGCCCAAGACACTGGAGCAAATCAAAATCCATGCCTCTGTAATCATTTTGCTCTATTGCCTCTGTCTGGGAGGCTTGATGATTTGGCAACTAAAACCTTAAATATCATGTTCCATTTTTATATCTGTGACACAAGCGTGGGGCTGTGATACAGGGTAAGTAACCTGACTACTTTTGAAAACCCTTATGCACCTGGATGAAAGTAAGCCAGGGACTGCAAGCCATAGATTTAAGGTTTCCTACCAACTTTTAAAAATAGCTTCTTTAATGCAATTTATGTAGTGTCAAGTCTAGGATGTAGTCCAAATAGTAACAGAAAAATGGAGATATGTAGAAAAATACTTAAAGTTGACAAGTATTGGGAGTGTAGTATTTTTGGGGCCAGCGTGTAGACCACAGGAAAACTTGCTGTTTCCATCCCAAAGGGAAGAGCCCTACGTTGCAACTGCCAAGGTCCCTGGGACAGCAAGTGTGCTCACTGCTTAGTAAAGAAGCATCCTCAGTTTGATAGAATCATATGGGAGCCTTACATTTGGTTAGCAGTTCTACATTCTTGATGTAATAATATTTTCAGGGTGTGGGAGGGTATCAAGCTCTGAAAATACCCTTGGAGAGATCTGCTTATTAAGTTTGGCTTTTTCAGTCTCCCAACTACTTCTTTACTAAACACCAGGCGGTTTCCTTCACTTTTCAGAACCATATTGTTTTTCCCTTCTCTAATGAACTTTGAAATACTTTTGTATGAGCTATTGAGATTGGGAAAAAATAAACATCTCTTTAAAATAAGGAAGATAATAACAATGACAAGTAGAAAAAGCTCTAAAACAGAGAATATCCTCCATTCTAGCCACTGACTGGGAGTGGAAGGTTCGTGCTCGCTGTCCAGGACGTAGAAATAAAAGCTGAGGAGGCGCTGAGGCGTCTCCTGGATCTCTATGAGCCTCCATCATTTCTGCTGAGTAGGGTTGACAGATAAAATATAGACTGTTTAGTTAAATATGAATGTTTGAAAAACAACGAGTACATTTTGAAGATAAGTATGCCCCATATAGTTCATAGGATCTACTTATACTAAAAATAATGACTTATTATTCATGTGAAGTTCAAGTTTAACTGGGTATCCTGTATTTTTATGTCCTAAATCTGACAGCCCTACTGATGATCCACAATGGAGGCAGTTGAGGAACGGTACATGCTGGCTCTCGGACAGTCAGAAATGGCTTCAGCCGATCCAGGTACAGTATGAAATTCTTTTTGGATGTAGCTCAGAAGCCATGGCCAGCCCTTGACTGCAAGTACTGCCTCGGGTTTCCCTGAGGTGGGGTAAACCTTCCTCTTAATGGCCTTTTGGTAAGTCTGGAAGACCATATACAAGGGGAGCCCCAAAGTCAGTTTCATCCTCACAACCATGTTTCCAATTCCTGGAATTGGCTGCATGTGACTCACAAGAGCTGAGGAGGTTTGTGGAAGTTGGGAGTGTCATAGCTTGAACCCTTTGTAGGTAAAGTTTTGCTGTTGTGAGAGTTTTAACAGGAGCAATGTGAAAGACTCCAAGTCCCCAGGTAGATAGAAATAATCCTGTTCTACCTGTGTGTATGTGACAAGTCTCTAATAGTTCAGAGAGCAAGTATCTGGTCTTAGAAAGACTGATCCAAGCTTGGATGTTTCTGGTGACAAGGCAAGGTCCTGTGTTTCAAGTTCACCTTTTATGGTTGAGGAGACAATAAGGTGGTCAGAAGGGAAATCATGGAGGAGACCTTGGCTTCATCCATCGTGCAGGCTTGTATATGTGGTTCTATGTAGATTGTGTTTCAAAGGTGGAGCTTGTTTACAACTATGAACATTCTCCGATGTGCTTTTTGGACCTTCATTCCCAGAGCGAGAGCAGTGCCGAGGCTCTAGAAATGCCATGGATATTCTGAGCTGTCAGTGGCATTTCCCCGGTACTGTTCCCTTGGTGCCGCTCCTTGAAATGTCCAAAGGGATTATCATGTGTCTTGTGGCGGGTCCTAGCATTGTGAAAGGAAGCTGCTGCACCTGGCTCAGAGGATTTCGGATGTGGTGGGAGGAGGAGTAGTACTACGACTCTAAATTGTATCACAGCATATCGATTCCATCTTGAGAGTGGGGTTGGGGGGTTATGAAGGGGGGCTTTTATTGTACTTTTATACATTGTACCCTTGAAACTAATTCAATTTTTAAAAATTAATTAATTTATTTGGGGCTGCATTGGGTCTTTGTTGCTGCTAGCGGGTGTTCTCTAGTTGCAGTGAGCAGGGGCTCCTCTTGGCTGTGGTGCACGGGCTTCTCATTGCAGTGGCTTCTCTTGTTGTGGAGCATGGTCTCTAGGCACGCAGGCTTCCGTAGTTGTGGCACGTGGGCTCGGTTGATGTGGCACACGGGCTCTAGAGCGCAGGCTCAGTAGTTGTGGCACGCGGGCTTAGTTACTCCGTGGCACGTGGGATCTTCCCAGACCAGGGCTCGAACCCATGACCCCTGCATTCGCAGGCATATTCTTAACCACTGCTCCACCAGGGAAGCCCGATAATTCAGTTTTTTATAAAGAGAAGATTCCTAATATTATTCCAAAATTTAAAAATATGTAGTTGGATAACACTATGAAAAATTAACTGATATATTCTTTTATTATTTCTCTTTGCTCCCTGGATTTTTTTCCCCATCCAGTCAGCTAGGCACTGTGAGTTCACTGCATTAGGAAGGTAAAGACTCAGCAGAAATGAGGGAGAAAAACAGAAAAGTCTCAGCTTTGGAATGTTCACAACGGAGGCCACAGTAGAACAGGTGAGAATTCTGTGAACCAAAAATAAATGTCGTCTCAAATGCAAAAAAGTATTCTCTGCACTGGGAGGCAGGAGAGGGAGGGAGGGAAGGACTGAAGGAGAGAGATCAGTGTGGCCAGGGACATGGAGACTGTGCTTAAGGACGATATGCCCAGGAAGAGAATCAGAATCTGGAGAAGATTCAGCCTGCACGTGATCATTGCCTCCAGTCAGCACCCTCATCTCAGACGTTGGGAAATTCAGAGAGAGAGTGGGAGTACGTCAGGAGGGCCACGCGCATAGTCTGTGTGGCAGGGGTTGTGGCCGTTCCCTATTTGTGAGGAGTCCCCAGCAATTTGCAGGCCTCTTCTGGAAAATGCTGGCGGACGTCTCTAGTGCTTATGTGAAAGCTTGTTCACAAACCTTGAAAGATACAGATGTAGATGACAGATAGATGCATAGATAGAAAAAGGTCATTAAATAAAAGCTCCAGGAAAGGTTTGGAAAATGCCCTTTATTGCATAGGACGCTTCTATTGTCATATGATGTTAGACTGAGTGCCGGTCCCTTCATCCTCCTTCAGACCACGGCATTCTGTCTGCTACTCTCCCGAGGGTCCTTTCTTCTCCCTGGAAGGGATAAAACAAATGAGGTAGAACAGGAAGAGACAAGAAGCACTCCAAGCTCTGCTGGTCAGGGTTACCCTCCAGCATTGCCTTAATGCTCAGAGCCACACACACCACAGTGAGCTTGGCTCCAGATCAACTACCACGCAACGAAGGTTCTGGAACATTTCCATATCTCGGGGGACCTCATTTCCACGTGACTCTCTTTCATATTCCCCTTTGTCACAGAAGGCTAGGTCCAGGGGTCCGGGTGAGATCTCGGCTCAGGCCCAAGGCTCTCAGACCTCAAAGTTCTGGTCCTGCAAGGGCCCCTGTCCTCTCTTGAGACCACTCCTGGCTCTCTCTGCCGAGAAGGAGCTGCTGGCAGTACGTCCTCTAAGAGTTGAGGTCCATCGTGCAGACCCTGAGAAAACTCCTAGGAAAAGGCTCCACCTTCTTGTTTACGTCAACAGAGGTCAATGCCTTTGTTAGTGCTGGGTGTGTCCCATTTGATGCAACTGCAGAGCCATTAGGTCAACCAGCACATGTGTGCGGCCCCTTCCCTTAGACTCCTCTGGGCCCTCGTGACATAGGCTCAGAAGACTGCCAGCCTCAAGCCTTACCTCTTCCAAGGGACGGCCACACCGTCTTCCAGGATCTTCTGTCCCATGAATCTCAGTTGCTGTTTGGAACTCAAAGGAGAGAAAAGACCCTGCCTGCGGGGTCTCTTTGGGCTGGGGCCTTCCCCCGTGGGCTGCTCTCCCTCATTCTCCTTTTCTTCTTGCTTCTCTACCTCCTTCTCCTCCTCCTCCTCCTCCTCCTCCTCCTCGTTCTCCTCCTCCTCCTCCTCGTCCTCTTCCTCAGGGGTGCTCTCGGATTCCACATTGCCCATCCGCTGGGCCATGGTGAGATGAAAGGCATGGCAGCTGAAGCCCTGCAGGACGCCGCCCTTCACGTGCTGCTGGAGGATCTCCAAGGTGGGGAAGACCCGGCAGCAGGCCATGCACCTGAAGCCGGTCTCCATGGTCAGCATCCAGTCCGCTGTCTTGGCGCTGGGTCTCTCCTCGACGGCAGGTGGCCCTGATGGGCTGCCTGGCTCTGCCCTTTCCTCATACTCTTTCTCCTCCCCAGTGGGCTCACTGTCAGACAGGAGGCTTTCGGTGCACACATCAGAAGAGGGGTCAGTGGCTACTGCGCACACATCCTCAGGAAGGGTCACTTCTTCTATCCTCAGCTGCTTTTCAGGCAACTCCAAGGGTTTCTTTGTCTTCCAGGAGACAGCGACACCCTTGTTCACTTGTACCTGCATGTAGTGTATTTTCATGCCCCTTTCCTCTTTGTCTGGGTGCAGATAGTTCTTACAGGGTGAAGAGGGTGAGGAGGAGACACAGTGTGATGGGGAAGCGGTCTCTCCTTCTTCCTGATCCTGGGCTAGGGGTGGTCTAGGCTGGGCAGTGTCTCGATGAAATCTCCGGATTCCTGAAAAAGGAAATTAAAATCATAATAACATGCATGGGCCATGCCGGAAGCTGAGGGAGCAGGTGTGGTAGACGAGAGAGGGACATTGGCACGACATAGCAATGTCGTGAGCTTGGTGTCCGTTGGCCGTAGGACGGAGTGGTGTATGTGGTGTCATCTGTGGGCTTTTCATGTGCGTGGGGGGGTATACTGGAGCGGTGTCTGTATACAGGGGTGTGGAGTATGGTGGTGAGGGCTGTAGTATGTGAGGGATGCGGCTGGATGCGTGTACGATGAGGAGTGTGAGTTTGGGAATATCGGTGGTGCATTCCTTGTGGAATGGGGCTGTGGTGCAGGAGAGTACTGTGGAGCACGTGCTTGGGGTTGATGTGCACTGAGAAGGGCTGTGCCTGGAGGGCGCGTGTATGTGTGAGCTGTGTGCACCTGAGCTGGATGGTCCTGCTCTCAGGCTGGAGGTGTATGATGCAGAACTCTGTCCTTCTCTGGAAGCAAAGGCAAAGACAAAGCCTACATTTTCCTCTGAAGATGCTTAATCTGGTCCCTCTTCCCTCCACCTCAAGCCCAGACCTTTCCGGCCCCTGCTCCTTGACTTCCCCACCATGGTAGTAGCAGTATTCACACACACATCCCCAGACTCAGCTGGCATCCACGCCCTCGGAACAGCTCAGCCATCCTGCCCAGGCTCCTCCACAGAGCCCTCATCACCTCTGATGACCCTGGATTTCCTCTCAGCCTCCCTGGGATCTGTGTGCCTCCTGCTTCACAGCCAAGCACCCCGTCACCTGAGGAGCCCCACTCCCTTACCAGCGTAGCTGAGCTTGCGCAGAGTAGAAGTACAGAAGAAGTATTTAGAGGCAGAGGAGACCTCCACTGCCCCTGGGCTGCAGCCTTGGGCCACCACAGTGGATCCAAGCCGAGGGGGATCCTCTTGTGACTTCGAGATTCCTGAGGGAGGAATGAAAGGCTCAGGGTGGGTTCATCAGTCCTCTGTCCACAAATATTTACTGAGTGTGTGACACGTGTCAGGTGCAGTGAATACACACAGCTGAGAGTGTGGTTCCCAGTGGATCCTCCAGGATTTAATTCCAATCAATACTTATTCTCTCACTGTCTAGTTGGTAATGTAGGCCTCGGTGGTGACTGTGAGTGTGTGGGAAGAGTGAGTGATGTGTATCAGTTAAGTCTGTGGTAAGTGTGGGGTTGGCATGGGGAGCACAGTGCAGACGTGTCTATCTGTGTCTGTGGCCTTTGTGTGCATGGTTTCTGTTCACAAGTCAGGAATTCTGGGACATGTAACGTTTCCTCATTACATGGTGTGGCTTGTATTTATGGTGTGTGTTCATTCATTCATTCACCAAGATTCAGTAAGCAGCTACTCCTGTGTATCCGGCACTCTTCCATTGTTGTAGTCTTTGGTAACGCTGCACATTCTAGTAGGGGAAGACACACACTAAACAAAACTACAATAAATATATAATACATCAGCTGGTGGCAAGTATATAAGGGTTGCCAGACTTAGCGAACAAGAATACAAGGCACCCAGTTAAATTTCAGTTTCAGATAAACCCAGAATAATCTTTTAGTGTAAGTATTCCCATGCAGTATTTGGCCTGACTTAGTTTTAGTGTAAGTATAGCCCATACAATATGTGGGACATACGGATACTGAAAAATTACTTGTTCTTTATCTAGAATTCAAATTGAACTGGATAGCCCATATTTTCTCTGGCAATCCTGACATGGGTTACTGAGACTGTGGTTTACTGTGGTTTGTACAAAGCGGGTCTGGCATTACTCAAGAATGTGTTATAAGTGTGGTGTGTATGACACGTGACTGGTTCTTATAGAGGTATTTAGAGATGGCTGAAGTTAGTTGTGTTTGTGCAAGAGTTGAGGAGATACATGTATATAGTGTGTGTGTGTGTGTGTGTGTGTCCTATATATATAGTGTGTGTGTCTATATACATATCTCATCTCCAGCGTTTGGTGTTGGAGGAGAGGATTGTGATACAGGTGGGTTGTATGAGAACGTAGTATAGGAGGGATGCGTGTATATACCTCCATGTGCTGTGTGTGGTTTACTAAGGAAGTTATATGTGGGGTGTGTGATATTTTTGCTGCATCAGAGTGTACATGGGTGTATGAGTTACTGTCTCATAAAACACCCCTAACAAGAATTCTGTATACACTCTTACGTACACCGAGTGTCAGCCAGGTCCAGGCAGGGTGACAAGAACTTTACCACGCAGACTTTATATCTGGTAAGCACTCTACCCCCATTCATCTCGCTCTTCTCTGCACTACCACACACACACACACACACACACACACACACTCACACACACACACACAGGAACATAGGGCAAAATATTCTGAATGGTCAGGGGCAGTCATTGCCTTCCCCAGCCTGTCCCAGCCACTGCCTGGAAATCTGCCTGCTGTCTAGAGCTCCATTCCCAGGGCCCATCCTACAGTCTCCAGGGCCCTGGGCCCGGTAGGAGCTACTGGGCTCTAATCTGGGGCAGAGGCCTCTAGCTGGAGCTCTGGGGTGACCACCCCTCTCCCAGGGCAAGCTACTCGCCTACATTTAATGCACGCAGGCACCACGTGGCCCGTGGCTCTCAGAGCTCCCCGCAGGACCCTGAGGCCATTTCTCACCCCCGCTCACGCGGTCTCAGTCTCTGGAAAACCCTTCCCTTCCCTTGATCTCCTTTGGGAAATTCTTCCTGTTGAAGGAATAAAACCTCCTTGCTTTCAATATGACACCATCCCTAGACAAACAATCTTCTTTCAAAGTGCATTCCACTTGTCAAGATATTTTTCAACAGGGCCTTCAACTCATGGGGCTTCTCTTTCCACTTTGGTAAAAGAGGCCAAGCAACTCATGGGTCTCTCTCAGCATCCTTGCATCCTTCACATCCCCCACCTCATGACCCCTAGGAAAGATCCAAGAGCATAAGAGAGAAATCGGGGACTGAGAAAAGCTGCACCTCTAGGTCTGTGCAAGCAGGATGCAGCCTGCTGTGAGTCCGACAAAGCTCCAGGCCCGGCTGCCCCAGGAGAGAGTCCTCAGACCAGCGGAGCTGACCTCCCATCTCCCAGGGGGCATCTGGCCGTTCTGTGCCGTCTCACACCACAGGGACCCTCCGGATAGATACGGCAGCATCAGTGAGACAAGGTCTCTCGCTCCCTGCTTCACAGGTGACACGTTCTCAGTCCCCCGCTTCCTAGAGAAGCTTCAGTTTGGCAGAAACCCATGTGCCCCAGACAAGTTGCCCCCCACATACCTCCTCCGTTCTCGGCAGTTTCCTGGGACTCTTCATTTTCCAGATGTTTCCTCTTTTGTCGCCGTTCCATCGTACCAACTAGAAGTCTCCCTTAGAAGATGCCTCAAGAGATGTCCAACTCCTCCTCTTCCCTACAGGTTGGCCCTTCTTGGCTCTTGGGCAATCCGTTGAAATGATTCAATACAAACAAAAATAGTCAAGTCTCCTAAATGGCTGAAAAACTTGTACCACTTGGTGAACCAGCAGTAGTGCCTAGTGCTCACCAGGGCTGTTATGTTTGCAAGGTTGCCAGGCTCACAGTGGAATTCTGTGACCTCAGTGATGACATCAGAGCATTCGGTGGACCTAGGTTGAGCACAGTGTCTGCAATAGCACAGGCCCCATTTTCAAGAACAATTCCTTTTTCACAGCCGAAGCTTTCCCGTGAAAGGGAAAGGTTCCTACCATATCTATTATAAATTGTATCATACCATGTCTATTATAAAATTCACATTTTGATTGGAGATCTTTTAATGTCTTTTCTAGAGAGATTTAATATGAATGTTTTAAATGGTCTCCAGTTTCCCTGTGGATTATTGACATTTTAAACTCTGCACTTCAATTTTCCCTCAATACGTGTAATTTTGTCACGGCTATTCCTGTACTTAAAGATGAGGAACTATATAATTGATTTCTTCATTTTTTCCCCATCTCTTTCCAAGGTACTGCATTTGATTGTGTCTTGCGACTGAGTGAAAAATGCTAGTCCTTGAGTCAGGACATTGGGCCCTTTAGCAAGTAACTCAACCTATCTGGGCTTCAGCTTCTGTATGTGCGATCAAGAGGCTTGGACTAGCTGACTTTTCAAATGCTGTGTTTCTTTGATTCACTCTCACTTACTGATCTGCTCCTTAAGAAGAGGGTCTGTTCTCATAAAGTAACAACAGTCTCTTCCTAACCTTGGGTTGGGCGGAGTTTAACTGTTCGTACTCAGTTCGTTAGTTATATTGCCTTCTACGTATGCTTAACTCTAAATAATTTATACGGCTCTTGTGACAATTTTTAGATCTTCTTTTTTTCTTATTTTCTTTTATAGTTTCTAATTTGTTATCGCCAGTGTAGAGGAGCCTGATTGACTTTTAAAATTTATTGATCTTGTATGTGTGTGCCTTGTTGAACCGTCTTATTAGTTCCTGCTAGTTTATCTGTGGGTTCTTTTGGGTCTCCTAGATAAATGAGCATATTAAATGTAAATAATGTGTTCTTTGGATAAAGTTTATTTTCTTGCATCTCTATATATAGAAGCAATATGTTGAATTGATTTAAATATTTAAACACTTACATACCTGTTATCACAATCTAACATTGTTTATCTTATTTTCTTTCAATCAATATTATGTTTTCAAGATTTATCCACGTGAATCCATAGAGATCTAGGTCTTTGATTTTTGACTGTTTGATATTATGTGATCACATGCATATAGCATCATTTATTTTCCATTCAAGCATTATTGGACAATTGGAATGTTTCCCTCCCTTCTCTAGAACAAACAACATTTCCCAGAATATCCCTGAAGATGACTGACAGTCGAGAAGGGCCAGGCTGCCCGAAGGATTGCTACTTGCTTTTAGCCACCTTCCAACAGGCCGTCTCCAGCCAGCAATTTGAAGCACAGCTCAAATGAGAACTGCCCCAAATGTGAAAATCTTAGGAGCTTCCTAGAAGGTGGGAGGTTAATGATAGGCATCCTGCTGGGATCCCAGGGGAGTCTGAGCTGGCCTGAAGCTCATCTTCCTCCTCCACCTCTCAAGAGAAATGTGGAGGAAAGAAGACTTCAAAAACTGTGAGCAGGCAGAGGGAGAGATATTGGGGGCCGAAGCTGTAACTGAGGTCTTGGAGTGGGCTGTGAGCACGCAGAGCCTCTCGAGAGCCAGGCTCTGCCTTCTGAGGACTTCTCCCCTAAGGCTGCTCATAATTCACGTGATACCAGCCATATAGAGCCGACTTGGCCCACACTGTCACAGAAAGCCTTATCAGAATCTCTTCTTCTTCATACACTCTTGTGTCTGTTACTTGGTTATTGCCTTTGGTACTCCACTGATGTGAACCACAGTCGCCAGGGGATGGAGGACACTAGTGACCCATCTTGCTCTGTGGCCTCAGTCCACAGCTGGAGGGTAAGGGAAGAGGCCAAATGAAGGTCAAGAAGGAAAGATGGAGTTTGAAGAGAAGACCTGAGTTAAGGGTGTCTTCTCAAGTCTTGATGACTGAAATGTAGCTCCAGTACCTGAAGTCCTGCTTGTTCTCAAGGCTGACCGCGGGGCTGGGTGCACTCAGTGAAGGAACCGTATACACTTAGTATTTCCTTGCTTGCTCACACTTGCCCTCCTCTGATACACCCTCTGCAAGACTGATCTTCCCCTGAAACAACTTTCCACCTGCTACTGTCATCTCAGGAACATTTGCTTCCCCTTCCTAGTGTCCCCCTAGAATGCCATTGCAGCCAATTCATAATTTGATAATCATGCTGCTTACCATATTCTCAGCAACTTCTGAGAAATTTTATTCACTTTATTCCATAGTCTTCACCCATCAATAATCTTCCTTAACTTCCTAGCTGCAGGTTAACCCATTCGGAATCATTTCTTTTGCTTTCTCTTCTTTGGCAAATCCTTTCTATCTTTTAAGGTCTTTTTCTTGTCTCTCTACCATCTTGCCTTCCTGAACTTCTTTTTTTTTCGTTTAAGTAACCTTTCAATCTCCTTCCGCAATTTCCTCATAAACATTGAGAGTTTATTCCTCACACGTTAGACAGCGGTTTATGAATGGCCAGGCATAATGGACTCAGAATGAGTTGGCACCCCCGAGGTACCTGTCTTGCTGGGGAGCCACAGGTGAAGGGCTCTCTGCTGGACACATGTTTGCATGGAGTCAGGCTGAGTGGCCTCAGGGTGTTTGCTCTGCACTTGTGTGTGTTTCTCCCTAGTTGGTTTCCTTGTCCAGCCACCTGTGACCTCCCTCCATCCAGCCCAGGGAATCCTTCTCATCACAGGGGTAGGATGTTTGTCTCATTTTCCATCACATCCTTTCCCCAAAGTTTGGTTGTGAGTTGTTCCCATTCCAAAGACCTTTCCTCTTTGAAGAGAAAAGAGAAAATCTTGTCTCTCCTTTTCTCTCACTTCACTTCTGCTCTATTATCTCCTCCGTCCAGAATGGCCCACTGACTCACATGGGTGTAGATCCAAAGATGGCAAGAAATGCCAGCAATTCTGAGATAATAATACGGATGGATCAGGAAAACTTGAAAACCTTTATCCCGCCACATTAAAAAAAATTGCACTTCCAGTGTATTCAGAGTCTCAGTGTAGAAACACAAATGATAGAGAAATTGAATTACACTCAAGTTTTTCTTTCCTCCTTTCCTGATTTATTCTAATCCTCCAAGTTAACATGATGAACTCTTTGTTGTGTAAAGTTTCAGACATTTTCTACCCATGCACACTTTTCTTCTTTTCACATTAGAGTGTGAACTAGGTCACTTTCAACATGCTGTGATTCTGTGATTCACTGTCTCCCACCGAGTCATCCACGGATAATGTCATCTGTTTCACGGAGAAATATTTCCAATAGCTAATAGCCAATGTCTGTGGAGTGCTTACTCTGTGTCGGTTTCTTGTAACTACTTTACAGATCATTTGTACAGCGTACCCATGGACCAGGTACAATTATGACCCCCAAGTGACAGATAAGTGCAGATAAGTACAAATAAATACAGAGGCCAAGTGACTTGCCCAAGACACTGGAGCAAATCAAAATCCATGCCTCTGTAATCATTTTGCTCTATTGCCTCTGTCTGGGAGGCTTGATGATTTGGCAACTAAAACCTTAAATATCATGTTCCATTTTTATATCTGTGACACAAGCGTGGGGCTGTGATACAGGGTAACTAACCTGACTACTTTTGAAAACCCTTATGCACCTGGATGAAAGTAAGCCAGGGACTGCAAGCCATAGATTTAAGGTTTCCTACCAACTTTTAAAAATAGCTTCTTGAATGCAATTTATGTAGTGTCAAGTCTAGGATGTAGTCCAAATAGTAACAGAAAAATGGAGATATGTAGGAAAATACTTAAAGTTGACAAGTATTGGGAGTGTAGTATTTTTGGGGCCAGCGTGTAGACCACAGGAAAACTTGCTGTTTCCATCCCAAAGGGAAGAGCCCTACGTTGCAACTGCCAAGGTCCCTGGGACAGCAAGTGTGCTCCCTGCTTAGTAAAGAAGCATCCTCAGTTTGATAGAATCATATGGGAGCCTTACATTTGGTTAGCAGTTCTACATTCTTGATGTAATAATATTTTCAGGGTGTGGGAGGGTATCAAGCTCTGAAAATACCCTTGGAGAGATCTGCTTATTAAGTTTGGCTTTTTCAGTCTCCCTACTACTTCTTTACTAAACACCAGGCGGTTTCCTTCACTTTTCAGAACCATATTGTTTTTCCCTTCTCTAATGAACTTTGAAATACTTTTGGATGAGCTATTAAGATTGGGAAAAAATAAACATCTCTTTAAAATAAGGAAGATAATAACAATGACAAGTAGAAAAAGCTCTAAAACAGAGAATATCCTCCATTCTAGCCACTGACTGGGAGTGGAAGGTTCGTGCTCGCTGTCCAGGACGTAGAAATAAAAGCTGAGGAGGCGCTGAGGCGTCTCCTGGATCTCTATGAGCCTCCATCATTTCTGCTGAGTAGGGTTGACAGATAAAATATAGACTGTTTAGTTAAATATGAATGTTTGAAAAACAACGAGTACATTTTGAAGATAAGTATGCCCCAAATAGTTCATAGGATCTACTTATACTAAAAATAATGACTTATTATTCATGTGAAGTTCAAGTTTAACTGGGTATCCTGTATTTTTATGTCCTAAATCTGACAGCCCTACTGATGATCCACAATGGAGGCAGTTGAGGAGTGGTACATGCTGGCTCTCGGACAGTCAGAAATGGCTTCAGCAGATCCAGGTACAGTATGAAATTCTTTTTGGATGTAGCTCAGAAGCCATGGCCAGCCCTTGACTGCAAGTACTGCCTCGGGTTTCCCTGAGGTGGGGTAAACCTTCCTCTTAATGGCCTTTTGGTAAGTCTGGAAGACCATATCCAAGGGGAGCCCCAAAGTCAGTTTCATCCTCACAACCATGTTTCCAATTCCTGGAATTGGCTGCATGTGACTCACAAGAGCTGAGGAGGTTTGTGGAAGTTGGGAGTGGCATAGCTTGAACCCTTTGTAGGTAAAGTTTTGCTGTTGTGAGAGTTTTAACAGGAGCAATGTGAAAGACTCCAAGTCCCCAGGTAGATAGAAATAATCCTGTTCTACCTGTGTGTATGTGACAAGTCTCTAATAGTTCAGAGAGCAAGTATCTGGTCTTAGAAAGACTGATCCAAGCTTGGATGTTTCTGGTGACAAGGCAAGGTCCTGAGTTTCAAGTTCACCTTTTATGGTTGAGGAGACAATAAGGTGGTCAGAAGGGAAATCATGGAGGAGACCTTGGCTTCATCCATCGTGCAGGCTTGTATATGTGGTTCTATGTAGATTGTGTTTCAAAGGTGGAGCTTGTTTACAACTATGAACATTCTCCGATGTGCTTTTTGGACCTTCATTCCCAGAGCGAGAGCAGTGCCGAGGCTCTAGAAATGCCATGGATATTCTGAGCTGTCAGTGGCATTTCCCCGGTACTGTTCCCTTGGTGCCGCTCCTTGAAATGTCCAAAGGGATTATCATGTGTCTTGTGGCGGGTCCTAGCATTGTGAAAGGAAGCTGCTGCACCTGGCTCAGAGGATTTCGGATGTGGTGGGAGGAGGAGTAGTACTACGACTCTAAATTGTATCACAGCATATCGATTCCATCTTGAGAGTGGGGTTGGGGGGTTATGAAGGGGGGCTTTTATTGTACTTTTATACATTGTACCCTTGAAACTAATTCAATTTTTAAAAATTAATTAATTTATTTGGGGCTGCATTGGGTCTTTGTTGCTGCTAGCGGGTGTTCTCTAGTTGCAGTGAGCGGGGGCTCCTCTTGGCTGTGGTGCACGGGCTTCTCATTGCAGTGGCTTCTCTTGTTGCGGAGCATGGTCTCTAGGCACGCAGGCTTCCGTAGTTGTGGCACGTGGGCTCGGTTGATGTGGCACACGGGCTCTAGAGCGCAGGCTCAGTAGTTGTGGCGCGCGGGCTTAGTTACTCCGTGGCACGTGGGATCTTCCCAGACCAGGGCTCGAACCCATGACCCCTGCATTCGCAGGCATATTTTTAACCACTGCTCCACCAGGGAAGCCCGATAATTCAGTTTTTTATAAAGAGAAGATTCCTAATATTATTCCAAAATTTAAAAAATATGTAGTTGGATAACACTATGAAAAATTAACTGATATATTCTTTTATTATTTCTCTTTGCTCCCTGGATTTTTTTCCCCATCCAGTCAGCTAGGCACTGTGAGTTCACTGCATTAGGAAGGTAAAGACTCAGCAGAAATGAGGGAGAAAAACAGAAAAGTCTCAGCTTTGGAATGTTCACAACGGAGGCCACAGTAGAACAGGTGAGAATTCTGTGAACCAAAAATAAATGTCGTCTCAAATGCAAAAAAGTATTCTCTGCACTGGGAGGCAGGAGAGGGAGGGAGGGAAGGACTGAAGGAGAGAGATCAGTGTGGCCAGGGACATGGAGACTGTGCTTAAGGACGATATGCCCAGGAAGAGAATCAGAATCTGGAGAAGATTCAGCCTGCACGTGATCATTGCCTCCAGTCAGCACCCTCATCTCAGACGTTGGGAAATTCAGAGAGAGAGTGGGAGTACGTCAGGAGGGCCACGCGCATAGTCTGTGTGGCAGGGGTTGTGGCCGTTCCCTATTTGTGAGGAGTCCCCAGCAATTTGCAGGCCTCTTCTGGAAAATGCTGGCGGACGTCTCTAGTGCTTATGTGAAAGCTTGTTCACAAACCTTGAAAGATACAGATGTAGATGACAGATAGATGCATAGATAGAAAAATGTCATTAAATAAAAGCTCCAGGAAAGGTTTGGAAAATGCCCTTTATTGCATAGGACGCTTCTATTGTCATATGATGTTAGACTGAGTGCCGGTCCCTTCATCCTCCTTCAGACCACGGCATTCTGTCTGCTACTCTCCCGAGGGTCCTTTCTTCTCCCTGGAAGGGATAAAACAAATGAGGTAGAACAGGAAGAGACAAGAAGCACTCCAAGCTCTGCTGGTCAGGGTTACCCTCCAGCATTGCCTTAATGCTCAGAGCCACACACACCACAGTGAGCTTGGCTCCAGATCAACTACCACGCAACGAAGGTTCTGGAACATTTCCATATCTCGGGGGACCTCATTTCCACGTGACTCTCTTTCATATTCCCCTTTGTCACAGAAGGCTAGGTCCAGTGGTCCGGGTGAGATCTCGGCTCAGGCCCAAGGCTCTCAGACCTCAAAGTTCTGGTCCTGCAAGGGCCCCTGTCCTCTCTTGAGACCACTCCTGGCTCTCTCTGCCGAGAAGGAGCTGCTGGCAGTACGTCCTCTAAGAGTTGAGGTCCATCGTGCAGACCCTGAGAAAACTCCTAGGAAAAGGCTCCACCTTCTTGTTTACGTCAACAGAGGTCAATGCCTTTGTTAGTGCTGGGTGTGTCCCATTTGATGCAACTGCAGAGCCATTAGGTCAACCAGCACATGTGTGCGGCCCCTTCCCTTAGACTCCTCTGGGCCCTCGTGACATAGGCTCAGAAGACTGCCAGCCTCAAGCCTTACCTCTTCCAAGGGACGGCCACACCGTCTTCCAGGATCTTCTGTCCCATGAATCTCAGTTGCTGTTTGGAACTCAAAGGAGAGAAAAGACCCTGCCTGCGGGGTCTCTTTGGGCTGGGGCCTTCCCCCGTGGGCTGCTCTCCCTCATTCTCCTTTTCTTCTTGCTTCTCTACCTCCTTCTCCTCCTCCTCCTCCTCCTCCTCCTCCTCCTCCTCGTTCTCCTCCTCCTCCTCCTCGTCCTCTTCCTCAGGGGTGCTCTCGGATTCCACATTGCCCATCCGCTGGGCCATGGTGAGATGAAAGGCACGGCAGCTGAAGCCCTGCAGGACGCCGCCCTTCACGTGCTGCTGGAGGATCTCCAAGGTGGGGAAGACCCGGCAGCAGGCCATGCACCTGAAGCCGGTCTCCATGGTCAGCATCCAGTCCGCTGTCTTGGCGCTGGGTCTCTCCTCGACGGCAGGTGGCCCTGATGGGCTGCCTGGCTCTGCCCTTTCCTCATACTCTTTCTCCTCCCCAGTGGGCTCACTGTCAGACAGGAGGCTTTCGGTGCACACATCAGAAGAGGGGTCAGTGGCTACTGCGCACACATCCTCAGGAAGGGTCACTTCTTCTATCCTCAGCTGCTTTTCAGGCAACTCCAAGGGTTTCTTTGTCTTCCAGGAGACAGCGACACCCTTGTTCACTTGTACCTGCATGTAGTGTATTTTCATGCCCCTTTCCTCTTTGTCTGGGTGCAGATAGTTCTTACAGGTTGAAGAGGGTGAGGAGGAGACACAGTGTGATGGGGAAGCGGTCTCTCCTTCTTCCTGATCCTGGGCTAGGGGTGGTCTAGGCTGGGCAGTGTCTCGATGAAATCTCCGGATTCCTGAAAAAGGAAATTAAAATCATAATAACATGCATGGGCCATGCCGGAAGCTGAGGGAGCAGGTGTGGTAGACGAGAGAGGGACATTGGCACGACATAGCAATGTCGTGAGCTTGGTGTCCGTTGGCCGTAGGACGGAGTGGTGTATGTGGTGTCATCTGTGGGCTTTTCATGTGCGTGGGGGGGTATACTGGAGCGGTGTCTGTATACAGGGGTGTGGAGTATGGTGGTGAGGGCTGTAGTATGTGAGGGATGCGGCTGGATGTGTGTACGATGAGGAGTGTGAGTTTGGGAATATCGGTGGTGCATTCCTTGTGGAATGGGGCTGTGGTGCAGGAGAGTACTGTGGAGCACGTGCTTGGGGTTGATGTGCACTGAGAAGGGCTGTGCCTGGAGGGCGCGTGTATGTGTGAGCTGTGTGCACCTGAGCTGGATGGTCCTGCTCTCAGGCTGGAGGTGTATGATGCAGAACTCTGTCCTTCTCTGGAAGCAAAGGCAAAGACAAAGCCTACATTTTCCTCTGAAGATGCTTAATCTGGTCCCTCTTCCCTCCACCTCAAGCCCAGACCTTTCTGGCCCCTGCTCCTTGACTTCCCCACCACGGTAGTAGCAGTATTCACACACACACCCCCAGACTCAGCTGGCATCCACGCCCTCGGAACAGCTCAGCCATCCTGCCCAGGCTCCTCCACAGAGCCCTCATCACCTCTGATGACCCTGGATTTCCTCTCAGCCTCCCTGGGATCTGTGTGCCTCCTGCTTCACAGCCAAGCACCCCGTCACCTGAGGAGCCCCACGCCCTTACCAGCGTAGCTGAGCTTGCGCAGAGTAGAAGTACAGAAGAAGTATTTAGAGGCAGAGGAGACCTCCACTGCCCCTGGGCTGCAGCCTTGGGCCACCACAGTGGATCCAAGCCGAGGGGGATCCTCTTGTGACTTCGAGATTCCTGAGGGAGGAATGAAAGGCTCAGGGTGGGTTCATCAGTCCTCTGTCCACAAATATTTACTGAGTGTGTGACACGTGTCAGGTGCAGTGAATACACACAGCTGAGAGTGTGGTTCCCAGTGGATCCTCCAGGATTTAATTCCAATCAATACTTATTCTCTCACTGTCTAGTTGGTAATGTAGGCCTCGGTGGTGACTGTGAGTGTGTGGGAAGAGTGAGTGATGTGTATCAGCTAAGTCTGTGGTAAGTGTGGGGTTGGCATGGGGAGCACAGTGCAGACGTGTCTATCTGTGTCTGTGGCCTTTGTGTGCATGGTTTCTGTTCACAAGTCAGGAATTCTGGGACATGTAACGTTTCCTCATTACATGGTGTGGCTTGTATTTATGGTGTGTGTTCATTCATTCATTCACCAAGATTCAGTAAGCAGCTACTCCTGTGTATCCGGCACTCTTCCATTGTTGTAGTCTTTGGTAACGCTGCACATTCTAGTAGGGGAAGACACACACTAAACAAAACTACAATAAATATATAATACATCAGCTGGTGGTAAGTATATAAGGGTTGCCAGACTTAGCGAACAAGAATACAAGGCACCCAGTTAAATTTCAGTTTCAGATAAACCCAGAATAATCTTTTAGTGTAAGTATTCCCATGCAGTATTTGGCCTGACTTAGTTTTAGTGTAAGTATAGCCCATACAATATGTGGGACATACAGATACTGAAAAATTACTTGTTCTTTATCTAGAATTCAAATTGAACTGGATAGCCCATATTTTCTCTGGCAATCCTGACATGGGTTACTGAGACTGTGGTTTACTGTGGTTTGTACAAAGCGGGTCTGGCATTACTCAAGAATGTGTTATAAGTGTGGTGTGTATGACACGTGACTGGTTCTTATAGAGGTATTTAGAGATGGCTGAAGTTAGTTGTGTTTGTGCAAGAGTTGAGGAGATACATGTATATAGTGTGTGTGTGTGTGTGTGTGTGTGTGTCCTATATATATAGTGTGTGTGTCTATATACATATCTCATCTCCAGCGTTTGGTGTTGGAGGAGAGGATTGTGATACAGGTGGGTTGTATGAGAACGTAGTATAGGAGGGATGCGTGTATATACCTCCATGTGCTGTGTGTGGTTTACTAAGGAAGTTATATGTGGGGTGTGTGATATTTTTGCTGCATCAGAGTGTACATGGGTGTATGAGTTACTGTCTCATAAAACACCCCTAACAAGAATTCTGTATACACTCTTACGTACACCGAGTGTCAGCCAGGTCCAGGCAGGGTGACAAGAACTTTACCACGCAGACTTTATATCTGGTAAGCACTCTACCCCCATTCATCTCGCTCTTCTCTGCACTACCACACACACACACACACACACACACACACACACACACTCACACACACACACACAGGAACATAGGGCAAAATATTCTGAATGGTCAGGGGCAGTCATTGCCTTCCCCAGCCTGTCCCAGCCACTGCCTGGAAATCTGCCTGCTGTCTAGAGCTCCATTCCCAGGGCCCATCCTACAGTCTCCAGGGCCCTGGGCCTGGTAGGAGCTACTGGGCTCTAATCTGGGGCAGAGGCCTCTAGCTGGAGCTCTGGGGTGACCACCCCTCTCCCAGGGCAAGCTACTCGCCTACATTTAATGCACGCAGGCACCACGTGGCCCGTGGCTCTCAGAGCTCCCCGCAGGACCCTGAGGCCATTTCTCACCCCCGCTCACGCGGTCTCAGTCTCTGGAAAACCCTTCCCTTCCCTTGATCTCCTTTGGGAAATTCTTCCTGTTGAAGGAATAAAACCTCCTTGCTTTCAATATGACACCATCCCTAGACAAACAATCTTCTTTCAAAGTGCATTCCACTTGTCAAGATATTTTTCAACAGGGCCTTCAACTCATGGGGCTTCTCTTTCCACTTTGGTAAAAGAGGCCAAGCAACTCATGGGTCTCTCTCAGCATCCTTGCATCCTTCACATCCCCCACCTCATGACCCCTAGGAAAGATCCAAGAGCATAAGAGAGAAATCGGGGACTGAGAAAAGCTGCACCTCTAGGTCTGTGCAAGCAGGATGCAGCCTGCTGTGAGTCCGACAAAGCTCCAGGCCCGGCTGCCCCAGGAGAGAGTCCTCAGACCAGCGGAGCTGACCTCCCATCTCCCAGGGGGCATCTGGCCGTTCTGTGCTGTCTCACACCACAGGGACCCTCCGGATAGATACGGCAGCATCAGTGAGACAAGGTCTCTCGCTCCCTGCTTCACAGGTGACACGTTCTCAGTCCCCCGCTTCCTAGAGAAGCTTCAGTTTGGCAGAAACCCATGTGCCCCAGACAAGTTGCCCCCCACATACCTCCTCCGTTCTCGGCAGTTTCCTGGGACTCTTCATTTTCCAGATGTTTCCTCTTTTGTCGCCGTTCCATCGTACCAACTAGAAGTCTCCCTTAGAAGATGCCTCAAGAGATGTCCAACTCCTCCTCTTCCCTACAGGTTGGCCCTTCTTGGCTCTTGGGCAATCCGTTGAAATGATTCAATACAAACAAAAATAGTCAAGTCTCCTAAATGGCTGAAAAACTTGTACCACTTGGTGAACCAGCAGTAGTGCCTAGTGCTCACCAGGGCTGTTATGTTTGCAAGGTTGCCAGGCTCACAGTGGAATTCTGTGACCTCAGTGATGACATCAGAGCATTCGGTGGACCTAGGTTGAGCACAGTGTCTGCAATAGCACAGGCCCCATTTTCAAGAACAATTCCTTTTTCCCAGCCGAAGCTTTCCCGTGAAAGGGAAAGGTTCCTACCATATCTATTATAAATTGTATCATACCATGTCTATTATACAATTCACATTTTGATTGGAGATCTTTTAATGTCTTTTCTAGAGAGATTTAATATGAATGTTTTAAATGGTCTCCAGTTTCCCTGTGGATTATTGACATTTTAAACTCTGCACTTCAATTTTCCCTCAATACGTGTAATTTTGTCACGGCTATTTCTGTACTTAAAGATGAGGAACTATATAATTGATTTCTTCATTTTTTCCCCATCTCTTTCCAAGGTACTGCATTTGATTGTGTCTTGCGACTGAGTGAAAAATGCTAGTCCTTGAGTCAGGACATTGGGCCCTTTAGCAAGTAACTCAACCTATCTGGGCTTCAGCTTCTGTATGTGCGATCAAGAGGCTTGGACTAGCTGACTTTTCAAATGCTGTGTTTCTTTGATTCACTCTCACTTACTGATCTGCTCCTTAAGAAGAGGGTCTGTTCTCATAAAGTAACAACAGTCTCTTCCTAACCTTGGGTTGGGCGGAGTTTAACTGTTCGTACTCAGTTCGTTAGTTATATTGCCTTCTACGTATGCTTAGCTCTAAATAATTTATACGGCTCTTGTGACAATTTTTAGATCTTCTTTTTTTCTTATTTTCTTTTATAGTTTCTAATTTGTTATCGCCAGTGTAGAGGAGCCTGATTGACTTTTAAAATTTATTGATCTTGTATGTGTGTGCCTTGTTGAACCGTCTTATTAGTTCCTGCTAGTTTATCTGTGGGTTCTTTTGGGTCTCCTAGATAAATGAGCATATTAAATGTAAATAATGTGTTCTTTGGATAAAGTTTATTTTCTTGCATCTCTATATATAGAAGCAATATGTTGAATTGATTTAAATATTTAAACACTTACATACCTGTTATCACAATCTAACATTGTTTATCTTATTTTCTTTCAATCAATATTATGTTTTCAAGATTTATCCACGTGAATCCATAGAGATCTAGGTCTTTGATTTTTGACTGTTTGATATTATGTGATCACATGCATATAGCATCATTTATTTTCCATTCAAGCATTATTGGACAATTGGATTGTTTCCCTCCCTTCTCTAGAACAAACAACATTTCCCAGAATATCCCTGAAGATGACTGACAGTCGAGAAGGGCCAGGCTGCCCGAAGGATTGCTACTTGCTTTTAGCCACCTTCCAACAGGCCGTCTCCAGCCAGCAATTTGAAGCACAGCTGAAATGAGAACTGCCCCAAATGTGAAAATCTTAGGAGCTTCCTAGAAGGTGGGAGGTTAATGATAGGCATCCTGCTGGGATCCCAGGGGAGTCTGAGCTGGCCTGAAGCTCATCTTCCTCCTCCACCTCTCAAGAGAAATGTGGAGGAAAGAAGACTTCAAAAACTGTGAGCAGGCAGAGGGAGAGATATTGGGGGCCGAAGCTGTAACTGAGGTCTTGGAGTGGGCGGTGAGCACGCAGAGCCTCTCGAGAGCCAGGCTCTGCCTTCTGAGGACTTCTCCCCTAAGGCTGCTCATAATTCACGTGATACCAGCCATATAGAGCCGACTTGGCCCACACTGTCACAGAAAGCCTTATCAGAATCTCTTCTTCTTCATACACTCTTGTGTCTGTTACTTGGTTATTGCCTTTGGTACTCCACTGATGTGAACCACAGTCGCCAGGGGATGGAGGACACTAGTGACCCATCTTGCTCTGTGGCCTCAGTCCACAGCTGGAGGGTAAGGGAAGAGGCCAAATGAAGGTCAAGAAGGAAAGATGGAGTTTGAAGAGAAGACCTGAGTTAAGGGTGTCTTCTCAAGTCTTGATGACTGAAATGTAGCTCCAGTACCTGAAGTCCTGCTTGTTCTCAAGGCTGACCGCGGGGCTGGGTGCACTCAGTGAAGGAACCGTATACACTTAGTATTTCCTTGCTTGCTCACACTTGCCCTCCTCTGATACACCCTCTGCAAGACTGATCTTCCCCTGAAACAACTTTCCCCCTGCTACTGTCATCTCAGGAACATTTGCTTCCCCTTCCTAGTGTCCCCCTAGAATGCCATTGCAGCCAATTCATAATTTGATAATCATGCTGCTTACCATATTCTCAGCAACTTCTGAGAAATTTTATTCACTTTATTCCATAGTCTTCACCCATCAATAATCTTCCTTAACTTCCTAGCTGCAGGTTAACCCATTCGGAATCATTTCTTTTGCTTTCTCTTCTTTGGCAAATCCTTTCTATCTTTTAAGGTCTTTTTCTTGTCTCTCTACCATCCTGCCTTCCTGAACTTCTTTTTTTTTCGTTTAAGTAACCTTTCAATCTCCTTCCCCAATTTCCTCATAAACATTGAGAGTTTATTCCTCACACGTTAGACAGCGGTTTATGAATGGCCAGGCATAATGGACTCAGAATGAGTTGGCACCCCCGAGGTACCTGTCTTGCTGGGGAGCCACAGGTGAAGGGCTCTCTGCTGGACACATGTTTGCATGGAGTCAGGCTGAGTGGCCTCAGGGTGTTTGCTCTGCACTTGTGTGTGTTTCTCCCTAGTTGGTTTCCTTGTCCAGCCACCTGTGACCTCCCTCCATCCAGCCCAGGGAATCCTTCTCATCACAGGGGTAGGATGTTTGTCTCATTTTCCATCACATCCTTTCCCCAAAGTTTGGTTGTGAGTTGTTCCCATTCCAAAGACCTTTCCTCTTTGAAGAGAAAAGAGAAAATCTTGTCTCTCCTTTTCTCTCACTTCACTTCTGCTCTATTATCTCCTCCGTCCAGAATGGCCCACTGACTCACATGGGTGTAGATCCAAAGATGGCAAGAAATGCCAGCAATTCTGAGATAATAATACGGATGGATCAGGAAAACTTGAAAACCTTTATCCCGCCACATTAAAAAAAATTGCACTTCCAGTGTATTCAGAGTCTCAGTGTAGAAACACAAATGATAGAGAAATTGAATTACACTCAAGTTTTTCTTTCCTCCTTTCCTGATTTATTCTAATCCTCCAAGTTAACATGATGAACTCTTTGTTGTGTAAAGTTTCAGACATTTTCTACCCATGCACACTTTTCTTCTTTTCACATTAGAGTGTGAACTAGGTCACTTTCAACATGCTGTGATTCTGTGATTCACTGTCTCCCACCGAGTCATCCACGGATAATGTCATCTGTTTCACGGAGAAATATTTCCAATAGCTAATAGCCAATGTCTGTGGAGTGCTTACTCTGTGTCGGTTTCTTGTAACTACTTTACAGATCATTTGTACAGCGTACCCATGGACCAGGTACAATTATGACCCCCAAGTGACAGATAAGTGCAGATAAGTACAAATAAATACAGAGGCCAAGTGACTTGCCCAAGACACTGGAGCAAATCAAAATCCATGCCTCTGTAATCATTTTGCTCTATTGCCTCTGTCTGGGAGGCTTGATGATTTGGCAACTAAAACCTTAAATATCATGTTCCATTTTTATATCTGTGACACAAGCGTGGGGCTGTGATACGGGGTAACTAACCTGACTACTTTTGAAAACCCTTATGCACCTGGATGAAAGTAAGCCAGGGACTGCAAGCCATAGATTTAAGGTTTCCTACCAACTTTTAAAAATAGCTTCTTGAATGCAATTTATGTAGTGTCAAGTCTAGGATGTAGTCCAAATAGTAACAGAAAAATGGAGATATGTAGGAAAATACTTAAAGTTGACAAGTATTGGGAGTGTAGTATTTTTGGGGCCAGCGTGTAGACCACAGGAAAACTTGCTGTTTCCATCCCAAAGGGAAGAGCCCTACGTTGCAACTGCCAAGGTCCCTGGGGCAGCAAGTGTGCTCACTGCTTAGTAAAGAAGCATCCTCAGTTTGATAGAATCATATGGGAGCCTTACATTTGGTTAGCAGTTCTACATTCTTGATGTAATAATATTTTCAGGGTGTGGGAGGGTATCAAGCTCTGAAAATACCCTTGGAGAGATCTGCTTATTAAGTTTGGCTTTTTCAATCTCCCTACTACTTCTTTACTAAACACCAGGCGGTTTCCTTCACTTTTCAGAACCATGTTGTTTTTCCCTTGTCTAATGAACTTTGAAATACTTTTGGATGAGCTATTAAGTTTGGGGAAAAATAAACATCTCTTTAAAATAAGGAAGATAATAACAATGACAAGTAGAAAAAGCTCTAAAACAGAGAATATCCTCCATTCTAGCCAATGACGGAGTGGAAGGTTCGTGCTCGCTGTCCAGGACGTAGAAATAAAAGCTGAGGAGGCGCTGAGGCGTCTCCTGGATCTCTATGAGCCTCCATCATTTCTGCTGAGTAGGGTTGACAGATGAAATATAGGCTGTTTAGTTAAATATGAATGTTTGAAAAACAACGAGTACATTTTGAAGATAAGTATGCCCCAAATAGTTCATAGGATCTACTTATACTAAAAATAATGACTTATTATTCATGTGAAGTTCAAGTTTAACTGGGTATCCTGTATTTTTATGTCCTAAATCTGACAGCCCTACTGATGATCCACAATGGAGGCAGTTGAGGAACGGTACATGCTGGCTCTCGGACAGTCAGAAATGGCTTCAGCCGATCCAGGTACAGTATGAAATTCTTTTTGGATGTAGCTCAGAAGCCATGGCCAGCCCTTGACTGCAAGTACTGCCTCGGGTTTCCCTGAGGTGGGGTAAACCTTCCTCTTAATGGCCTTTTGGTAAGTCTGGAAGACCATATACAAGGGGAGCCCCAAAGTCAGTTTCATCCTCACAACCATGTTTCCAATTCCTGGAATTGGCTGCATGTGACTCACAAGAGCTGAGGAGGTTTGTGGAAGTTGGGAGTGTCATAGCTTGAACCCTTTGTAGGTAAAGTTTTGCTGTTGTGAGAGTTTTAACAGGAGCAATGTGAAAGACTCCAAGTCCCCAGGTAGATAGAAATAATCCTGTTCTACCTGTGTGTATGTGACAAGTCTCTAATAGTTCAGAGAGCAAGTATCTGGTCTTAGAAAGACTGATCCAAGCTTGGATGTTTCTGGTGACAAGGCAAGGTCCTGTGTTTCAAGTTCACCTTTTATGGTTGAGGAGACAATAAGGTGGTCAGAAGGGAAATCATGGAGGAGACCTTGGCTTCATCCATCGTGCAGGCTTGTATATGTGGTTCTATGTAGATTGTGTTTCAAAGGTGGAGCTTGTTTACAACTATGAACATTCTCCGATGTGCTTTTTGGACCTTCATTCCCAGAGCGAGAGCAGTGCCGAGGCTCTAGAAATGCCATGGATATTCTGAGCTGTCAGTGGCATTTCCCCGGTACTGTTCCCTTGGTGCCGCTCCTTGAAATGTCCAAAGGGATTATCATGTGTCTTGTGGCGGGTCCTAGCATTGTGAAAGGAAGCTGCTGCACCTGGCTCAGAGGATTTCGGATGTGGTGGGAGGAGGAGTAGTACTACGACTATAAATTGTATCACAGCATATCGATTCCATCTTGAGAGTGGGGTTGGGGGGTTATGAAGGGGGGCTTTTATTGTACTTTTATACATTGTACCCTTGAAACTAATTCAATTTTTAAAAATTAATTAATTTATTTGGGGCTGCATTGGGTCTTTGTTGCTGCTAGCGGGTGTTCTCTAGTTGCAGTGAGCAGGGGCTCCTCTTGGCTGTGGTGCACGGGCTTCTCATTGCAGTGGCTTCTCTTGTTGCGGAGCATGGTCTCTAGGCACGCAGGCTTCCGTAGTTGTGGCACGTGGGCTCGGTTGATGTGGCACACGGGCTCTAGAGCGCAGGCTCAGTAGTTGTGGCACGCGGGCTTAGTTACTCCGTGGCACGTGGGATCTTCCCAGACCAGGGCTCGAACCCATGACCCCTGCATTCGCAGGCATATTCTTAACCACTGCTCCACCAGGGAAGCCCGATAATTCAGTTTTTTATAAAGAGAAGATTCCTAATATTATTCCAAAATTTAAAAATATGTAGTTGGATAACACTATGAAAAATTAACTGATATATTCTTTTATTATTTCTCTTTGCTCCCTGGATTTTTTTCCCCATCCAGTCAGCTAGGCACTGTGAGTTCACTGCATTAGGAAGGTAAAGACTCAGCAGAAATGAGGGAGAAAAACAGAAAAGTCTCAGCTTTGGAATGTTCACAACGGAGGCCACAGTAGAACAGGTGAGAATTCTGTGAACCAAAAATAAATGTCGTCTCAAATGCAAAAAAGTATTCTCTGCACTGGGAGGCAGGAGAGGGAGGGAGGGAAGGACTGAAGGAGAGAGATCAGTGTGGCCAGGGACATGGAGACTGTGCTTAAGGACGATATGCCCAGGAAGAGAATCAGAATCTGGAGAAGATTCAGCCTGCACGTGATCATTGCCTCCAGTCAGCACCCTCATCTCAGACGTTGGGAAATTCAGAGAGAGAGTGGGAGTACGTCAGGAGGGCCACGCGCATAGTCTGTGTGGCAGGGGTTGTGGCCGTTCCCTATTTGTGAGGAGTCCCCAGCAATTTGCAGGCCTCTTCTGGAAAATGCTGGCGGACGTCTCTAGTGCTTATGTGAAAGCTTGTTCACAAACCTTGAAAGATACAGATGTAGATGACAGATAGATGCATAGATAGAAAAATGTCATTAAATAAAAGCTCCAGGAAAGGTTTGGAAAATGCCCTTTATTGCATAGGACGCTTCTATTGTCATATGATGTTAGACTGAGTGCCGGTCCCTTCATCCTCCTTCAGACCACGGCATTCTGTCTGCTACTCTCCCGAGGGTCCTTTCTTCTCCCTGGAAGGGATAAAACAAATGAGGTAGAACAGGAAGAGACAAGAAGCACTCCAAGCTCTGCTGGTCAGGGTTACCCTCCAGCATTGCCTTAATGCTCAGAGCCACACACACCACAGTGAGCTTGGCTCCAGATCAACTACCACGCAACGAAGGTTCTGGAACATTTCCATATCTCGGGGGACCTCATTTCCACGTGACTCTCTTTCATATTCCCCTTTGTCACAGAAGGCTAGGTCCAGGGGTCCGGGTGAGATCTCGGCTCAGGCCCAAGGCTCTCAGACCTCAAAGTTCTGGTCCTGCAAGGGCCCCTGTCCTCTCTTGAGACCACTCCTGGCTCTCTCTGCCGAGAAGGAGCTGCTGGCAGTACGTCCTCTAAGAGTTGAGGTCCATCGTGCAGACCCTGAGAAAACTCCTAGGAAAAGGCTCCACCTTCTTGTTTACGTCAACAGAGGTCAATGCCTTTGTTAGTGCTGGGTGTGTCCCATTTGATGCAACTGCAGAGCCATTAGGTCAACCAGCACATGTGTGCGGCCCCTTCCCTTAGACTCCTCTGGGCCCTCGTGACATAGGCTCAGAAGACTGCCAGCCTCAAGCCTTACCTCTTCCAAGGGACGGCCACACCGTCTTCCAGGATCTTCTGTCCCATGAATCTCAGTTGCTGTTTGGAACTCAAAGGAGAGAAAAGACCCTGCCTGCGGGGTCTCTTTGGGCTGTGGCCTTCCCCCGTGGGCTGCTCTCCCTCATTCTCCTTTTCTTCTTGCTTCTCTACCTCCTTCTCCTCCTCCTCCTCCTCCTCCTCCTCCTCGTTCTCCTCCTCCTCCTCCTCGTCCTCTTCCTCAGGGGTGCTCTCGGATTCCACATTGCCCATCCGCTGGGCCATGGTGAGATGAAAGGCATGGCAGCTGAAGCCCTGCAGGACGCCGCCCTTCACGTGCTGCTGGAGGATCTCCAAGGTGGGGAAGACCCGGCAGCAGGCCATGCACCTGAAGCCGGTCTCCATGGTCAGCATCCAGTCCGCTGTCTTGGCGCTGGGTCTCTCCTCGACGGCAGGTGGCCCTGATGGGCTGCCTGGCTCTGCCCTTTCCTCATACTCTTTCTCCTCCCCAGTGGGCTCACTGTCAGACAGGAGGCTTTCGGTGCACACATCAGAAGAGGGGTCAGTGGCTACTGCGCACACATCCTCAGGAAGGGTCACTTCTTCTATCCTCAGCTGCTTTTCAGGCAACTCCAAGGGTTTCTTTGTCTTCCAGGAGACAGCGACACCCTTGTTCACTTGTACCTGCATGTAGTGTATTTTCATGCCCCTTTCCTCTTTGTCTGGGTGCAGATAGTTCTTACAGGGTGAAGAGGGTGAGGAGGAGACACAGTGTGATGGGGAAGCGGTCTCTCCTTCTTCCTGATCCTGGGCTAGGGGTGGTCTAGGCTGGGCAGTGTCTCGATGAAATCTCCGGATTCCTGAAAAAGGAAATTAAAATCATAATAACATGCATGGGCCATGCCGGAAGCTGAGGGAGCAGGTGTGGTAGACGAGAGAGGGACATTGGCACGACATAGCAATGTCGTGAGCTTGGTGTCCGTTGGCCGTAGGACGGAGTGGTGTATGTGGTGTCATCTGTGGGCTTTTCATGTGCGTGGGGGGGTATACTGGAGCGGTGTCTGTATACAGGGGTGTGGAGTATGGTGGTGAGGGCTGTAGTATGTGAGGGATGCGGCTGGATGCGTGTACGATGAGGAGTGTGAGTTTGGGAATATCGGTGGTGCATTCCTTGTGGAATGGGGCTGTGGTGCAGGAGAGTACTGTGGAGCACGTGCTTGGGGTTGATGTGCACTGAGAAGGGCTGTGCCTGGAGGGCGCGTGTATGTGTGAGCTGTGTGCACCTGAGCTGGATGGTCCTGCTCTCAGGCTGGAGGTGTATGATGCAGAACTCTGTCCTTCTCTGGAAGCAAAGGCAAAGACAAAGCCTACATTTTCCTCTGAAGATGCTTAATCTGGTCCCTCTTCCCTCCACCTCAAGCCCAGACCTTTCCGGCCCCTGCTCCTTGACTTCCCCACCATGGTAGTAGCAGTATTCACACACACATCCCCAGACTCAGCTGGCATCCACGCCCTCGGAACAGCTCAGCCATCCTGCCCAGGCTCCTCCACAGAGCCCTCATCACCTCTGATGACCCTGGATTTCCTCTCAGCCTCCCTGGGATCTGTGTGCCTCCTGCTTCACAGCCAAGCACCCCGTCACCTGAGGAGCCCCACTCCCTTACCAGCGTAGCTGAGCTTGCGCAGAGTAGAAGTACAGAAGAAGTATTTAGAGGCAGAGGAGACCTCCACTGCCCCTGGGCTGCAGCCTTGGGCCACCACAGTGGATCCAAGCCGAGGGGGATCCTCTTGTGACTTCGAGATTCCTGAGGGAGGAATGAAAGGCTCAGGGTGGGTTCATCAGTCCTCTGTCCACAAATATTTACTGAGTGTGTGACACGTGTCAGGTGCAGTGAATACACACAGCTGAGAGTGTGGTTCCCAGTGGATCCTCCAGGATTTAATTCCAATCAATACTTATTCTCTCACTGTCTAGTTGGTAATGTAGGCCTCGGTGGTGACTGTGAGTGTGTGGGAAGAGTGAGTGATGTGTATCAGTTAAGTCTGTGGTAAGTGTGGGGTTGGCATGGGGAGCACAGTGCAGACGTGTCTATCTGTGTCTGTGGCCTTTGTGTGCATGGTTTCTGTTCACAAGTCAGGAATTCTGGGACATGTAACGTTTCCTCATTACATGGTGTGGCTTGTATTTATGGTGTGTGTTCATTCATTCATTCACCAAGATTCAGTAAGCAGCTACTCCTGTGTATCCGGCACTCTTCCATTGTTGTAGTCTTTGGTAACGCTGCACATTCTAGTAGGGGAAGACACACACTAAACAAAACTACAATAAATATATAATACATCAGCTGGTGGCAAGTATATAAGGGTTGCCAGACTTAGCGAACAAGAATACAAGGCACCCAGTTAAATTTCAGTTTCAGATAAACCCAGAATAATCTTTTAGTGTAAGTATTCCCATGCAGTATTTGGCCTGACTTAGTTTTAGTGTAAGTATAGCCCATACAATATGTGGGACATACGGATACTGAAAAATTACTTGTTCTTTATCTAGAATTCAAATTGAACTGGATAGCCCATATTTTCTCTGGCAATCCTGACATGGGTTACTGAGACTGTGGTTTACTGTGGTTTGTACAAAGCGGGTCTGGCATTACTCAAGAATGTGTTATAAGTGTGGTGTGTATGACACGTGACTGGTTCTTATAGAGGTATTTAGAGATGGCTGAAGTTAGTTGTGTTTGTGCAAGAGTTGAGGAGATACATGTATATAGTGTGTGTGTGTGTGTGTGTGTGTCCTATATATATAGTGTGTGTGTCTATATACATATCTCATCTCCAGCGTTTGGTGTTGGAGGAGAGGATTGTGATACAGGTGGGTTGTATGAGAACGTAGTATAGGAGGGATGCGTGTATATACCTCCATGTGCTGTGTGTGGTTTACTAAGGAAGTTATATGTGGGGTGTGTGATATTTTTGCTGCATCAGAGTGTACATGGGTGTATGAGTTACTGTCTCATAAAACACCCCTAACAAGAATTCTGTATACACTCTTACGTACACCGAGTGTCAGCCAGGTCCAGGCAGGGTGACAAGAACTTTACCACGCAGACTTTATATCTGGTAAGCACTCTACCCCCATTCATCTCGCTCTTCTCTGCACTACCACACACACACACACACACACACACACACACACACACACACACTCACACACACACACACAGGAACATAGGGCAAAATATTCTGAATGGTCAGGGGCAGTCATTGCCTTCCCCAGCCTGTCCCAGCCACTGCCTGGAAATCTGCCTGCTGTCTAGAGCTCCATTCCCAGGGCCCATCCTACAGTCTCCAGGGCCCTGGGCCTGGTAGGAGCTACTGGGCTCTAATCTGGGGCAGAGGCCTCTAGCTGGAGCTCTGGGGTGACCACCCCTCTCCCAGGGCAAGCTACTCGCCTACATTTAATGCACGCAGGCACCACGTGGCCCGTGGCTCTCAGAGCTCCCCGCAGGACCCTGAGGCCATTTCTCACCCCCGCTCACGCAGTCTCAGTCTCTGGAAAACCCTTCCCTTCCCTTGATCTCCTTTGGGAAATTCTTCCTGTTGAAGGAATAAAACCTCCTTGCTTTCAATATGACACCATCCCTAGACAAACAATCTTCTTTCAAAGTGCATTCCACTTGTCAAGATATTTTTCAACAGGGCCTTCAACTCATGGGGCTTCTCTTTCCACTTTGGTAAAAGAGGCCAAGCAACTCATGGGTCTCTCTCAGCATCCTTGCATCCTTCACATCCCCCACCTCATGACCCCTAGGAAAGATCCAAGAGCATAAGAGAGAAATCGGGGACTGAGAAAAGCTGCACCTCTAGGTCTGTGCAAGCAGGATGCAGCCTGCTGTGAGTCCGACAAAGCTCCAGGCCCGGCTGCCCCAGGAGAGAGTCCTCAGACCAGCGGAGCTGACCTCCCATCTCCCAGGGGGCATCTGGCCGTTCTGTGCCGTCTCACACCACAGGGACCCTCCGGATAGATACGGCAGCATCAGTGAGACAAGGTCTCTCGCTCCCTGCTTCACAGGTGACACGTTCTCAGTCCCCCGCTTCCTAGAGAAGCTTCAGTTTGGCAGAAACCCATGTGCCCCAGACAAGTTGCCCCCCACATACCTCCTCCGTTCTCGGCAGTTTCCTGGGACTCTTCATTTTCCAGATGTTTCCTCTTTTGTCGCCGTTCCATCGTACCAACTAGAAGTCTCCCTTAGAAGATGCCTCAAGAGATGTCCAACTCCTCCTCTTCCCTACAGGTTGGCCCTTCTTGGCTCTTGGGCAATCCGTTGAAATGATTCAATACAAACAAAAATAGTCAAGTCTCCTAAATGGCTGAAAAACTTGTACCACTTGGTGAACCAGCAGTAGTGCCTAGTGCTCACCAGGGCTGTTATGTTTGCAAGGTTGCCAGGCTCACAGTGGAATTCTGTGACCTCAGTGATGACATCAGAGCATTCGGTGGACCTAGGTTGAGCACAGTGTCTGCAATAGCACAGGCCCCATTTTCAAGAACAATTCCTTTTTCCCAGCCGAAGCTTTCCCGTGAAAGGGAAAGGTTCCTACCATATCTATTATAAATTGTATCATACCATGTCTATTATAAAATTCACATTTTGATTGGAGATCTTTTAATGTCTTTTCTAGAGAGATTTAATATGAATGTTTTAAATGGTCTCCAGTTTCCCTGTGGATTATTGACATTTTAAACTCTGCACTTCAATTTTCCCTCAATACGTGTAATTTTGTCACGGCTATTCCTGTACTTAAAGATGAGGAACTATATAATTGATTTCTTCATTTTTTCCCCATCTCTTTCCAAGGTACTGCATTTGATTGTGTCTTGCGACTGAGTGAAAAATGCTAGTCCTTGACTCAGGACATTGGGCCCTTTAGCAAGTAACTCAACCTATCTGGGCTTCAGCTTCTGTATGTGCGACCAAGAGGCTTGGACTAGCTGACTTTTCAAATGCTGTGTTTCTTTGATTCACTCTCACTTACTGATCTGCTCCTTAAGAAGAGGGTCTGTTCTCATAAAGTAACAACAGTCTCTTCCTAACCTTGGGTTGGGCGGAGTTTAACTGTTCGTACTCAGTTCGTTAGTTATATTGCCTTCTACGTATGCTTAGCTCTAAATAATTTATACGGCTCTTGTGACAATTTTTAGATCTTCTTTTTTTCTTATTTTCTTTTATAGTTTCTAATTTGTTATCGCCAGTGTAGAGGAGCCTGATTGACTTTTAAAATTTATTGATCTTGTATGTGTGTGCCTTGTTGAACCGTCTTATTAGTTCCTGCTAGTTTATCTGTGGGTTCTTTTGGGTCTCCTAGATAAATGAGCATATTAAATGTAAATAATGTGTTCTTTGGATAAAGTTTATTTTCTTGCATCTCTATATATAGAAGCAATATGTTGAATTGATTTAAATATTTAAACACTTACATACCTGTTATCACAATCTAACATTGTTTATCTTATTTTCTTTCAATCAATATTATGTTTTCAAGATTTATCCACGTGAATCCACAGAGATCTAGGTCTTTGATTTTTGACTGTTTGATATTATGTGATCACATGCATATAGCATCATTTATTTTCCATTCAAGCATTATTGGACAATTGGAATGTTTCCCTCCCTTCTCTAGAACAAACAACATTTCCCAGAATATCCCTGAAGATGACTGACAGTCGAGAAGGGCCAGGCTGCCCGAAGGATTGCTACTTGCTTTTAGCCACCTTCCAACAGGCCGTCTCCAGCCAGCAATTTGAAGCACAGCTGAAATGAGAACTGCCCCAAATGTGAAGATCTTAGGAGCTTCCTAGAAGGTGGGAGGTTAATGATAGGCATCCTGCTGGGATCCCAGGGGAGTCTGAGCTGGCCTGAAGCTCATCTTCCTCCTCCACCTCTCAAGAGAAATGTGGAGGAAAGAAGACTTCAAAAACTGTGAGCAGGCAGAGGGAGAGATATTGGGGGCCGAAGCTGTAACTGAGGTCTTGGAGTGGGCTGTGAGCACGCAGAGCCTCTCGAGAGCCAGGCTCTGCCTTCTGAGCACTTCTCCCCTAAGGCTGCTCATAATTCACGTGATACCAGCCATATAGAGCCGACTTGGCCCACACTGTCACAGAAAGCCTTATCAGAATCTCTTCTTCTTCATACACTCTTGTGTCTGTTACTTGGTTATTGCCTTTGGTACTCCACTGATGTGAACCACAGTCGCCAGGGGATGGAGGACACTAGTGACCCATCTTGCTCTGTGGCCTCAGTCCACAGCTGGAGGGTAAGGGAAGAGGCCAAATGAAGGTCAAGAAGGAAAGATGGAGTTTGAAGAGAAGACCTGAGTTAAGGGTGTCTTCTCAAGTCTTGATGACTGAAATGTAGCTCCAGTACCTGAAGTCCTGCTTGTTCTCAAGGCTGACCGCGGGGCTGGGTGCACTCAGTGAAGGAACCGTATACACTTAGTATTTCCTTGCTTGCTCACACTTGCCCTCCTCTGATACACCCTCTGCAAGACTGATCTTCCCCTGAAACAACTTTCCCCCTGCTACTGTCATCTCAGGAACATTTGCTTCCCCTTCCTAGTGTCCCCCTAGAATGCCATTGCAGCCAATTCATAATTTGATAATCATGCTGCTTACCATATTCTCAGCAACTTCTGAGAAATTTTATTCACTTTATTCCATAGTCTTCACCCATCAATAATCTTCCTTAACTTCCTAGCTGCAGGTTAACCCATTCGGAATCATTTCTTTTGCTTTCTCTTCTTTGGCAAATCCTTTCTATCTTTTAAGGTCTTTTTCTTGTCTCTCTACCATCTTGCCTTCCTGAACTTCTTTTTTTTTCGTTTAAGTAACCTTTCAATCTCCTTCCCCAATTTCCTCATAAACATTGAGAGTTTATTCCTCACACGTTAGACAGCGGTTTATGAATGGCCAGGCATAATGGACTCAGAATGAGTTGGCACCCCCGAGGTACCTGTCTTGCTGGGGAGCCACAGGTGAAGGGCTCTCTGCTGGACACATGTTTGCATGGAGTCAGGCTGAGTGGCCTCAGGGTGTTTGCTCTGCACTTGTGTGTGTTTCTCCCTAGTTGGTTTCCTTGTCCAGCCACCTGTGACCTCCCTCCATCCAGCCCAGGGAATCCTTCTCATCACAGGGGTAGGATGTTTGTCTCATTTTCCATCACATCCTTTCCCCAAAGTTTGGTTGTGAGTTGTTCCCATTCCAAAGACCTTTCCTCTTTGAAGAGAAAAGAGAAAATCTTGTCTCTCCTTTTCTCTCACTTCACTTCTGCTCTATTATCTCCTCCGTCCAGAATGGCCCACTGACTCACATGGGTGTAGATCCAAAGATGGCAAGAAATGCCAGCAATTCTGAGATAATAATACGGATGGATCAGGAAAACTTGAAAACCTTTATCCCGCCACATTAAAAAAAATTGCACTTCCAGTGTATTCAGAGTCTCAGTGTAGAAACACAAATGATAGAGAAATTGAATTACACTCAAGTTTTTCTTTCCTCCTTTCCTGATTTATTCTAATCCTCCAAGTTAACATGATGAACTCTTTGTTGTGTAAAGTTTCAGACATTTTCTACCCATGCACACTTTTCTTCTTTTCACATTAGAGTGTGAACTAGGTCACTTTCAACATGCTGTGATTCTGTGATTCACTGTCTCCCACCGAGTCATCCACGGATAATGTCATCTGTTTCACGGAGAAATATTTCCAATAGCTAATAGCCAATGTCTGTGGAGTGCTTACTCTGTGTCGGTTTCTTGTAACTACTTTACAGATCATTTGTACAGCGTACCCATGGACCAGGTACAATTATGACCCCCAAGTGACAGATAAGTGCAGATAAGTACAAATAAATACAGAGGCCAAGTGACTTGCCCAAGACACTGGAGCAAATCAAAATCCATGCCTCTGTAATCATTTTGCTCTATTGCCTCTGTCTGGGAGGCTTGATGATTTGGCAACTAAAACCTTAAATATCATGTTCCATTTTTATATCTGTGACACAAGCGTGGGGCTGTGATACAGGGTAAGTAACCTGAGTACTTTTGAAAACCCTTATGCACCTGGATGAAAGTAAGCCAGGGACTGCAAGCCATAGATTTAAGGTTTCCTACCAACTTTTAAAAATAGCTTCTTGAATGCAATTTATGTAGTGTCAAGTCTAGGATGTAGTCCAAATAGTAACAGAAAAATGGAGATATGTAGGAAAATACTTAAAGTTGACAAGTATTGGGAGTGTAGTATTTTTGGGGCCAGCGTGTAGACCACAGGAAAACTTGCTGTTTCCATCCCAAAGGGAAGAGCCCTACGTTGCAACTGCCAAGGTCCCTGGGACAGCAAGTGTGCTCACTGCTTAGTAAAGAAGCATCCTCAGTTTGATAGAATCATATGGGAGCCGTACATTTGGTTAGCAGTTCTACATTCTTGATGTAATAATATTTTCAGGGTGTGGGAGGGTATCAAGCTCTGAAAATACCCTTGGAGAGATCTGCTTATTAAGTTTGGCTTTTTCAGTCTCCCTACTACTTCTTTACTAAACACCAGGCGGTTTCCTTCACTTTTCAGAACCATATTGTTTTTCCCTTCTCTAATGAACTTTGAAATACTTTTGGATGAGCTATTGAGATTGGGAAAAAATAAACATCTCTTTAAAATAAGGAAGATAATAACAATGACAAGTAGAAAAAGCTCTAAAACAGAGAATATCCTCCATTCTAGCCACTGACTGGGAGTGGAAGGTTCGTGCTCGCTGTCCAGGACGTAGAAATAAAAGCTGAGGAGGCGCTGAGGCGTCTCCTGGATCTCTATGAGCCTCCATCATTTCTGCTGAGTAGGGTTGACAGATAAAATATAGACTGTTTAGTTAAATATGAATGTTTGAAAAACAACGAGTACATTTTGAAGATAAGTATGCCCCAAATAGTTCATAGGATCTACTTACACTAAAAATAATGACTTATTATTCATGTGAAGTTCAAGTTTAACTGGGTATCCTGTATTTTTATGTCCTAAATCTGACAGCCCTACTGATGATCCACAATGGAGGCAGTTGAGGAGTGGTACATGCTGGCTCTCGGACAGTCAGAAATGGCTTCAGCAGATCCAGGTACAGTATGAAATTCTTTTTGGATGTAGCTCAGAAGCCATGGCCAGCCCTTGACTGCAAGTACTGCCTCGGGTTTCCCTGAGGTGGGGTAAACCTTCCTCTTAATGGCCTTTTGGTAAGTCTGGAAGACCATATCCAAGGGGAGCCCCAAAGTCAGTTTCATCCTCACAACCATGTTTCCAATTCCTGGAATTGGCTGCATGTGACTCACAAGAGCTGAGGAGGTTTGTGGAAGTTGGGAGTGTCATAGCTTGAACCCTTTGTAGGTAAAGTTTTGCTGTTGTGAGAGTTTTAACAGGAGCAATGTGAAAGACTCCAAGTCCCCAGGTAGATAGAAATAATCCTGTTCTACCTGTGTGTATGTGACAAGTCTCTAATAGTTCAGAGAGCAAGTATCTGGTCTTAGAAAGACTGATCCAAGCTTGGATGTTTCTGGTGACAAGGCAAGGTCCTGAGTTTCAAGTTCACCTTTTATGGTTGAGGAGACAATAAGGTGGTCAGAAGGGAAATCATGGAGGAGACCTTGGCTTCATCCATCGTGCAGGCTTGTATATGTGGTTCTATGTAGATTGTGTTTCAAAGGTGGAGCTTGTTTACAACTATGAACATTCTCCGATGTGCTTTTTGGACCTTCATTCCCAGAGCGAGAGCAGTGCCGAGGCTCTAGAAATGCCATGGATATTCTGAGCTGTCAGTGGCATTTCCCCGGTACTGTTCCCTTGGTGCCGCTCCTTGAAATGTCCAAAGGGATTATCATGTGTCTTGTGGCGGGTCCTAGCATTGTGAAAGGAAGCTGCTGCACCTGGCTCAGAGGATTTCGGATGTGGTGGGAGGAGGAGTAGTACTACGACTATAAATTGTATCACAGCATATCGATTCCATCTTGAGAGTGGGGTTGGGGGGTTATGAAGGGGGGCTTTTATTGTACTTTTATACATTGTACCCTTGAAACTAATTCAATTTTTAAAAATTAATTAATTTATTTGGGGCTGCATTGGGTCTTTGTTGCTGCTAGCGGGTGTTCTCTAGTTGCAGTGAGCGGGGGCTCCTCTTGGCTGTGGTGCACGGGCTTCTCATTGCAGTGGCTTCTCTTGTTGCGGAGCATGGTCTCTAGGCACGCAGGCTTCCGTAGTTGTGGCACGTGGGCTCGGTTGATGTGGCACACGGGCTCTAGAGCGCAGGCTCAGTAGTTGTGGCACGCGGGCTTAGTTACTCCGTGGCACGTGGGATCTTCCCAGACCAGGGCTCGAACCCATGACCCCTGCATTCGCAGGCATATTCTTAACCACTGCTCCACCAGGGAAGCCCGATAATTCAGTTTTTTATAAAGAGAAGATTCCTAATATTATTCCAAAATTTAAAAATATGTAGTTGGATAACACTATGAAAAATTAACTGATATATTCTTTTATTATTTCTCTTTGCTCCCTGGATTTTTTTCCCCATCCAGTCAGCTAGGCACTGTGAGTTCACTGCATTAGGAAGGTAAAGACTCAGCAGAAATGAGGGAGAAAAACAGAAAAGTCTCAGCTTTGGAATGTTCACAACGGAGGCCACAGTAGAACAGGTGAGAATTCTGTGAACCAAAAATAAATGTCGTCTCAAATGCAAAAAAGTATTCTCTGCACTGGGAGGCAGGAGAGGGAGGGAGGGAAGGACTGAAGGAGAGAGATCAGTGTGGCCAGGGACATGGAGACTGTGCTTAAGGACGATATGCCCAGGAAGAGAATCAGAATCTGGAGAAGATTCAGCCTGCACGTGATCATTGCCTCCAGTCAGCACCCTCATCTCAGACGTTGGGAAATTCAGAGAGAGAGTGGGAGTACGTCAGGAGGGCCACGCGCATAGTCTGTGTGGCAGGGGTTGTGGCCGTTCCCTATTTGTGAGGAGTCCCCAGCAATTTGCAGGCCTCTTCTGGAAAATGCTGGCGGACGTCTCTAGTGCTTATGTGAAAGCTTGTTCACAAACCTTGAAAGATACAGATGTAGATGACAGATAGATGCATAGATAGAAAAATGTCATTAAATAAAAGCTCCAGGAAAGGTTTGGAAAATGCCCTTTATTGCATAGGACGCTTCTATTGTCATATGATGTTAGACTGAGTGCCGGTCCCTTCATCCTCCTTCAGACCACGGCATTCTGTCTGCTACTCTCCCGAGGGTCCTTTCTTCTCCCTGGAAGGGATAAAACAAATGAGGTAGAACAGGAAGAGACAAGAAGCACTCCAAGCTCTGCTGGTCAGGGTTACCCTCCAGCATTGCCTTAATGCTCAGAGCCACACACACCACAGTGAGCTTGGCTCCAGATCAACTACCACGCAACGAAGGTTCTGGAACATTTCCATATCTCGGGGGACCTCATTTCCACGTGACTCTCTTTCATATTCCCCTTTGTCACAGAAGGCTAGGTCCAGCGGTCCGGGTGAGATCTCGGCTCAGGCCCAAGGCTCTCAGACCTCAAAGTTCTGGTCCTGCAAGGGCCCCTGTCCTCTCTTGAGACCACTCCTGGCTCTCTCTGCCGAGAAGGAGCTGCTGGCAGTACGTCCTCTAAGAGTTGAGGTCCATCGTGCAGACCCTGAGAAAACTCCTAGGAAAAGGCTCCACCTTCTTGTTTACGTCAACAGAGGTCAATGCCTTTGTTAGTGCTGGGTGTGTCCCATTTGATGCAACTGCAGAGCCATTAGGTCAACCAGCACATGTGTGCGGCCCCTTCCCTTAGACTCCTCTGGGCCCTCGTGACATAGGCTCAGAAGACTGCCAGCCTCAAGCCTTACCTCTTCCAAGGGACGGCCACACCGTCTTCCAGGATCTTCTGTCCCATGAATCTCAGTTGCTGTTTGGAACTCAAAGGAGAGAAAAGACCCTGCCTGCGGGGTCTCTTTGGGCTGGGGCCTTCCCCCGTGGGCTGCTCTCCCTCATTCTCCTTTTCTTCTTTCTTCTCTACCTCCTTCTCCTCCTCCTCCTCCTCCTCCTCCTCCTCGTTCTCCTCCTCCTCCTCCTCGTCCTCTTCCTCAGGGGTGCTCTCGGATTCCACATTGCCCATCCGCTGGGCCATGGTGAGATGAAAGGCATGGCAGCTGAAGCCCTGCAGGACGCCGCCCTTCACGTGCTGCTGGAGGATCTCCAAGGTGGGGAAGACCCGGCAGCAGGCCATGCACCTGAAGCCGGTCTCCATGGTCAGCATCCAGTCCGCTGTCTTGGCGCTGGGTCTCTCCTCGACGGCAGGTGGCCCTGATGGGCTGCCTGGCTCTGCCCTTTCCTCATACTCTTTCTCCTCCCCAGTGGGCTCACTGTCAGACAGGAGGCTTTCGGTGCACACATCAGAAGAGGGGTCAGTGGCTACTGCGCACACATCCTCAGGAAGGGTCACTTCTTCTATCCTCAGCTGCTTTTCAGGCAACTCCAAGGGTTTCTTTGTCTTCCAGGAGACAGCGACACCCTTGTTCACTTGTACCTGCATGTAGTGTATTTTCATGCCCCTTTCCTCTTTGTCTGGGTGCAGATAGTTCTTACAGGGTGAAGAGGGTGAGGAGGAGACACAGTGTGATGGGGAAGCGGTCTCTCCTTCTTCCTGATCCTGGGCTAGGGGTGGTCTAGGCTGGGCAGTGTCTCGATGAAATCTCCGGATTCCTGAAAAAGGAAATTAAAATCATAATAACATGCATGGGCCATGCCGGAAGCTGAGGGAGCAGGTGTGGTAGACGAGAGAGGGACATTGGCACGACATAGCAATGTCGTGAGCTTGGTGTCCGTTGGCCGTAGGACGGAGTGGTGTATGTGGTGTCATCTGTGGGCTTTTCATGTGCGTGGGGGGGTATACTGGAGCGGTGTCTGTATACAGGGGTGTGGAGTATGGTGGTGAGGGCTGTAGTATGTGAGGGATGCGGCTGGATGCGTGTACGATGAGGAGTGTGAGTTTGGGAATATCGGTGGTGCATTCCTTGTGGAATGGGGCTGTGGTGCAGGAGAGTACTGTGGAGCACGTGCTTGGGGTTGATGTGCACTGAGAAGGGCTGTGCCTGGAGGGCGCGTGTATGTGTGAGCTGTGTGCACCTGAGCTGGATGGTCCTGCTCTCAGGCTGGAGGTGTATGATGCAGAACTCTGTCCTTCTCTGGAAGCAAAGGCAAAGACAAAGCCTACATTTTCCTCTGAAGATGCTTAATCTGGTCCCTCTTCCCTCCACCTCAAGCCCAGACCTTTCCGGCCCCTGCTCCTTGACTTCCCCACCATGGTAGTAGCAGTATTCACACACACACCCCCAGACTCAGCTGGCATCCACGCCCTCGGAACAGCTCAGCCATCCTGCCCAGGCTCCTCCACAGAGCCCTCATCACCTCTGATGACCCTGGATTTCCTCTCAGCCTCCCTGGGATCTGTGTGCCTCCTGCTTCACAGCCAAGCACCCCGTCACCTGAGGAGCCCCACGCCCTTACCAGCGTAGCTGAGCTTGCGCAGAGTAGAAGTACAGAAGAAGTATTTAGAGGCAGAGGAGACCTCCACTGCCCCTGGGCTGCAGCCTTGGGCCACCACAGTGGATCCAAGCCGAGGGGGATCCTCTTGTGACTTCGAGATTCCTGAGGGAGGAATGAAAGGCTCAGGGTGGGTTCATCAGTCCTCTGTCCACAAATATTTACTGAGTGTGTGACACGTGTCAGGTGCAGTGAATACACACAGCTGAGAGTGTGGTTCCCAGTGGATCCTCCAGGATTTAATTCCAATCAATACTTATTCTCTCACTGTCTAGTTGGTAATGTAGGCCTCGGTGGTGACTGTGAGTGTGTGGGAAGAGTGAGTGATGTGTATCAGTTAAGTCTGTGGTAAGTGTGGGGTTGGCATGGGGAGCACAGTGCAGACGTGTCTATCTGTGTCTGTGGCCTTTGTGTGCATGGTTTCTGTTCACAAGTCAGGAATTCTGGGACATGTAACGTTTCCTCATTACATGGTGTGGCTTGTATTTATGGTGTGTGTTCATTCATTCATTCACCAAGATTCAGTAAGCAGCTACTCCTGTGTATCCGGCACTCTTCCATTGTTGTAGTCTTTGGTAACGCTGCACATTCTAGTAGGGGAAGACACACACTAAACAAAACTACAATAAATATATAATACATCAGCTGGTGGTAAGTATATAAGGGTTGCCAGACTTAGCGAACAAGAATACAAGGCACCCAGTTAAATTTCAGTTTCAGATAAACCCAGAATAATCTTTTAGTGTAAGTATTCCCATGCAGTATTTGGCCTGACTTAGTTTTAGTGTAAGTATAGCCCATACAATATGTGGGACATACGGATACTGAAAAATTACTTGTTCTTTATCTAGAATTCAAATTGAACTGGATAGCCCATATTTTCTCTGGCAATCCTGACATGGGTTACTGAGACTGTGGTTTACTGTGGTTTGTACAAAGCGGGTCTGGCATTACTCAAGAATGTGTTATAAGTGTGGTGTGTATGACACGTGACTGGTTCTTATAGAGGTATTTAGAGATGGCTGAAGTTAGTTGTGTTTGTGCAAGAGTTGAGGAGATACATGTATATAGTGTGTGTGTGTGTGTGTGTGTGTCCTATATATATAGTGTGTGTGTCTATATACATATCTCATCTCCAGCGTTTGGTGTTGGAGGAGAGGATTGTGATACAGGTGGGTTGTATGAGAACGTAGTATAGGAGGGATGCGTGTATATACCTCCATGTGCTGTGTGTGGTTTACTAAGGAAGTTATATGTGGGGTGTGTGATATTTTTGCTGCATCAGAGTGTACATGGGTGTATGAGTTACTGTCTCATAAAACACCCCTAACAAGAATTCTGTATACACTCTTACGTACACCGAGTGTCAGCCAGGTCCAGGCAGGGTGACAAGAACTTTACCACGCAGACTTTATATCTGGTAAGCACTCTACCCCCATTCATCTCGCTCTTCTCTGCACTACCACACACACACACACACACACACACACACACACACACACTCACACACACACACACAGGAACATAGGGCAAAATATTCTGAATGGTCAGGGGCAGTCATTGCCTTCCCCAGCCTGTCCCAGCCACTGCCTGGAAATCTGCCTGCTGTCTAGAGCTCCATTCCCAGGGCCCATCCTACAGTCTCCAGGGCCCTGGGCCCGGTAGGAGCTACTGGGCTCTAATCTGGGGCAGAGGCCTCTAGCTGGAGCTCTGGGGTGACCACCCCTCTCCCAGGGCAAGCTACTCGCCTACATTTAATGCACGCAGGCACCACGTGGCCCGTGGCTCTCAGAGCTCCCCGCAGGACCCTGAGGCCATTTCTCACCCCCGCTCACGCGGTCTCAGTCTCTGGAAAACCCTTCCCTTCCCTTGATCTCCTTTGGGAAATTCTTCCTGTTGAAGGAATAAAACCTCCTTGCTTTCAATATGACACCATCCCTAGACAAACAATCTTCTTTCAAAGTGCATTCCACTTGTCAAGATATTTTTCAACAGGGCCTTCAACTCATGGGGCTTCTCTTTCCACTTTGGTAAAAGAGGCCAAGCAACTCATGGGTCTCTCTCAGCATCCTTGCATCCTTCACATCCCCCACCTCATGACCCCTAGGAAAGATCCAAGAGCATAAGAGAGAAATCGGGGACTGAGAAAAGCTGCACCTCTAGGTCTGTGCAAGCAGGATGCAGCCTGCTGTGAGTCCGACAAAGCTCCAGGCCCGGCTGCCCCAGGAGAGAGTCCTCAGACCAGCGGAGCTGACCTCCCATCTCCCAGGGGGCATCTGGCCGTTCTGTGCCGTCTCACACCACAGGGACCCTCCGGATAGATACGGCAGCATCAGTGAGACAAGGTCTCTCGCTCCCTGCTTCACAGGTGACACGTTCTCAGTCCCCCGCTTCCTAGAGAAGCTTCAGTTTGGCAGAAACCCATGTGCCCCAGACAAGTTGCCCCCCACATACCTCCTCCGTTCTCGGCAGTTTCCTGGGACTCTTCATTTTCCAGATGTTTCCTCTTTTGTCGCCGTTCCATCGTACCAACTAGAAGTCTCCCTTAGAAGATGCCTCAAGAGATGTCCAACTCCTCCTCTTCCCTACAGGTTGGCCCTTCTTGGCTCTTGGGCAATCCGTTGAAATGATTCAATACAAACAAAAATAGTCAAGTCTCCTAAATGGCTGAAAAACTTGTACCACTTGGTGAACCAGCAGTAGTGCCTAGTGCTCACCAGGGCTGTTATGTTTGCAAGGTTGCCAGGCTCACAGTGGAATTCTGTGACCTCAGTGATGACATCAGAGCATTCGGTGGACCTAGGTTGAGCACAGTGTCTGCAATAGCACAGGCCCCATTTTCAAGAACAATTCCTTTTTCCCAGCCGAAGCTTTCCCGTGAAAGGGAAAGGTTCCTACCATATCTATTATAAATTGTATCATACCATGTCTATTATAAAATTCACATTTTGATTGGAGATCTTTTAATGTCTTTTCTAGAGAGATTTAATATGAATGTTTTAAATGGTCTCCAGTTTCCCTGTGGATTATTGACATTTTAAACTCTGCACTTCAATTTTCCCTCAATACGTGTAATTTTGTCACGGCTATTTCTGTACTTAAAGATGAGGAACTATATAATTGATTTCTTCATTTTTTCCCCATCTCTTTCCAAGGTACTGCATTTGATTGTGTCTTGCGACTGAGTGAAAAATGCTAGTCCTTGAGTCAGGACATTGGGCCCTTTAGCAAGTAACTCAACCTATCTGGGCTTCAGCTTCTGTATGTGCGATCAAGAGGCTTGGACTAGCTGACTTTTCAAATGCTGTGTTTCTTTGATTCACTCTCACTTACTGATCTGCTCCTTAAGAAGAGGGTCTGTTCTCATAAAGTAACAACAGTCTCTTCCTAACCTTGGGTTGGGCGGAGTTTAACTGTTCGTACTCAGTTCGTTAGTTATATTGCCTTCTACGTATGCTTAGCTCTAAATAATTTATACGGCTCTTGTGACAATTTTTAGATCTTCTTTTTTTCTTATTTTCTTTTATAGTTTCTAATTTGTTATCGCCAGTGTAGAGGAGCCTGATTGACTTTTAAAATTTATTGATCTTGTATGTGTGTGCCTTGTTGAACCGTCTTATTAGTTCCTGCTAGTTTATCTGTGGGTTCTTTTGGGTCTCCTAGATAAATGAGCATATTAAATGTAAATAATGTGTTCTTTGGATAAAGTTTATTTTCTTGCATCTCTATATATAGAAGCAATATGTTGAATTGATTTAAATATTTAAACACTTACACACCTGTTATCACAATCTAACGTTCTTTATCTTATTTTCTTTCAATCAATATTATGTTTTCAAGATTTATCCACGTGAATCCATAGAGATCTAGGTCTTTGATTTTTGACTGTTTGATATTATGTGATCACATGCATATAGCATCATTTATTTTCCATTCAAGCATTATTGGACAATTGGATTGTTTCCCTCCCTTCTCTAGAACAAACAACATTTCCCAGAATATCCCTGAAGATGACTGACAGTCGAGAAGGGCCAGGCTGCCCGAAGGATTGCTACTTGCTTTTAGCCACCTTCCAACAGGCCGTCTCCAGCCAGCAATTTGAAGCACAGCTGAAATGAGAACTGCCCCAAATGTGAAAATCTTAGGAGCTTCCTAGAAGGTGGGAGGTTAATGATAGGCATCCTGCTGGGATCCCAGGGGAGTCTGAGCTGGCCTGAAGCTCATCTTCCTCCTCCACCTCTCAAGAGAAATGTGGAGGAAAGAAGACTTCAAAAACTGTGAGCAGGCAGAGGGAGAGATATTGGGGGCCGAAGCTGTAACTGAGGTCTTGGAGTGGGCTGTGAGCACGCAGAGCCTCTCGAGAGCCAGGCTCTGCCTTCTGAGCACTTCTCCCCTAAGGCTGCTCATAATTCACGTGATACCAGCCATATAGAGCCGACTTGGCCCACACTGTCACAGAAAGCCTTATCAGAATCTCTTCTTCTTCATACACTCTTGTGTCTGTTACTTGGTTATTGCCTTTGGTACTCCACTGATGTGAACCACAGTCGCCAGGGGATGGAGGACACTAGTGACCCATCTTGCTCTGTGGCCTCAGTCCACAGCTGGAGGGTAAGGGAAGAGGCCAAATGAAGGTCAAGAAGGAAAGATGGAGTTTGAAGAGAAGACCTGAGTTAAGGGTGTCTTCTCAAGTCTTGATGACTGAAATGTAGCTCCAGTACCTGAAGTCCTGCTTGTTCTCAAGGCTGACCGCGGGGCTGGGTGCACTCAGTGAAGGAACCGTATACACTTAGTATTTCCTTGCTTGCTCACACTTGCCCTCCTCTGATACACCCTCTGCAAGACTGATCTTCCCCTGAAACAACTTTCCACCTGCTACTGTCATCTCAGGAACATTTGCTTCCCCTTCCTAGTGTCCCCCTAGAATGCCATTGCAGCCAATTCATAATTTGATAATCATGCTGCTTACCATATTCTCAGCAACTTCTGAGAAATTTTATTCACTTTATTCCATAGTCTTCACCCATCAATAATCTTCCTTAACTTCCTAGCTGCAGGTTAACCCATTCGGAATCATTTCTTTTGCTTTCTCTTCTTTGGCAAATCCTTTCTATCTTTTAAGGTCTTTTTCTTGTCTCTCTACCATCTTGCCTTCCTGAACTTCTTTTTTTTTCGTTTAAGTAACCTTTCAATCTCCTTCCCCAATTTCCTCATAAACATTGAGAGTTTATTCCTCACACGTTAGACAGCGGTTTATGAATGGCCAGGCATAATGGACTCAGAATGAGTTGGCACCCCCGAGGTACCTGTCTTGCTGGGGAGCCACAGGTGAAGGGCTGTCTGCTGGACACATGTTTGCATGGAGTCAGGCTGAGTGGCCTCAGGGTGTTTGCTCTGCACTTGTGTGTGTTTCTCCCTAGTTGGTTTCCTTGTCCAGCCACCTGTGACCTCCCTCCATCCAGCCCAGGGAATCCTTCTCATCACAGGGGTAGGATGTTTGTCTCATTTTCCATCACATCCTTTCCCCAAAGTTTGGTTGTGAGTTGTTCCCATTCCAAAGACCTTTCCTCTTTGAAGAGAAAAGAGAAAATCTTGTCTCTCCTTTTCTCTCACTTCACTTCTGCTCTATTATCTCCTCCGTCCAGAATGGCCCACTGACTCACATGGGTGTAGATCCAAAGATGGCAAGAAATGCCAGCAATTCTGAGATAATAATACGGATGGATCAGGAAAACTTGAAAACCTTTATCCCGCCACATTAAAAAAAATTGCACTTCCAGTGTATTCAGAGTCTCAGTGTAGAAACACAAATGATAGAGAAATTGAATTACACTCAAGTTTTTCTTTCCTCCTTTCCTGATTTATTCTAATCCTCCAAGTTAACATGATGAACTCTTTGTTGTGTAAAGTTTCAGACATTTTCTACCCATGCACACTTTTCTTCTTTTCACATTAGAGTGTGAACTAGGTCACTTTCAACATGCTGTGATTCTGTGATTCACTGTCTCCCACCGAGTCATCCACGGATAATGTCATCTGTTTCACGGAGAAATATTTCCAATAGCTAATAGCCAATGTCTGTGGAGTGCTTACTCTGTGTCGGTTTCTTGTAACTACTTTACAGATCATTTGTACAGCGTACCCATGGACCAGGTACAATTATGACCCCCAAGTGACAGATAAGTGCAGATAAGTACAAATAAATACAGAGGCCAAGTGACTTGCCCAAGACACTGGAGCAAATCAAAATCCATGCCTCTGTAATCATTTTGCTCTATTGCCTCTGTCTGGGAGGCTTGATGATTTGGCAACTAAAACCTTAAATATCATGTTCCATTTTTATATCTGTGACACAAGCGTGGGGCTGTGATACAGGGTAAGTAACCTGACTACTTTTGAAAACCCTTATGCACCTGGATGAAAGTAAGCCAGGGACTGCAAGCCATAGATTTAAGGTTTCCTACCAACTTTTATAAATAGCTTCTTGAATGCAATTTATGTAGTGTCAAGTCTAGGATGTAGTCCAAATAGTAACAGAAAAATGGAGATATGTAGGAAAATACTTAAAGTTGACAAGTATTGGGAGTGTAGTATTTTGGGGGCCAGCGTGTAGACCACAGGAAAACTTGCTGTTTCCATCCCAAAGGGAAGAGCCCTACGTTGCAACTGCCAAGGTCCCTGGGACAGCAAGTGTGCTCACTGCTTAGTAAAGAAGCATCCTCAGTTTGACAGAATCATATGGGAGCCTTACATTTGGTTAGCAGTTCTACATTCTTGATGTAATAATATTTTCAGGGTGTGGGAGGGTATCAAGCTCTGAAAATACCCTTGGAGAGATCTGCTTATTAAGTTTGGCTTTTTCAGTCTCCCTACTACTTCTTTACTAAACACCAGGCGGTTTCCTTCACTTTTCAGAACCATATTGTTTTTCCCTTCTCTAATGAACTTTGAAATACTTTTGGATGAGCTATTGAGATTGGGAAAAAATAAACATCTCTTTAAAATAAGGAAGATAATAACAATGACAAGTAGAAAAAGCTCTAAAACAGAGAATATCCTCCATTCTAGCCACTGACTGGGAGTGGAAGGTTCGTGCTCGCTGTCCAGGACGTAGAAATAAAAGCTGAGGAGGCGCTGAGGCGTCTCCTGGATCTCTATGAGCCTCCATCATTTCTGCTGAGTAGGGTTGACAGATAAAATATAGACTGTTTAGTTAAATATGAATGTTTGAAAAACAACGAGTACATTTTGAAGATAAGTATGCCCCAAATAGTTCATAGGATCTACTTATACTAAAAATAATGACTTATTATTCATGTGAAGTTCAAGTTTAACTGGGTATCCTGTATTTTTATGTCCTAAATCTGACAGCCCTACTGATGATCCACAATGGAGGCAGTTGAGGAGTGGTACATGTTGGCTCTCGGACAGTCAGAAATGGCTTCAGCAGATCCAGGTACAGTATGAAATTCTTTTTGGATATAGCTCAGAAGCCATGGCCAGCCCTTGACTGCAAGTACTGCCTCGGGTTTCCCTGAGGTGGGGTAAACCTTCCTCTTAATGGCCTTTTGGTAAGTCTGGAAGACCATATCCAAGGGGAGCCCCAAAGTCAGTTTCATCCTCACAACCATGTTTCCAATTCCTGGAATTGGCTGCATGTGACTCACAAGAGCTGAGGAGGTTTGTGGAAGTTGGGAGTGTCATAGCTTGAACCCTTTGTAGGTAAAGTTTTGCTGTTGTGAGAGTTTTAACAGGAGCAATGTGAAAGACTCCAAGTCCCCAGGTAGATAGAAATAATCCTGTTCTACCTGTGTGTATGTGACAAGTCTCTAATAGTTCAGAGAGCAAGTATCTGGTCTTAGAAAGACTGATCCAAGCTTGGATGTTTCTGGTGACAAGGCAAGGTCCTGAGTTTCAAGTTCACCTTTTATGGTTGAGGAGACAATAAGGTGGTCAGAAGGGAAATCATGGAGGAGACCTTGGCTTCATCCATCGTGCAGGCTTGTATATGTGGTTCTATGTAGATTGTGTTTCAAAGGTGGAGCTTGTTTACAACTATGAACATTCTCCGATGTGCTTTTTGGACCTTCATTCCCAGAGCGAGAGCAGTGCCGAGGCTCTAGAAATGCCATGGATATTCTGAGCTGTCAGTGGCATTTCCCCGGTACTGTTCCCTTGGTGCCGCTCCTTGAAATGTCCAAAGGGATTATCATGTGTCTTGTGGCGGGTCCTAGCATTGTGAAAGGAAGCTGCTGCACCTGGCTCAGAGGATTTCGGATGTGGTGGGAGGAGGAGTAGTACTACGACTCTAAATTGTATCACAGCATATCGATTCCATCTTGAGAGTGGGGTTGGGGGGTTATGAAGGGGGGCTTTTATTGTACTTTTATACATTGTACCCTTGAAACTAATTCAATTTTTAAAAATTAATTAATTTATTTGGGGCTGCATTGGGTCTTTGTTGCTGCTAGCGGGTGTTCTCTAGTTGCAGTGAGCGGGGGCTCCTCTTGGCTGTGGTGCACGGGCTTCTCATTGCAGTGGCTTCTCTTGTTGCGGAGCATGGTCTCTAGGCACGCAGGCTTCCGTAGTTGTGGCACGTGGGCTCGGTTGATGTGGCACACGGGCTCTAGAGCGCAGGCTCAGTAGTTGTGGCACGCGGGCTTAGTTACTCTGTGGCACGTGGGATCTTCCCAGACCAGGGCTCGAACCCATGACCCCTGCATTTGCAGGCATATTCTTAACCACTGCTCCACCAGGGAAGCCCGATAATTCAGTTTTTTATAAAGAGAAGATTCCTAATATTATTCCAAAATTTAAAAAATATGTAGTTGGATAACACTATGAAAAATTAACTGATATATTCTTTTATTATTTCTCTTTGCTCCCTGGATTTTTTTCCCCATCCAGTCAGCTAGGCACTGTGAGTTCACTGCATTAGGAAGGTAAAGACTCAGCAGAAATGAGGGAGAAAAACAGAAAAGTCTCAGCTTTGGAATGTTCACAACGGAGGCCACAGTAGAACAGGTGAGAATTCTGTGAACCAAAAATAAATGTCGTCTCAAATGCAAAAAAGTATTCTCTGCACTGGGAGGCAGGAGAGGGAGGGAGGGAAGGACTGAAGGAGAGAGATCAGTGTGGCCAGGGACATGGAGACTGTGCTTAAGGACGATATGCCCAGGAAGAGAATCAGAATCTGGAGAAGATTCAGCCTGCACGTGATCATTGCCTCCAGTCAGCACCCTCATCTCAGACGTTGGGAAATTCAGAGAGAGAGTGGGAGTACGTCAGGAGGGCCACGCGCATAGTCTGTGTGGCAGGGGTTGTGGCCGTTCCCTATTTGTGAGGAGTCCCCAGCAATTTGCAGGCCTCTTCTGGAAAATGCTGGCGGACGTCTCTAGTGCTTATGTGAAAGCTTGTTCACAAACCTTGAAAGATACAGATGTAGATGACAGATAGATGCATAGATAGAAAAATGTCATTAAATAAAAGCTCCAGGAAAGGTTTGGAAAATGCCCTTTATTGCATAGGACGCTTCTATTGTCATATGATGTTAGACTGAGTGCCGGTCCCTTCATCCTCCTTCAGACCACGGCATTCTGTCTGCTACTCTCCCGAGGGTCCTTTCTTCTCCCTGGAAGGGATAAAACAAATGAGGTAGAACAGGAAGAGACAAGAAGCACTCCAAGCTCTGCTGGTCAGGGTTACCCTCCAGCATTGCCTTAATGCTCAGAGCCACACACACCACAGTGAGCTTGGCTCCAGATCAACTACCACGCAACGAAGGTTCTGGAACACTTCCATATCACGGGGAACCTCATTTCCACGTGACTCTCTTTCATATTCCCCTTTGTCACAGAAGGCTAGGTCCAGTGGTCCGGGTGAGATCTCGGCTCAGGCCCAAGGCTCTCAGACCTCAAAGTTCTGGTCCTGCAAGGGCCCCTGTCCTCTCTTGAGACCACTCCTGGCTCTCTCTGCCGAGAAGGAGCTGCTGGCAGTACGTCCTCTAAGAGTTGAGGTCCATCGTGCAGACCCTGAGAAAACTCCTAGGAAAAGGCTCCACCTTCTTGTTTACGTCAACAGAGGTCAATGCCTTTGTTAGTGCTGGGTGTGTCCCATTTGATGCAACTGCAGAGCCATTAGGTCAACCAGCACATGTGTGCAGCCCCTTCCCTTAGACTCCTCTGGGCCCTCGTGACATAGGCTCAGAAGACTGCCAGCCTCAAGCCTTACCTCTTCCAAGGGACGGCCACACCGTCTTCCAGGATCTTCTGTCCCATGAATCTCAGTTGCTGTTTGGAACTCAAAGGAGAGAAAAGACCCTGCCTGCGGGGTCTCTTTGGGCTGGGGCCTTCCCCCGTGGGCTGCTCTCCCTCATTCTCCTTTTCTTCTTGCTTCTCTACCTCCTTCTCCTCCTCCTCCTCCTCCTCCTCCTCCTCCTCCTCCTCGTTCTCCTCCTCCTCCTCCTCGTCCTCTTCCTCAGGGGTGCTCTCGGATTCCACATTGCCCATCCGCTGGGCCATGGTGAGATGAAAGGCATGGCAGCTGAAGCCCTGCAGGACGCCGCCCTTCACGTGCTGCTGGAGGATCTCCAAGGTGGGGAAGACCCGGCAGCAGGCCATGCACCTGAAGCCGGTCTCCATGGTCAGCATCCAGTCCGCTGTCTTGGCGCTGGGTCTCTCCTCGACGGCAGGTGGCCCTGATGGGCTGCCTGGCTCTGCCCTTTCCTCATACTCTTTCTCCTCCCCAGTGGGCTCACTGTCAGACAGGAGGCTTTCGGTGCACACATCAGAAGAGGGGTCAGTGGCTACTGCGCACACATCCTCAGGAAGGGTCACTTCTTCTATCCTCAGCTGCTTTTCAGGCAACTCCAAGGGTTTCTTTGTCTTCCAGGAGACAGCGACACCCTTGTTCACTTGTACCTGCATGTAGTGTATTTTCATGCCCCTTTCCTCTTTGTCTGGGTGCAGATAGTTCTTACAGGGTGAAGAGGGTGAGGAGGAGACACAGTGTGATGGGGAAGCGGTCTCTCCTTCTTCCTGATCCTGGGCTAGGGGTGGTCTAGGCTGGGCAGTGTCTCGATGAAATCTCCGGATTCCTGAAAAAGGAAATTAAAATCATAATAACATGCATGGGCCATGCCGGAAGCTGAGGGAGCAGGTGTGGTAGACGAGAGAGGGACATTGGCACGACATAGCAATGTCGTGAGCTTGGTGTCCGTTGGCCGTAGGACGGAGTGGTGTATGTGGTGTCATCTGTGGGCTTTTCATGTGCGTGGGGGGGTATACTGGAGCGGTGTCTGTATACAGGGGTGTGGAGTATGGTGGTGAGGGCTGTAGTATGTGAGGGATGCGGCTGGATGCGTGTACGATGAGGAGTGTGAGTTTGGGAATATCGGTGGTGCATTCCTTGTGGAATGGGGCTGTGGTGCAGGAGAGTACTGTGGAGCACGTGCTTGGGGTTGATGTGCACTGAGAAGGGCTGTGCCTGGAGGGCGCGTGTATGTGTGAGCTGTGTGCACCTGAGCTGGATGGTCCTGCTCTCAGGCTGGAGGTGTATGATGCAGAACTCTGTCCTTCTCTGGAAGCAAAGGCAAAGACAAAGCCTACATTTTCCTCTGAAGATGCTTAATCTGGTCCCTCTTCCCTCCACCTCAAGCCCAGACCTTTCCGGCCCCTGCTCCTTGACTTCCCCACCATGGTAGTAGCAGTATTCACACACACACACCCAGACTCAGCTGGCATCCACGCCCTAGGAACAGCTCAGCCATCCTGCCCAGGCTCCTCCACAGAGCCCTCATCACCTCTGATGACCCTGGATTTCCTCTCAGCCTCCCTGGGATCTGTGTGCCTCCTGCTTCACAGCCAAGCACCCCGTCACCTGAGGAGCCCCACGCCCTTACCAGCGTAGCTGAGCTTGCGCAGAGTAGAAGTACAGAAGAAGTATTTAGAGGCAGAGGAGACCTCCACTGCCCCTGGGCTGCAGCCTTGGGCCACCACAGTGGATCCAAGCCGAGGGGGATCCTCTTGTGACTTCGAGATTCCTGAGGGAGGAATGAAAGGCTCAGGGTGGGTTCATCAGTCCTCTGTCCACAAATATTTACTGAGTGTGTGACACGTGTCAGGTGCAGTGAATACACACAGCTGAGAGTGTGGTTCCCAGTGGATCCTCCAGGATTTAATTCCAATCAATACTTATTCTCTCACTGTCTAGTTGGTAATGTAGGCCTCGGTGGTGACTGTGAGTGTGTGGGAAGAGTGAGTGATGTGTATCAGCTAAGTCTGTGGTAAGTGTGGGGTTGGCATGGGGAGCACAGTGCAGACGTGTCTATCTGTGTCTGTGGCCTTTGTGTGCATGGTTTCTGTTCACAAGTCAGGAATTCTGGGACATGTAACGTTTCCTCATTACATGGTGTGGCTTGTATTTATGGTGTGTGTTCATTCATTCATTCACCAAGATTCAGTAAGCAGCTACTCCTGTGTATCCGGCACTCTTCCATTGTTGTAGTCTTTGGTAACGCTGCACATTCTAGTAGGGGAAGACACACACTAAACAAAACTACAATAAATATATAATACATCAGCTGGTGGTAAGTATATAAGGGTTGCCAGACTTAGCGAACAAGAATACAAGGCACCCAGTTAAATTTCAGTTTCAGATAAACCCAGAATAATCTTTTAGTGTAAGTATTCCCATGCAGTATTTGGCCTGACTTAGTTTTAGTGTAAGTATAGCCCATACAATATGTGGGACATACGGATACTGAAAAATTACTTGTTCTTTATCTAGAATTCAAATTGAACTGGATAGCCCATATTTTCTCTGGCAATCCTGACATGGGTTACTGAGACTGTGGTTTACTGTGGTTTGTACAAAGCGGGTCTGGCATTACTCAAGAATGTGTTATAAGTGTGGTGTGTATGACACGTGACTGGTTCTTATAGAGGTATTTAGAGATGGCTGAAGTTAGTTGTGTTTGTGCAAGAGTTGAGGAGATACATGTATATAGTGTGTGTGTGTGTGTGTGTGTGTGTCCTATATATATAGTGTGTGTGTCTATATACATATCTCATCTCCAGCGTTTGGTGTTGGAGGAGAGGATTGTGATACAGGTGGGTTGTATGAGAACGTAGTATAGGAGGGATGCGTGTATATACCTCCATGTGCTGTGTGTGGTTTACTAAGGAAGTTATATGTGGGGTGTGTGATATTTTTGCTGCATCAGAGTGTACATGGTTGTATGAGTTACTGTCTCATAAAACACCCCTAACAAGAATTCTGTATACACTCTTACGTACACCGAGTGTCAGCCAGGTCCAGGCAGGGTGACAAGAACTTTACCACGCAGACTTTATATCTGGTAAGCACTCTACCCCCATTCATCTCGCTCTTCTCTGCACTACCACACACACACACACACACACACACACTCACACACACACACACAGGAACATAGGGCAAAATATTCTGAATGGTCAGGGGCAGTCATTGCCTTCCCCAGCCTGTCCCAGCCACTGCCTGGAAATCTGCCTGCTGTCTAGAGCTCCATTCCCAGGGCCCATCCTACAGTCTCCAGGGCCCTGGGCCTGGTAGGAGCTACTGGGCTCTAATCTGGGGCAGAGGCCTCTAGCTGGAGCTCTGGGGTGACCACCCCTCTCCCAGGGCAAGCTCCTCGCCTACATTTAATGCACGCAGGCACCACGTGGCCCGTGGCTCTCAGAGCTCCCCGCAGGACCCTGAGGCCATTTCTCACCCCCGCTCACGCGGTCTCAGTCTCTGGAAAACCCTTCCCTTCCCTTGATCTCCTTTGGGAAATTCTTCCTGTTGAAGGAATAAAACCTCCTTGCTTTCAATATGACACCATCCCTAGACAAACAATCTTCTTTCAAAGTGCATTCCACTTGTCAAGATATTTTTCAACAGGGCCTTCAACTCATGGGGCTTCTCTTTCCACTTTGGTAAAAGAGGCCAAGCAACTCATGGGTCTCTCTCAGCATCCTTGCATCCTTCACATCCCCCACCTCATGACCCCTAGGAAAGATCCAAGAGCATAAGAGAGAAATCTGGGACTGAGAAAAGCTGCACCTCTAGGTCTGTGCAAGCAGGATGCAGCCTGCTGTGAGTCCGACAAAGCTCCAGGCCCGGCTGCCCCAGGAGAGAGTCCTCAGACCAGCGGAGCTGACCTCCCATCTCCCAGGGGGCATCTGGCCGTTCTGTGCCGTCTCACACCACAGGGACCCTCCGGATAGATACGGCAGCATCAGTGAGACAAGGTCTCTCGCTCCCTGCTTCACAGGTGACACGTTCTCAGTCCCCCGCTTCCTAGAGAAGCTTCAGTTTGGCAGAAACCCATGTGCCCCAGACAAGTTGCCCCCCACATACCTCCTCCGTTCTCGGCAGTTTCCTGGGACTCTTCATTTTCCAGATGTTTCCTCTTTTGTCGCCGTTCCATCGTACCAACTAGAAGTCTCCCTTAGAAGATGCCTCAAGAGATGTCCAACTCCTCCTCTTCCCTACAGGTTGGCCCTTCTTGGCTCTTGGGCAATCCGTTGAAATGATTCAATACAAACAAAAATAGTCAAGTCTCCTAAATGGCTGAAAAACTTGTACCACTTGGTGAACCAGCAGTAGTGCCTAGTGCTCACCAGGGCTGTTATGTTTGCAAGGTTGCCAGACTCACAGTGGAATTCTGTGACCTCAGTGATGACATCAGAGCATTCGGTGGACCTAGGTTGAGCACAGTGTCTGCAATAGCACAGGCCCCATTTTCAAGAACAATTCCTTTTTCCCAGCCGAAGCTTTCCCGTGAAAGGGAAAGGTTCCTACCATATCTATTATAAATTGTATCATACCATGTCTATTATAAAATTCACATTTTGATTGGAGATCTTTTAATGTCTTTTCTAGAGAGATTTAATATGAATGTTTTAAATGGTCTCCAGTTTCCCTGTGGATTATTGACATTTTAAACTCTGCACTTCAATTTTCCCTCAATACGTGTAATTTTGTCACGGCTATTTCTGTACTTAAAGATGAGGAACTATATAATTGATTTCTTCATTTTTTCCCCATCTCTTTCCAAGGTACTGCATTTGATTGTGTCTTGCGAATGAGTGAAAAATGCTAGTCCTTGAGTCAGGACATTGGGCCCTTTAGCAAGTAACTCAACCTATCTGGGCTTCAGCTTCTGTATGTGCGATCAAGAGGCTTGGACTAGCTGACTTTTCAAATGCTGTGTTTCTTTGATTCACTCTCACTTACTGATCTGCTCCTTAAGAAGAGGGTCTGTTCTCATAAAGTAACAACAGTCTCTTCCTAACCTTGGGTTGGGCGGAGTTTAACTGTTCGTACTCAGTTCGTTAGTTATATTGCCTTCTACGTATGCTTAGCTCTAAATAATTTATACGGCTCTTGTGACAATTTTTAGATCTTCTTTTTTTCTTATTTTCTTTTATAGTTTCTAATTTGTTATCGCCAGTGTAGAGGAGCCTGATTGACTTTTAAAATTTATTGATCTTGTATGTGTGTGCCTTGTTGAACCGTCTTATTAGTTCCTGCTAGTTTATCTGTGGGTTCTTTTGGGTCTCCTAGATAAATGAGCATATTAAATGTAAATAATGTGTTCTTTGGATAAAGTTTATTTTCTTGCATCTGTATATATAGAAGCAATATGTTGAATTGATTTAAATATTTAAACACTTACATACCTGTTATCACAATCTAACATTATTTATCTTATTTTCTTTCAATCAATATTATGTTTTCAAGATTTATCCACGTGAATCCATAGAGATCTAGGTCTTTGATTTTTGACTGTTTGATATTATGTGATCACATGCATATAGCATCATTTATTTTCCATTCAAGCATTATTGGACAATTGGATTGTTTCCCTCCCTTCTCTAGAACAAACAACATTTCCCAGAATATCCCTGAAGATGACTGACAGTCGAGAAGGGCCAGGCTGCCCGAAGGATTGCTACTTGCTTTTAGCCACCTTCCAACAGGCCGTCTCCAGCCAGCAATTTGAAGCACAGCTGAAATGAGAACTGCCCCAAATGTGAAAATCTTAGGAGCTTCCTAGAAGGTGGGAGGTTAATGATAGGCATCCTGCTGGGATCCCAGGGGAGTCTGAGCTGGCCTGAAGCTCATCTTCCTCCTCCACCTCTCAAGAGAAATGTGGAGGAAAGAAGACTTCAAAAACTGTGAGCAGGCAGAGGGAGAGATATTGGGGGCCGAAGCTGTAACTGAGGTCTTGGAGTGGGCTGTGAGCACGCAGAGCCTCTCGAGAGCCAGGCTCTGCCTTCTGAGGACTTCTCCCCTAAGGCTGCTCATAATTCACGTGATACCAGCCATATAGAGCCGACTTGGCCCACACTGTCACAGAAAGCCTTATCAGAATCTCTTCTTCTTCATACACTCTTGTGTCTGTTACTTGGTTATTGCCTTTGGTACTCCACTGATGTGAACCACAGTCGCCAGGGGATGGAGGACACTAGTGACCCATCTTGCTCTGTGGCCTCAGTCCACAGCTGGAGGGTAAGGGAAGAGGCCAAATGAAGGTCAAGAAGGAAAGATGGAGTTTGAAGAGAAGACCTGAGTTAAGGGTGTCTTCTCAAGTCTTGATGACTGAAATGTAGCTCCAGTACCTGAAGTCCTGCTTGTTCTCAAGGCTGACCGCGGGGCTGGGTGCACTCAGTGAAGGAACCGTATACACTTAGTATTTCCTTGCTTGCTCACACTTGCCCTCCTCTGATACACCCTCTGCAAGACTGATCTTCCCCTGAAACAACTTTCCACCTGCTACTGTCATCTCAGGAACATTTGCTTCCCCTTCCTAGTGTCCCCCTAGAATGCCATTGCAGCCAATTCATAATTTGATAATCATGCTGCTTACCATATTCTCAGCAACTTCTGAGAAATTTTATTCACTTTATTCCATAGTCTTCACCCATCAATAATCTTCCTTAACTTCCTAGCTGCAGGTTAACCCATTCGGAATCATTTCTTTTGCTTTCTCTTCTTTGGCAAATCCTTTCTATCTTTTAAGGTCTTTTTCTTGTCTCTCTACCATCTTGCCTTCCTGAACTTCTTTTTTTTTCGTTTAAGTAACCTTTCAATCTCCTTCCCCAATTTCCTCATAAACATTGAGAGTTTATTCCTCACACGTTAGACAGCGGTTTATGAATGGCCAGGCATAATGGACTCAGAATGAGTTGGCACCCCCGAGGTACCTGTCTTGCTGGGGAGCCACAGGTGAAGGGCTCTCTGCTGGACACATGTTTGCATGGAGTCAGGCTGAGTGGCCTCAGGGTGTTTGCTCTGCACTTGTGTGTGTTTCTCCCTAGTTGGTTTCCTTGTCCAGCCACCTGTGACCTCCCTCCATCCAGCCCAGGGAATCCTTCTCATCACAGGGGTAGGATGTTTGTCTCATTTTCCATCACATCCTTTCCCCAAAGTTTGGTTGTGAGTTGTTCCCATTCCAAAGACCTTTCCTCTTTGAAGAGAAAAGAGAAAATCTTGTCTCTCCTTTTCTCTCACTTCACTTCTGCTCTATTATCTCCTCCGTCCAGAATGGCCCACTGACTCACATGGGTGTAGATCCAAAGATGGCAAGAAATGCCAGCAATTCTGAGATAATAATACGGATGGATCAGGAAAACTTGAAAACCTTTATCCCGCCACATTAAAAAAAATTGCACTTCCAGTGTATTCAGAGTCTCAGTGTAGAAACACAAATGATAGAGAAATTGAATTACACTCAAGTTTTTCTTTCCTCCTTTCCTGATTTATTCTAATCCTCCAAGTTAACATGATGAACTCTTTGTTGTGTAAAGTTTCAGACATTTTCTACCCATGCACACTTTTCTTCTTTTCACATTAGAGTGTGAACTAGGTCACTTTCAACATGCTGTGATTCTGTGATTCACTGTCTCCCACCGAGTCATCCACGGATAATGTCATCTGTTTCACGGAGAAATATTTCCAATAGCTAATAGCCAATGTCTGTGGAGTGCTTACTCTGTGTCGGTTTCTTGTAACTACTTTACAGATCATTTGTACAGCGTACCCATGGACCAGGTACAATTATGACCCCCAAGTGACAGATAAGTGCAGATAAGTACAAATAAATACAGAGGCCAAGTGACTTGCCCAAGACACTGGAGCAAATCAAAATCCATGCCTCTGTAATCATTTTGCTCTATTGCCTCTGTCTGGGAGGCTTGATGATTTGGCAACTAAAACCTTAAATATCATGTTCCATTTTTATATCTGTGACACAAGCGTGGGGCTGTGATACAGGGTAACTAACCTGAGTACTTTTGAAAACCCTTATGCACCTGGATGAAAGTAAGCCAGGGACTGCAAGCCATAGATTTAAGGTTTCCTACCAACTTTTAAAAATAGCTTCTTGAATGCAATTTATGTAGTGTCAAGTCTAGGATGTAGTCCAAATAGTAACAGAAAAATGGAGATATGTAGGAAAATACTTAAAGTTGACAAGTATTGGGAGTGTAGTATTTTTGGGGCCAGCGTGTAGACCACAGGAAAACTTGCTGTTTCCATCCCAAAGGGAAGAGCCCTACGTTGCAACTGCCAAGGTCCCTGGGACAGCAAGTGTGCTCACTGCTTAGTAAAGAAGCATCCTCAGTTTGATAGAATCATATGGGAGCCTTACATTTGGTTAGCAGTTCTACATTCTTGATGTAATAATATTTTCAGGGTGTGGGAGGGTATCAAGCTCTGAAAATACCCTTGGAGAGATCTGCTTATTAAGTTTGGCTTTTTCAGTCTCCCTACTACTTCTTTACTAAACACCAGGCGGTTTCCTTCACTTTTCAGAACCATATTGTTTTTCCCTTCTCTAATGAACTTTGAAATACTTTTGGATGAGCTATTAAGATTGGGAAAAAATAAACATCTCTTTAAAATAAGGAAGATAATAACAATGACAAGTAGAAAAAGCTCTAAAACAGAGAATATCCTCCATTCTAGCCACTGACTGGGAGTGGAAGGTTCGTGCTCGCTGTCCAGGACGTAGAAATAAAAGCTGAGGAGGCGCTGAGGCGTCTCCTGGATCTCTATGAGCCTCCATCATTTCTGCTGAGTAGGGTTGACAGATAAAATATAGACTGTTTAGTTAAATATGAATGTTTGAAAAACAACGAGTACATTTTGAAGATAAGTATGCCCCAAATAGTTCATAGGATCTACTTATACTAAAAATAATGACTTATTATTCATGTGAAGTTCAAGTTTAACTGGGTATCCTGTATTTTTATGTCCTAAATCTGACAGCCCTACTGATGATCCACAATGGAGGCAGTTGAGGAGTGGTACATGCTGGCTCTCGGACAGTCAGAAATGGCTTCAGCAGATCCAGGTACAGTATGAAATTCTTTTTGGATGTAGCTCAGAAGCCATGGGCAGCCCTTGACTGCAAGTACTGCCTCGGGTTTCCCTGAGGTGGGGTAAACCTTCCTCTTAATGGCCTTTTGGTAAGTCTGGAAGACCATATCCAAGGGGAGCCCCAAAGTCAGTTTCATCCTCACAACCATGTTTCCAATTCCTGGAATTGGCTGCATGTGACTCACCAGAGCTGAGGAGGTTTGTGGAAGTTGGGAGTGTCATAGCTTGAACCCTTTGTAGGTAAAGTTTTGCTGTTGTGAGAGTTTTAACAGGAGCAATGTGAAAGACTCCAAGTCCCCAGGTAGATAGAAATAATCCTGTTCTACCTGTGTGTATGTGACAAGTCTCTAATAGTTCAGAGAGCAAGTATCTGGTCTTAGAAAGACTGATCCAAGCTTGGATGTTTCTGGTGACAAGGCAAGGTCCTGTGTTTCAAGTTCACCTTTTATGGTTGAGGAGACAATAAGGTGGTCAGAAGGGAAATCATGGAGGAGACCTTGGCTTCATCCATCGTGCAGGCTTGTATATGTGGTTCTATGTAGATTGTGTTTCAAAGGTGGAGCTTGTTTACAACTATGAACATTCTCCGATGTGCTTTTTGGACCTTCATTCCCAGAGCGAGAGCAGTGCCGAGGCTCTAGAAATGCCATGGATATTCTGAGCTGTCAGTGGCATTTCCCCGGTACTGTTCCCTTGGTGCCGCTCCTTGAAATGTCCAAAGGGATTATCATGTGTCTTGTGGCGGGTCCTAGCATTGTGAAAGGAAGCTGCTGCACCTGGCTCAGAGGATTTCGGATGTGGTGGGAGGAGGAGTAGTACTACGACTCTAAATTGTATCACAGCATATCGATTCCATCTTGAGAGTGGGGTTGGGGGGTTATGAAGGGGGGCTTTTATTGTACTTTTATACATTGTACCCTTGAAACTAATTCAATTTTTAAAAATTAATTAATTTATTTGGGGCTGCATTGGGTCTTTGTTGCTGCTAGCGGGTGTTCTCTAGTTGCAGTGAGCGGGGGCTCCTCTTGGCTGTGGTGCACGGGCTTCTCATTGCAGTGGCTTCTCTTGTTGCGGAGCATGGTCTCTAGGCACGCAGGCTTCCGTAGTTGTGGCACGTGGGCTCGGTTGATGTGGCACACGGGCTCTAGAGCGCAGGCTCAGTAGTTGTGGCGCGCGGGCTTAGTTACTCCGTGGCACGTGGGATCTTCCCAGACCAGGGCTCGAACCCATGACCCCTGCATTCGCAGGCATATTCTTAACCACTGCTCCACCAGGGAAGCCCGATAATTCAGTTTTTTATAAAGAGAAGATTCCTAATATTATTCCAAAATTTAAAAATATGTAGTTGGATAACACTATGAAAAATTAACTGATATATTCTTTTATTATTTCTCTTTGCTCCCTGGATTTTTTTCCCCATCCAGTCAGCTAGGCACTGTGAGTTCACTGCATTAGGAAGGTAAAGACTCAGCAGAAATGAGGGAGAAAAACAGAAAAGTCTCAGCTTTGGAATGTTCACAACGGAGGCCACAGTAGAACAGGTGAGAATTCTGTGAACCAAAAATAAATGTCGTCTCAAATGCAAAAAAGTATTCTCTGCACTGGGAGGCAGGAGAGGGAGGGAGGGAAGGACTGAAGGAGAGAGATCAGTGTGGCCAGGGACATGGAGACTGTGCTTAAGGACGATATGCCCAGGAAGAGAATCAGAATCTGGAGAAGATTCAGCCTGCACGTGATCATTGCCTCCAGTCAGCACCCTCATCTCAGACGTTGGGAAATTCAGAGAGAGAGTGGGAGTACGTCAGGAGGGCCACGCGCATAGTCTGTGTGGCAGGGGTTGTGGCCGTTCCCTATTTGTGAGGAGTCCCCAGCAATTTGCAGGCCTCTTCTGGAAAATGCTGGCGGACGTCTCTAGTGCTTATGTGAAAGCTTGTTCACAAACCTTGAAAGATACAGATGTAGATGACAGATAGATGCATAGATAGAAAAATGTCATTAAATAAAAGCTCCAGGAAAGGTTTGGAAAATGCCCTTTATTGCATAGGACGCTTCTATTGTCATATGATGTTAGACTGAGTGCCGGTCCCTTCATCCTCCTTCAGACCACGGCATTCTGTCTGCTACTCTCCCGAGGGTCCTTTCTTCTCCCTGGAAGGGATAAAACAAATGAGGTAGAACAGGAAGAGACAAGAAGCACTCCAAGCTCTGCTGGTCAGGGTTACCCTCCAGCATTGCCTTAATGCTCAGAGCCACACACACCACAGTGAGCTTGGCTCCAGATCAACTACCACGCAACGAAGGTTCTGGAACATTTCCAGATCTCGGGGGACCTCATTTCCACGTGACTCTCTTTCATATTCCCCTTTGTCACAGAAGGCTAGGTCCAGTGGTCCGGGTGAGATCTCGGCTCAGGCCCAAGGCTCTCAGACCTCAAAGTTCTGGTCCTGCAAGGGCCCCTGTCCTCTCTTGAGACCACTCCTGGCTCTCTCTGCCGAGAAGGAGCTGCTGGCAGTACGTCCTCTAAGAGTTGAGGTCCATCGTGCAGACCCTGAGAAAACTCCTAGGAAAAGGCTCCACCTTCTTGTTTATGTCAACAGAGGTCAATGCCTTTGTTAGTGCTGGGTGTGTCCCATTTGATGCAACTGCAGAGCCATTAGGTAAACCAGCACATGTGTGCGGCCCCTTCCCTTAGACTCCTCTGGGCCCTCGTGACATAGGCTCAGAAGACTGCCAGCCTCAAGCCTTACCTCTTCCAAGGGACGGCCACACCGTCTTCCAGGATCTTCTGTCCCATGAATCTCAGTTGCTGTTTGGAGCTCAAAGGAGAGAAAAGACCCTGCCTGCGGGGTCTCTTTGGGCTGGGGCCTTCCCCCGTGGGCTGCTCTCCCTCATTCTCCTTTTCTTCTTGCTTCTCTTCCTCCTCCTCCTCCTCGTCCTCCTCCTCAGGGGTGCTCTCGGATTCCACATTGCCCATCCACTTGGCCATGTTGAGATGAATGACACGGCAGCTGAAGCCCTGCAGGACGCCGCCCTTCACGTGCTGCTGGAGGATCCCCAAGGTGGGGAAGACCCGGCAGCAGGCCATGCACTTGAAGCCGGTCTCCATGGTCACAATCCTGTCCGGTGTCTTGGCCCTGGGTCTCTCCTCGACGGCAGGTGACCCTGATGGGCTGCCTGGCTCTGCCATTTCCTCATACTCTTTCTCCTCCCCAGTGGGCTCACAGTCAGACAGGAGGCTTTCGGTGAACACATCAGAGGGGCAAGTGCCTACTGTGCACGCATCCTCAGGAAAGGTCACTTCTTCTATCGTCAGCTGCTTTTCAGGCAACTCCAAGGGTTTCTTTGTCTTCCAGGAGACAGCGACACCCTTGTTCACTTGTACCTGCATGTAGTATATTTTCATGCCCCTTTCCTCTTTGTCTGGGTGCAGATAGTCCTTACAGGGTGAAGAGAGAGAGGAGGAGACTCAGTGTGATGGGGGAGCGGTCTCCCCTTCTTCCTGAACCTGGGCTAGGGGTGCTGTAGGCCAGGCAGTGTCTCGAAATCCCCGCATTGCTGAAAAAGGAAATTAAAACCATAATAACATGCATGGGCCGTGCCGGAAGCTGAGGGAGCAGGTGTGGTAGACGAGAGAGGGACATTTGCATGACGTAGCTATGTCGTGAGCTTGGTGTCTGTTGGCCGTAGGATGGCGCGGTGTATCTGGTGTCATCTGTGGGCTTTTCATGTGCGTGGGGGGGATACTCGAGCGGTGTCTGTATACAGGGGTGTGGAGTATGGTGGTGAGGGCTGTGGTATGTGAGGGATGCGGCTGGATGCGTGTATGACAAGGAGTGTGATTTTGGTAATATCGGTGGTGCATTACTTGTGGAATGGGGCTGTGGTGCTTGGAGTTTATGTGTGCTGTGAGAAGGGCTGTGCCTGGAGGGCAGATGTATGTGTGAGCTGTGTGGACCTGAGCTGGATGGTCCTGCTCTCAGGCTGGAGGTGTATGATGCAGAACTCTGTCCTTCTCTGGAAGCAAAGGCAAAGACAAAGTCTACATTTTCCTCTGAAGATGCTTAATCTGGTCCCTCTTCCCTCCACCTCAAGCTCAGACCTTTCCGGCCCGTGCTCCTTGACTTCACCACCATGGTACTACCAGTATTCTCACCGCACCCCCAGTCTCAGCTGGCATCCACGCCCTCGGAACAGCTCAGCCATCCTGCCCAGGCTCCTCCCCAGAGCCCTCATCACCTCTGATGACCCTGGATTTCCTCTCAGCCTCCCTGGGATCTGTGTGCCTCCTGCCTCACAGCCAAGCACCCCCTCACTTGAGGAGCCCCGCGCCCTTACCAGCGTAGCTGAGCTTGCGCAGAGTAGAAGTACAGAAGAAGTATTTAGGGGCAGAGGAGACCTCCACTGCCCCTGGGCTGCAGCCTTGGGCCACCACAGTGGATCCAAGCCGAGGGGGATCCTCTTGTGACTTCGAGATTCCTGAGGGAGGAATGAAAGGCTCAGGGTGGGTTCATCAGTCCTCTGTCCACAAATATTTACTGAGTGTGTGACACGTGTCAGGTGCAGTGAATACACACATTTGAGAGTGTGGTTCCCAGTGGATCCTCCAGGATTTAATTCCAATCAATACTTATTCTCTCACTGTCTAGTTGGTAATGTAGGCCTCGGTGGTGACTGTGAGTGTGTGGGAAGAGTGAGTGATGTGTATCAGTTAAGTCTGTGGTAAGTGTGGGGTTGGCATGGGGAGCACAGTGCAGACGTGTCTATCTGTGTCTGTGGCCTTTGTGTGCATGGTTTCTGTTCACAAGTCAGGAATTCTGGGACATGTAACGTTTCCTCATTACATGGTGTGGCTTGTATTTATGGTGTGTGTTCATTCATTCATTCACCAAGATTCAGTAAGCAGCTACTCCTGTGTATCCGGCACTCTTCCATTGTTGTAGTCTTTGGTAACGCTGCACATTCTAGTAGGGGAAGACACACACTAAACAAAACTACAATAAATATATAATACATCAGCTGGTGGTAAGTATATAAGGGTTGCCAGACTTAGCGAACAAGAATACAAGGCACCCAGTTAAATTTCAGTTTCAGATAAACCCAGAATAATCTTTTAGTGTAAGTATTCCCATGCAGTATTTGGCCTGACTTAGTTTTAGTGTAAGTATAGCCCATACAATATGTGGGACATACGGATACTGAAAAATTACTTGTTCTTTATCTAGAATTCAAATTGAACTGGATAGCCCATATTTTCTCTGGCAATCCTGACATGGGTTACTGAGACTGTGGTTTACTGTGGTTTGTACAAAGCGGGTCTGGCATTACTCAAGAATGTGTTATAAGTGTGGTGTGTATGACACGTGACTGGTTCTTATAGAGGTATTTAGAGATGGCTGAAGTTAGCTGTGTTTGTGCAAGAGTTGAGGAGATACATGTATATAGTGTGTGTGTGTGTGTGTGTGTGTGTCCTATGTATATAGTGTGTGTGTATATATACATATCTCATCTCCAGCGTTTGGTGTTGGAGGAGAGGATTGTGATACAAGTGGGTTGTATGAGCACGTAGTATAGGAGGGATGTGTGTATATACCTCCATGTGCTGTGTGTGGTTTACTAAGGAAGTTATATGTGGGGTGTGTGATATTTTTGCTGCATCAGAGTGTACATGGGTGTATGAGTTACTGTCTCATAAAACACCCCTAACAAGAATTCTGTATACACTCTTACGTACACCGAGTGTCAGCCAGGTCCAGGCAGGGTGACAAGAACTTTACCACGCAGACTTTATATCTGGTAAGCACTCTAACCCCATTCATCTCGCTCTTCTCTGCACTACCACACACACACACACACACACACACACACACTCACAAACACACACACAGGAACATAGGGCAAAATATTCTGAACGGTCAGGGGCAGTCATTGCCTTCCCCAGCCTGTCCCAGCCACTGCCTGGAAATCTGCCTGCTGTCTAGAGCTCCATTCCCAGGGCCCATCCTACAGTCTCCAGGGCCCTGGGCCTGGTAGGAGCTACTGGGCTCTAATCTGGGGCAGAGGCCTCTAGCTGGAGCTCTGGGGTGACCACCCCTCTCCCAGGGCAAGCTACTCGCCTACATTTAATGCACGCAGGCACCACGTGGCCCGTGGCTCTCAGAGCTCCCCGCAGGACCCTGAGGCCATTTCTCACCCCCGCTCACGTGGTCTCAGTCTCTGGAAAACCCTTCCCTTCCCTTGATCTCCTTTGGGAAATTCTTCCTGTTGAAGGAATAAAACCTCCTTGCTTTCAATATGACACCATCCCTAGACAAACAATCTTCTTTCAAAGTGCATTCCACTTGTCAAGATATTTTTCAACAGGGCCTTCAACTCATGGGGCTTCTCTTTCCACTTTGGTAAAAGAGGCCAAGCAACTCATGGGTCTCTCTCAGCATCCCTGCATCCTTCACATCCCCCACCTCATGACCCCAGGGAAAGATCCAAGAGCATAAGAGAGATCGGGGACTGAGAAAAGCTGCACCTCTAGGTCTGTGCAAGCAGGATGCAGCCTGCTATGAGTCCGACAAAGCTCCAGGCTCGGCTGCCCCAGGAGAGAGTCCTCAGACCAGCGGAGCTGACCTCCCATCTCCCAGGGGGCATCTGGCCGTTCTGTGCCGTCTCACACCACAGGGACGCTCCGGATGGATACGGCAGCATCAGTGAGACAAGGTCTCTCGCTCCCTGCTTCACAGGTGACACGTTCTCAGTCCCCCGCTTCCTAGAGAAGCTTCAGTTTGGCAGAAACCCATGTGCCCCAGACAAGTTGCCCCCCACATACCTCCTCCGTTCTCGGCAGTTTCCTGGGACTCTTCATTTTCCAGATGTTTCCTCTTTTGTCGCCGTTCCATCGTACCAACTAGAAGTCTCCCTTAGAAGATGCTTCAAGAGATGTCCAACTCCTCCTCTTCTCTACAGGTTGGCCCTTCTTGGCTCTTGGGCAATCCGTTGAAATGATTCAATACAAACAAAAATAGTTAAGTCTCCTAAATGGCTGAAAAACTTGTACCACTTAGTGAACCAGCAGTACTGTCTAGTGCTCAGCAGGGCTGTTATGTTTGCAAGGTTGCCAGGCGCACAGTGGAATTCTGTGACCTCAGTGCTGACATCAGAGCATTCGGTGGACCTAGGTTGAGCACAGTGTCTGCAGTAGCACAGGCCCCATTTTCAAGAACAATTCCTTTTTCCCAGCTGAAGCTTTCCCGTGAAAGGGAAAGGTTCCTACCATATCTATTATAAATTGTATCATACCATGTCTATTATAAAATTCACATTTTGATTGGAGATCTTTTAATGTCTTTTCTAGAGAGATTTAATATGAATGTTTTAAATGGACTCCAGTTTCCCTGTGGATTATTGACATTTTAAACTCTGCACTTCAATTTTCCCTCAATACGTGGAATTTTGTCACGGCTATTTCTGTACTTAAAGAAGAGGATCTATAAAATTGATTTCTTCATTTTTTCCCCATCTCTTTCCAAGGTACTGCATTTGATTGTGTCTTGCGACTGAGTGAAAAATGCTAGTCCTTGAGTCAGGACATTGGGCCCTTTTGCAAGTAATTCAACCTATCTGGGCTTCAGCTTCTGTATGTGCGATCAAGAGGCTTGGACTAGCTGACTTTTCAAATGCTGTGTTTCTTTGATTCACTCTCACTTACTGATCTGCTCCTTAAGAAGAGGGTCTGTTCTCATAAAGTAACAACAGTCTTTTCCTAACCTTGGGTTGGGCGGAGTTTAACTGTTTGTACTCAGTTAGTTAGCTATATTGCCTTCTACGTATGCTTAGCTCTAAATAATTTATATGGCTCTTGTGACTCTTTTTAGATCTTCTTTTTTTCTTATTTTCTTTTACAGTTTCTAATTTGTTATCGCCAGTGTAGAGGAGCCTGATTGATATTTAAAATTTATTGATCTTGTATGTGTGTGCCTTGTTGAACCGTCTTATTAGTTCCTGCTAGTTTATCTGTGGGTTCTTTTGGGTCTCCTAGATAAATGAGCATATTAAATGTAAATACTGTGTTCTTTGGATAAAGTTTATTTTCTTGCATCTCTATATATAGAAGCAATATGTTGAATTGATTTAAATATTTAAATACTTACATACCTGTTATCACAATCTAACATTCTTTATCTTATTTTCTTTCAATCAATATTATATTTTCAAGATTTATCCACGTGAATCCATATAGATCTAGGTCTTTGATTTTTCACTGTTTGATATTATTTCATCACACGTGTATAGCATCATTTATTTTCCTTTCAAGCATTATTGGACAATTGGATTGTTTCCCTCCCTTCTCTAGAACAAACAACGTTTCCTAGAATATCCCTGAAGATGTCTGACAGTCGAGACGGGCCAGGCTGCCCGAAGGATTGCTACTTGCTTTTAGCCACCTTCCAACATGCCGTCTCCAGCCAGCAATTTGAAGCACAGCTGAAATGAGATCTCCCCCAAATATGAAGATCTTAGGAGCTTCCTAGAAGGTGGGAGGTTAATGATAGGCATCCTGCTGGGATCCCAGGGGAGTCTGAGCTGGTCTGAAGCTCATCTTCCTCCTCCACCTCTCAAGGGAATTGTGGAGGAAAGAAGACTTCAAAAACTCTGAGTAGGCAGAGGGTGGGATATTGGGGGCCGAAGCTTTAACTGAGGTCTTGGAGTGGGCTGTGAGGACACAGAGCCTCTAGAGAGCCAGGCTCTGCCTTCTGAGAACTTCTCCCCTAAGGCTGCTCATAATTTAGGTGATACCAGCCATATAGAGCCTACTTGGCCCACACTGTCACAGAAAGCCTTATCAGAATCTCTTCTCCTTCATACACTCTTGTGTCTGTTACTTGGTTATTGCCTTTGGTGCTCCACTGATGTGAACCACAGTCGCCAGGGGATGGAGGACACTAGTGACCCATCTTGCTCTGTGGCCTCAGTCCACAGCTTGAGGGTAAGGGAAGAGGCCAAATGTAGGTCAAGAAGGAAAGATGGAGTTTGAAGAGAAGACCTGAGTTAAGGGTGTCTTCTCAAGTCTTGATGACTGAAATGTAGCTCCAGTACCTGAAGTCCTGCTTGTTCTCAAGGCTGAACGCAGGGCTGGGTGCACTCAGTGAAGGAACCATATACACTTAGTATTTCCTTGATGCTCACACTTGCCCTCCTCTGATACACCCTCTGCAAGACTGATCTTCCCCTGAAACAACTTTCCCCCTGCTACTGTCATCTCAGGAACATTTGCTTCCCCTTCCTAGTGGCCCCCCTAGAATGCCATTGCAGCCAATTCATAATTTGATAATCATGCTGCTTACAATAGTCTCAGCTATTTCGGATAAATTTTATTCGCTTTATTCCATAGTGTTCACCCATCAATAATCTTCCTTAAATTCCTAGATGCAGGTTAACCCATTCGGAATCATTTCTTTTTCTTTCTCTTCTTTGGCAAATCCTTTCTATCTTTTAAGGTCTTTTTCTTGTCTCTCTACCATCCTGCCTTCCTGAACTTCTTTTTTTTTCCGTTTAAGTAACCTTTCAATCTCCTTCCCCAATTTCCTCATACACATTGAGAGTTTATTCCTCACACGTTAGACAGCGGTTTATGAATGGCCAGGCATAATGGACTCAGAATGAGTTGGCACCCCCGAGGTACCTGTCTTGCTGGGGAGCCACAGGTGAAGGGCTGGCTGCTGGACACATGTTTGCATGGAGTCAGACTGAGTGGACTCAGGGTGTTTGCCCTGCACTTGTGTGTGTTTCTCCCTTGTTGGTTTCCTTGTCCAGCCACCTGTGACCTCACTCCATCCAGCCCAGGGAATCCTCCTCATCACAGGGTTAGGATGTTTGTCTCGTTTTCCATCACATCCTTTCCCCAAAGTTTGGTTGTGAGTTGTTCCCATTCCAAAGACCTTTCCTCTTTGAAGAGAAAAGAGAAAATCTTTTCTCTCCTTTCCTCTCACTTCACTTCTGCTCTATTATCTCCTCCGTCCAGAATGGCCCACTGACTCACATGGGTGTAGATCCGAAGATGGCAAGAAATGCCAGCAATTCTGAAATAATAATACGGATGTATCAGGAGAACTTGAAAACCTTTATCCCTCCACATTAAAAAAAATTGCACTTCCAGTGTATTCAGAGTCTCAGTGTAGAAACACAAATGATAGAGAAATTGAATTACACTCAAGTTTTTCTTTCCTCCTTTCCTGATTTATTCTAATCCTCAAAGTTAACATGATGAACTATTTGTTATGTAAACTGTCAGACATTTTGTACACATGCACACTTTTCTTTTTTTCACATAAGTGTGTGAACTAGGTCACTTTCAACATGCTGTGATTCTGTGATTCACTGTCTCCCACCGAGTCATCCACTGATAAAGTCATCTGTTTCATGGAGAAAGATTTCCAATAGCTAATAGCCAATGTCTGTGGAGTGCTTACTCTGTGTCAGTTTCTTGTAACTACTTTACAGATCTTTTGTACAACGTACCTATGGACGAGGTACCATTATAACCCCCAAGTGACAGATAAGTGTAGATAAGTACAAATAAATACAGTGGCCAAGTGACTTTCCCAAGACACTGGGAAGGGCTTCATGTGGAGCCTGAACCTCGACATGCATCGGAAGGTCCCCACAGGAGAGAAACCATATAAGTGTGGGGAGCGTGGTAAGCACTTCAGTCAGGCCTCATGTCTTCAGCTTCATCAGAGCATCCACACTGGAGAGAAGCCGTACAGAGGTGATGTGTGTGGTAAAGTCTTTAGTCGGTCTTCACAGCTTCAGTATCACAGGCGAGTTCATACAGGGGAGAAACCTTACCAGTGTGAGACGTGTGGTAAAAGCTTCAGTTGGCGCTCCCATCTTATAAGTCATCACAAAATGCATACTGGGGACACATTTTATGAAAGCAGCGAGAGTGGTAAGAACATCAAGGAACTGTCAGAGGATAGAAGTTCTACAAAATGTTGTTTTCAAAAAACTCACGTGCAACGTGAATTCTTGCAAGCGTCAGGTCTCATAGGAGAGAAAGTATTTTAACTTAGTTGGTGTTGAAGCAGTAGCTAAACAGATCCTAGTGTTCAGCAGAGCACACAGCAGAGATCCCTTCTGAGTGGTGCAGTAAGGGCTGCATTCAGAACTTTGACATTTATCAGATGTCACTTAGGAGATAGCACTTAGAAAGGAAAAGAGTTTGGTCTGGGCTTTAACAAAAGTGTAAGGATGAGCTAGTCAAAATTGATGTCCGTGAGAATGTGCGCTCCATGAGGGCAGGGACTTGGCTGCTGAATGTACACAACCTTATCATTGACTAGTGCTTTTAGGTGTGCTCAGTACTTGTGTTTTAAATAAACCAAAAGGGGGAAATGTATAATATATGAAAGTTGTATCCAGATGGGGAAACCTGCAAAATAAAATTAATTCAGGACATGAACTTTTGTTGAAATACTGAAAACCACTGCAGAAAACCAATCTGCAATATATATTTTTTTAATTTATTTTTGGCTGCCTTGGGTCTTTATTGCTGCACGCAGGCTTTCTCTAGTTGCAGTGAGTGGGGGCTACTTTTCATTGCAGTGTGTGGGCTTCTCATTGCAGTGGCTTCTCTTTGTGGAGCATGGGCTCTAGGTGTGCAGGCTTCAGTAGTTGTGGCACGCGGCTGAGCTGCTGTGCAGCATGTGGGATCTTCCTGGACCAGGGCTCAAACCCGTGTCCCCTGCATTGGCAGGCAGATTCTTAACCACTACGCCACCAGGGAAGGGAAGCCCCCCAATCTTCAATATTAATATGCTATTAGCCTATCGCAACTGGCTCCTTGCCTCCCGCAGCCTCTGTTCTCAAGTTGGGTGGTTATTTGAGACGCCGTCTAGTTTTCCAAGGACTGTGTTCAGTAGAAATTGAACTACCTTGTGATTTTTTTTTTCTGATGGTACAGAGTGAAAAAACATGATTAACTTTGCAACAACAGTAACTGCATAGTATACAATTGATTTTTTGTCTGTCAATATTAAGGCAGGGTTTACTGTAACACTTTGAAAGTGTCACAAAAATTGTTTGTCCCTAGAAAAAAAAAATTTTAGTTGACCTTGAACTTACTGATTTCTAATTCTCTGCATTTTCATCCAGACTTTGGAATGTTTGCCTTCTAATTATTGTAGCATTTCTTCTAAAGTTCTCAGGTAGGGGCTATGCCATATTCTTCCCCCACATCCATGAGGCAAATACCCAGAAAACTTGTAGGAATCTGATAAAATTATCCAGTGTATTATTGAGACAAGACTGACATTTATGTGCTTTTCCCTATTGGTTGCAGTAAAGCATGGTTTCAGGAAAGGAGTATATATATCAGAATATATTAGATCTCTTTGATTTAGAAATCATATAATTGGAAGTTATTGATTGTGAGATTAAAATACCAAAAAGATGAACACCACATCAATGATGTCACTAAATTTTTTAATGGAAATTAGTGTACAGCTGTAAGAATTTGAGTTTTGATAGATTCCTATATTAATCTGAAGCCGGTGAAATGATGACAGGGACTTCCCTGGTGGTACAGTGGCTAAGAATTCGCCTGCCAATGCAGGGGACACGGGTTCGAGCCCTGGTCCAGGAAGATCCCACATGCTGTGGAGCAACTAAGCCCGTGTGCCACAACTACTGAGGCTGTGTGCCACAACAACTGAAGCCTACGTGCTTAGAGCCTGTGCTCCGCAACAAGAGAAGCCACTGCAATGAGAAGCCCGCGCACCGCAACGAAGAGTAGCCCACACTCACTGCAACTAGAGAAAGCCCGCACGCAGCAACGAAGACCCAATGCAGCCCAAAATAAATAAATTAAATAAAAAGTTTATTTTAAAAATTTATGACATATCATAATCGCAGGAGATACACAATATGGGCTTTGAGAGGTCACAGATTGTAGCCTTCATAGTATAATCAACCATAAATCTTTGTTAGTGTTTGTGTATGTGTGCATGTGCACACATGTATGTGTACATGCATAAGATCATGTGTAAAGGGATACTCTTCCAGAGTGGTTTTCCTAGGCAAGGAGCATTTTGTGATATTTTTCCATTTTATAACTTCATGTTATATTTTTTTCATTGAATAGTGGGTATTGCCAAAGCAGGAAATTATTTTAATAGAATTTGAAAAAGTATTAAATAATTATCCCTTGCAGTTAAGACCTCATATGATTGTTCTATATTGTCATAAGGCATATAAGATCAAAATTATGGTATGAACTCTGGAAGCCAATTTCAAAAACAAAACAGTTCTCAGATTATTTTGCATACACAGAAAAATTCATGAGTTTCAACAGTTGAAGCTTTATTATTTATGCTGTGCTTTAACTACAGATCCATAATAGGGAGAGGGAAAATCCTGGAGCTAGAAACAAAAGTGGATATACCTACATTGTGGAGGTTTAAAAAAAAAAAAGTTTCTCTTGTTGAAAAGATGCACATGAGGAGAGAACTGAGCATAATAGCAGAGGACCCTCTGGATGTGGAACCAGTAAGGACAAAGCAGGTTTGGATGGCATTCCATACGCAGACCAATGGTGGTATTTTTAATATAGTTGGTTAAAGGGCTTTATTTAGCAAGTTACAGTTGACCCTTGAACAATATGGGTTTGAACTGGGCAGGTCCACTTATATGCAGGGTTTTTTTTTAATAGTAATTACTACAGTACTACATGATCTGTGGTTGGTTGAACCCATGGTTGCAGAATTGCAGATACAGAGGAACCACGGATATGGAAGTCTGACCATAAGTTATTTATACAGATCTGTCTACCCATCCATCCATCCGTCCACCCATCTGTAGAGAGAGAGAGGGAGTGAGTGCACGTGCTAGGTATTTACAGAAGTAGATATGGAAGTGCGAGGATATACAAACACACACATGTGTATGTGATGTATATAAGCATGTATATCCACGTTTCTATTTCAGGGCTGGAGCAAGGAAAGTGTAGAATGATCCTGGAGAAAATTTACTGTGCCAGAAAGTAGGAAAGAGTGGTGGGACGTGTAAAAAGATCCAGCTTGAAGAGACTCACACTGGGTAAATCTGAGCAATTTGACCCTAAAATAAATAATTATCATACAGAATATGAATAAAAAAAGAGGAAGGGAGGGAAGGAAGGGCTCTCATAATAGAATGCCAAACCATAAACATATAGAAGGAATGACGTAATGTAAAAATCATTATTTACAACCATCATAGTAATGATAGGTTCTGGCAAGAGTAATCAATGAATTATAAAACTACTGGTTGAAAGTTTACAAGGAGCAGGATGCTACAAAACCCCAAATATCTCTCCACGAAGTATTGATCACAACAAGAAATACAGTAGGTATAAATTTGGTGAACACTACCTTAGCCAAGAGGTGAACATTATCAATAACAGAACAAACGAACGTTTTAGATCTCTGGGGTATGATATACTGAGAAGGACGCAACGTTGCTTCAGGATTATTTCTGACAGAAATAAACAACCAGATCTTATCACAAGGAAGCATCCACGTTGAGAGTCTCCTGTTTCACAGTTATGACCACAGGGAGCATAACTGGCCAAAGGTCCCAGCTGCTGCTCTTAAATCCATCACCACGTTTGCCTGGAGGCCGGCCTTGCCCCTGATTGCTCCTGGTCAGCACAGCAGGGATCCTAAGGCAGGCCATTTCTTGGAGACCAGGATTCCTCTGTCCAGTGACCTTTTTTCAAGGACTCTGACAGCCTTGAAGGATTTTACGTAGATGACAAGGCAGTCTCGGATGATTTACCAAATCTTTCTTTCAAATCTTCACTCAGGGTCAGACTTGCACTATGCGCTGATAGTTCTGCCAGCCTTCCAGAGCTCCCTGCCATTTTCTCTCCGATGTTTCCCCCAATGAAATATTTGTTCATTAAAGTCTTTCTCAGCACTTTGCCGTCTAGTTCTTGGAGGACCAGGACAAACCCCAAACCCTAGAAGCATCCCTTTTTGGCTCTTTCTAGTAACCTTCCTTTCCATATGGTAGCCACTAATTTGTAATGGTGTAGATTCACTTAGCCTATTTTGTACTTGATATAAATGGAGTCATGTAATAGGTGCTATTTTGTGTTGGCTTCATTTGCTCCACAGTATATCCATGACATTTATCCATATTGATGGGGGTGGATACCGTTGATTCATTTTCATTGGTGGATATTATTGCAGTGTGTAAACATATCAAAATCTATTTATTAATCCCATTATTGGTGGGTATTGGGTACTTCCCCATTCTTGGCTATCACAGTTAGTGGTGATGTGAGCAATCTAGAATGTGCCTTGTGCACTTGTTTGAGGGATATTTCTATGGGTGGAACCAAAGGGTTATAGGGTATATGTTCAACTTTGGTAGATACAGTTGACCCTTGAAGAATGCATGGGCATGAGGGATGCATCTGAGTCTTTTATTCCATAGATGTTTTTAAAATCTCTCCCACTTTTGGCCCAAGAGTGCTGCGTTTGGGTTTACAGTGTTTCTTAACTTTGAAATAGTCCAATTTTTCAATTTTTTCTTTCACAGTTGGTGATTTTTTTGGTCTTAAGAAATTCTTCCTACTCCAAGGCAAAAAGGCTGTTATCTTACGTTTCTTTCCTAAAGCATCATTGTTTACTTTTCAAATTTACGTCTGCAGATCTTCTGGAATTTATATTTTTATATCCTATGCAGTAATGATTAATATTTTTCCCATATGGATATCCAGCTGACTGAGAACCAATAGTTGACCCTTGGACAACATGGGTTTAAACTACACAAGTGCACTTATACGAGGATTTTTTTGAATAGTAAATACTGCACTACTACACGATCCAAGGTTGGTTCAATCCTCAGATGCAGAATTGCCGATTATGGAGAAACCGTGTACATACAGAGGGCTGGCTATAAGTTATACTTGGATTTTCAACTTAGCAGAGGGTTGGCACCCCTAACCCCCTTGAACCCTAGTTCAAGGATCAACTGTATTAACAAGAGTTCTTTCCCCTCTCTGCTGCAGTGTTTTCTTTTCTTTCTTTTTTCTTTTGGCCGTGCTGCGTGGCTTGCAGGATCTCAGTTCCCTGACCAGGGATTGAACCAGGGTCACCACAGTGAAAGCGCCAAATCCTTACCACTAGACCACCAGGGAGCTCCCTGCAGTGTTTTCTTTTTACACGTTGTTATAATGTCTGTTTCAACATGGATTTTGATGTCTATTATCTTGTCTATCCTTGAGCAAACACCAGACTATCTTATATTGTAGATTTATAGTAAGGTTTAATGTGACTAATATCTTTCTTTTCATTCTTCTTTCAGATTGTCCCAGCTCTTCTTTTATTTTTTATTTTTATGTTTTTTTAGATGTTGGGGGTAGGAGTTTATTTACTTATTTTTGCTGTGTTGGGTCTTCGTTTCTGTGCGAGGGCTTTCTTTAGTTGTGGCAAGCGGGGGCCACTCCTCATCGTGGTGCGTGGGCCTCACTATCACGGCCTCTTGTTGGGGAGCACAGGCTCCAGACGCGCAGGCTCAGTACGTGGCTCACGGGCCTAGTTGCTCCGTGGCATGTGGGATCTTCCCAGACCAGGGCTCAAACCCGTGTCCCCTGCATTAGCAGGCAGATTCTCAACCACTGCGCCACCAGGGAAGCCCCCAGCTCTTCTTGTAGCTCTTTGCTTTCCCACATAATATTTGTAAACATCTCATCAATTTCCAAGGGAAAAAATGCTGATGTTTTTATTGGGGTTTGATTGAGCCTATAGATCATTTTGAGGATTACTGATATCTTTGTAATATTGAATCTTCAAGCCATGAATATCACTATTTTTAAGAATTTCTCTTGGAGAAAAATAAAAGTGGATCCCATGTAATAAAATGTACATAAATAGACTCCAAAATATTTAAAGGACCTACATGTGAAAGATAAGTCTAGAAAGTTAATTTTTAAAAGGTAGAAATATATTTTTTCACCTGAGGAGTTTCAGAAGCACAGATGTTAAGAAATTATTGGTTTATTATCTTATAATTAAAGATTTCTATTCCATGAAGAACACAATAGAAAAATTTTAGAAACACGTGCCCAATTAGGAAAGGATACTTGTAATTGGTAAAACTGAAAAGGTATTAATAATCAGAATATGTAATAGAAATGAGGAAGAAAAAGATAGCATCCACATTAGAAAATGGGGCAAAAGTTTTAAGTAGACACTTATAGATGAAGCTACCAAGCATTTGAAAAAAAGATCAAACTTATTAGAAATCAGAGAAATTTAACTAAAACAAGATACTACTATACATTTAATACACTAGCAAAACGGTGATGAGTCGTGCAAATGAAGGTAAGTGGTTGCACAAAAACCTGACGTGCAACTCTTTGGTAATCTGGACTGGTGTAGCCGTTCAGGAAGTCAATCTGGCTATATTATTAAAGTATACATATTTGCTATGAAATAATTTCACTCGGGTATGTGTTCCAAAGAAATTCTCAGATACGTCTATAAACAAATGTAAGAAGATGTTTATTTTATTATCATTGGCATGGCAGTTGGAAGAGTACAGGTAAAATGTGGGTGCAGAAAATGGAACTCTATGAAACAAATTAGATAGAGGGGTGAATGTTTTTTTTGTTTGTTTGTTTTTCTGCGGTACGTGGGCCTCTCGCTGTTGTGGCCTCTCCTGCTGCGGAGCACAGGCTCCGGACGTGCAGGCTCAGCAGCCATGGCTCACGGGCCCAGCCGCTCCGTGGTATGTGGGATCTTCCCGGACCAGGGCACGAACCCATGTCCCCTGCATCGGCAGGCGGACTCTCAACCACTGCGCCACCAGGGAAGCCCCCCTTTCTACTTTAATATAAGCTTTTAAGGCTCAACATTTCCCTCTATGTATGTGTTCCAATCTCCAGATCCAATTATGAATTTGAATGTTTCTCTTCATGGTTCTGTCAATGTTTGCTTTATAAAGTATCAGCTGAAGTTATTAGTTTCTGAGAATTTGAAACTTTTATATAAGACTGTGAAGTGTCCCTCCGTATGTCAAGTAATGCTTTTTCCTTCCCCTTAAAGTTCACTTGGTCAAATAGCAATGTCACAGATTTTATAATTACAGAAATAACTTGAGACCTAGGATGTTGATGTCTGTCTCTAGAAAGGATTTTCCCTTGCTTCTGCACGGGTTGTAAGATGCTAACAAAACACGTTCACCTTTACACAATTTCAGGGAATGAGGTGTTTTGGCGTTTGGCTTCAGTCCCTGCCAAAGAAAGCCCAGTTTCCTTCTCCCCTTATTCCAATGGTGAAACTCTTTGGGGTTTACCAGGAAGCCTTCGTGGCTGTTAATGCTTTTATGTCGCTTAGCCTCTTGAAGACGTCCAAAATTCGACTGAGTTTGTACGCCTTTCAATGAACAGAATCTACACTCTTCTGAGGCCTACACAGTAGAACGGCAAGACGGCCTGAGACCTTCTCAGGGATTCCGGAAAGTGAAAACCAGAGTGAAAACATGTAGTCCAGAGCTCGTGCCGGTAGACACCCCCGCACCCACCCTTGCATTCTGGGACATGTAGTCCAGAGCTCGTAAACTCGTGTAGTCCCATATACTGCAGCTACAGTAACGCCTCGCTGTAAAGGTTTACCCGCGGAATTCTGGGAAATATGGTCCAGGAGTTCCGGGTTAGTCGCAGGCACTTCCGCCCCAGGAGGACACGTAGCAGCCATGTTCTGCCTGGTGACGGTGTTTCAGGTCCGCTCTTCACGACCCATTCAAGCTTCCCCTTTGCAGACCTTTCATTTGGGGAGAAAGAGGAGGAGCGGCTAAAAGCGGAGGTTTGAGGGCCTGGAGTGGTGATGTACGTCCCGCGGGCGGAGCTTCTTTGCGTTTGGTAACGTAGCCGGGATGGGGTGGGCTCAGGTCGTGCCTCCTGGGGTTTGAGGGTCTCCCCGGTTTTCTTCACCCCTAACCTGACCCCGTCCCCCACCTATGAGCTAGCCCTACCGCTTCATACGGCGTCACACTGGGTGAGTTGCTTAACTCCTCTGTGCCTCCGTTGCTGTTCGGTAAAAGGGGGGAAAAAGGAATGCCTTGTTAATATAGTGTTGTGAGGAGAAACGAGATAGCACAAGTAAAAGGTCTACAACTGCCTGATACATTGTTGGTATTAATACTACGCTAATTCGGGAGGCACCCATTTCGCAGCGGGATTCTGTGAGCCCAGGAAGCTGAATTGTCCTGGACTCCTGGCCTGTTTTGGAAGGAGAGGACTTCTAGCTGGTACGGGGGCGGAAGGGGGTGCGGTATGAATTAGTGGGGATGGAAACACAGCCCTGGTATTTCACAGTCTCCTTTCCTTCCCCAGCCCTGGCTTCTCAAAAAGCACTGCACGGAGGAAGAGGCAGCAGAGCCCCACGTGAGTAGGACTTGGCATTCTTCTACTTAAGATATTCCTATAAATTGTAGAACGTATGAGACATGGGTAAGGATGATAACTGAGCCTTGGTCACTAATTTCCATTCTAAAAGCTTTATGCAAATGAACACATTTCCATCAGGCGGTGGCTCTGTGAATTGGTACTGCTGTTTTCTCTACTTTAAGGCAGGGAACACAACCCTGTTGGCCCATCCTCACCCAGATGGTAGGAGGCAGAGCTGGGGTTGGGACCCAGGCAGTTTGAGTCCAGCAGCTGAGTTTGCTAATCCCTTTGGTATATTCTCTTTGAGCATAGGGTACTGGCTAGAATCATATCATGAAAGGAGGTTGGGACTTAATTGTGGGGACCTTGAGAGCAAGGTTTAGGCTATTTTATGAGTGTTTAAGATAGTTTTCTCAACTGGGTCATTTATTTTATTTCAAATAATATGTATATCATAGAAGTAGCATAATCATTATGGAAAAATGCAGATATATACATAAAGAAAAATTTTAATTATCTGTAACTTTAGGATGTAAAGACAACAGTTGTTAATGTTTTAGTGCCTTTTTGTCTGGTTACTCTTTGTGTATGTTTCTGTGTAGTGGAGGCTGTTTTTTGTGGGACTGATGTTACACTGCAGTGCTACTCAAATTGTGTTCCACAAACCAGCGGCATTGGCATCACTTGGATAGAAATGCCCAGCCTTGAGCCCCATTCGAGACGTTCTGATTTATAATTTCTGCGTAGGGGGTCCAGGAGGCTGCATTCCAACAAGATCCCGCAGTAATTCACATGCACGTGAAAATTCGAGAAGCTCAAGAGAGGGTCTTTTCTGGAAACTGAGGCCGAGGAAATTGACCCTGCTGGATGTCACAGATAAAACTGAGCTGGATTCACCAAAGGCCTACTTAGTCCAATGATTTTATTCCCCCACTAATTATTGTCAACTGTCAGGGCCCCTTTCAGAATCCTGAATTGAGCAGAAGACAGCTAGCAAGTGTAGAGTCAAAATGGAGGTCGTTAGAAGTTGTGAAGATATCTCTCTCCCAAGCTTTGGGGAGTGGAATCATTGCCATCTTTTGTACTAGATCGAACCCGGGCCCCCTGCATTGGGAATGTGGCGTCTTATCCACTGCACCACCAGGGAAGTCTCCCATTTATTTCTTAAACTTTCCTATATTTATAATGATATAATTACAATTCAGATTCCTGTCTTTTTTTTCATTTGAATTAGGTATGGACTGTCAAACTATTTTTTATTGTTGTTGCAGAATCCTGGCTTTTATTAGTTCTCTTTACCTCTGTGCATAATTGTCAAAAGGGTACTTCCTGTTTAAAAAGAAACTTAACGTATTTTTATACCTTTTGTAAAAAGTTGTCCATGTCAATTTAAATATTATTGTTGCAGTCACAAAATCTTTAGGAAGACAAGCAGAGATTTTCAGAAGTCTATAAAGACTCTCACATAACAGGGCAACAACGTACGACCTCCACATGTCTGACAGTCTTCTGTTGGTAGAAATCACATCTCTAAGGATAATTTCTAACTAAAATATCATCTGCTTTACCGCAGTTGCTAAGAAATAAGAAACCCTGACAGTGGTGTTCTCAGAGCTTCCTACCTTATGACGATCTCACGAGGTGGATGCCCGTGTTCTCCCCTACTGGCAGAAGACAGAACTGAGGCGAAGAGATGTGAATAATTTGCCCAGGGTGACACTGCTAGTGAATGGCGTAGCCTGATCAGAGCCCATGCATATTGACTCCAAAACCTACTCTGACTTACATGGTCTCTGTTTACCCCATACCCAGAATAAGAATGACCCCTGTGGAAGCCGCAGGCACACTGTGAGGGGGCCACTGTGTATGGCTGGGCAGGTCATTCCTCACACAGCCACTGAGGGGGTTCACGGGGGCATCTGGTATCTGCGTGGGGCTCTGCTCATCAAGCATAATCAGCTGTAGCCACCCCGAGGACTGGGAGCCTTGGTAATTCACAATGAGCACCACGTGGGTTAGTGACTTCTTTTTCTTTAAACCAGTTTCCAGTTTGACTTCTTCTTTCCCTGTCTGTCTTGCTAGGACTCTGCACTGCCCCAGAAGGAGAGAGAAAATGAGCACATTCCAGGTGAGTAGAGCTTGCCTTTCTTGCTGTTAAAAACGCCATTTTTGTACTCAGGTTGGACACAGGTTTTCCTCTTTTTTTTCTTTTTCTTTTTTTTTTTTTTTGATTGGAGTATAGTTGATTTACAATGTATTAATTTCAGGTGTACAGCAAAGTGATTCAGTTATACATATATATACATATATTTTCAGATTCTTTTCCCTTATAGGTTATTACGAAATATTGGGTATAGTTCCATATGGGTTTTCTCTTTCAAGGAGAGTCTAAGCATATGAGGACCTGAGTGTGCCATGTGTGCTTTTTTTAAAATTCCTGTTAAATTTAATTGGTTTTGGTTTTAATTTTTGTTTTATTTCATCATTTTTTTTTATTTTACAAGTAAAAGAAAAATTAAGGGAAATGAAGGACATCTTCCAGTCTACTGCTTACCTGCTTACAAATTAGCTGCTTTTATATTTCTGTAATCTCTTCATCATATGTATTCATGGATGTGTATTTGTATTTATAACATAGATACAGTTTTAAATTGTTTTTTTCATTTAATACTAGCTAACATTCACTTTTAATTGCTTTATCATGTTCCTGCAAACTTATGCACCTATTTTTTTTTTTTTTCTGGTATGCGGGCCTCTCACTGTTGTGGCCTCTCCCGTTGCGGGGCACAGGCTCCGGACGCGCAGGCTCAGCGGCCATGGCTCACGGGCCCAGCTGCTCCGCGGCATGTGGGATCTTCCCGGACCGGGGCACGAACCCGTGTCCCCTGCATCGGCAGGCGGACTCTCAACCACTGCGCCACCAGGGGAGCCCTGCACCTATTCTTTAAACTATTCTTTATGCACAGACATTTAGTTTAAAGACTTCTCCTGTTTTAGGAGCACTACAGTGACAGTGTTCCTGATATAACCTTTTTCTCAAAATATCTGTTCTGAAGAATATTGCCCCTTTTTGCCCTTAACATAGTAGGTTTAGGTATTCAGAATTTAAGAGGTATGTTTTACATGTGGTGCCTTGGATGTTTTTTGGTAGAATATCCAAATACGGCAGAGCACAGCAGGATCAAACTGCTGCTTCACGCAGAAAAAATCATGTATTGTTGGAAGTTTTCTCACGACCAGAGTTAGATTCAGTCTTCCCCATGCTTGAGTCAGACCCTTTGTGTATTTTATTTACTGGTTTGTTTCTTTTTCCATCTTAGATTTTTTTCTAATCAGAGTAATGCATGACCTTAGTTTAAAAAGTCCAGTGGTACTTAAAGCACTTGTCACTGCATAGACAGCTCAGAACAATTGTATAAAGAGGTGCTTGGTTTCATCTTTGTTTTAAATATAAAGAATCGGGGTTGTGAAAAAAGGAGGAACCAACTCAGACTCACCCAGAAAACCAAGGGTCTGGAGTCAGAGTATTGCATTCAAGCGAAAGACAGAAACGGGGAAAGAGAGAGTTTTCATTCAGAGACCTGGCATGGCCTTTTGGTTAGTTTCCACATATAACACTCCTTCTCAGCTGGTTCCGACCTCAGTGAGAAAGCAGGTGCCATCAAATACTGCCAGGACTAAATTGGTAACTGTTTCTGGGGCACTTGGCAATAATAATTAAACAGTGAAAGCTTTTTAGTTCAGGATGCAGTGGTTAGAATTCTAGGGAGTTTACTTATGAGTTGTCTGAGAGCCCCAGGTAAACACACAAAGCTTTCTCTTTCATAGCTGCACGTCCAGTGAGGCTGAGGAAAGTCAGTGTGTGGCATTGGCAGGATGGAAGGAGGGGGTGCTGGGAAGTCTGCACACCTCACAGGAGCTGGAGCAACTTCCCATCCTCCTCGTCTCCTCGGGGCTGCCCCTCTTCCACTGGCCACTGGGTATAAGATTGAGGTGGTGTTGTTTGTCGTAGGAGGCGGTGACCTTCAAGGACGTGGCCGTGGCCTTCACAGAGGAGGAGCTGGGGCTGCTGGACTCGGCCCAGAGGAAGCTGTACCAGGATGTGATGGTGGAACACTTCGGGAACCTGGTCTCAGTGGGTGAGGACAGCCTTTCTCTGCGAGTGTCTTTGTGACCTTGGTGTTTCAAGGCTTTGGGCCTCTTGAGGTGGTTCCCTGAGTTTGGGGACCAGACTTTTGCAATTCCTGTGGGACACGAGAGGATGTCTCTGGTCTTTCCAAACTGTGTGTTTCAGGTCCTTTTCAATTATTTTGTAAAAGAACTGTAAATCGGCAGTATCTTGCTGTACCTTGTGTATTCTTCTTCAGATTTCCCTCCCTGCCATTAGTGGATCATAAAGCCAATTTATTGAGCCCTACGTGTGACTTTTTAATGAAATAAAATAGTATAGAAAATATCAGAGTTTCTTAGGAAGAGTACAACACATTGCAGCAGAAACTGGGCGATGGCATGAGTGGTGTGAGAGCCAGTGGGAACAGATTTCATGAAAAGAGACATTGGTTAGATATAGGTCATTCAAGCTTCGTTTTAGTAATGTATACTTTTCTACCTGTGTATCTAGGTTGTGAAATAAATGCTGTTTCTTCAGTGGGTCGTGATACAAAGTTTGAAAAACACAGCTTTCAATACCTTGAATATGCAGTTGGAACTCAAATTTCTAGTAAACTTTCGCTCTAGCCCGTTCATGTTAACTTGTGACTTTGCATGTTCTCATTCTTCAAACGAGATACAAAACATATAGAAAGAGAAGAGAGGCTTTGGTTGATGAATTCAGCAACCCAGATAGAAATTTAGGTGAGAACCAAGCAGCCGTGAGTTCCTGTGGTTAGCTCTCTATCTGTTTTGCTTCTCACCAGCCCTGTGCTGTCCATCACCTGGTCCCAGTTGGAAATCTCTTTCCAGGATTATTGCATAGTCTTTGTACTGGTCACCTGTTGCCACCCTTCTCCTCCCACAGTTTGTTCTTTAGGTGGCAAAGTGATCTTTTGTAACTTTAAGTCAGGTTATGTTCTTGTTTCAGAATTCTCTTGTGGCTTCTTTTACTTAGAATAAAAACCACTTAAAGTGGCTTCTAGAGCCTTCTGTGGGCTGCTGTTCGTTCTCCACCACCTCCCTGAATACACCACCTCTCCTCCCTCTTACCCTATCTTTTCCAGACCTGCAAAGGATGCTTCTGCCACAGAGCCTTTTCCTGGTCCTTCTCTCTGCCTGGAATACTCTTTCACCTGTAATCTTTTAGGCCTCTACTTCTTTCAGTCAGTCGCCTTAAAGATGAGGAGGTGGCTGTCCTCTGACCACCCTATGGAAAATACAGTCCTCTCTTTCTTACTCTCTCTGCCCTGCCTTGTTTTGTCTCTAAGCGTTTCACTCATGTACATTTTGTTCACCTGTTTCTCACCTCTCTTTCTTCCACTGGAGGGTAATCCAGGAGTGCAGGAGGAATTCGGTCTGTTATATGTTTATTGCTCACTAGCCTCAGTGCTTAGCATAGTCTTGGTACATGACAGGAACTCTTAAATATTTCTTGAATAAACGAATGAGTTAATGGATAGGGAAATTAGCCTTCCATGAAAATAGCTAGTAGGCGGTGAACAAATCCGAGTGAATAAGGGATATTGCTAAATGTTTTTTTGTCTTCAAATGAATTCCTAGCCTAATTCTAACTTCTCAGGTGCCCATGATGTGTGTATGTGTGTGTTTGCCTTTCTGTACAAGTTGGCCCTCATCAACTTGCACAAAAAATATGTACAGAACCTGTAATTATAACCAAACTGAGTAAAATGCTTTCCCTGTGACTTTCCTTGAGCTCTCAGTAGCAGAGCAAATTCATTTGGGGAGGAAATACTGTTTTGAATGAGGATTCTTATGTCTACTTCTTAGGTAACCCTCCCATAGAAGGAAAGAAATTTCTATTTCCTTATCCCTTATACCAGGGGAGAACAGGTCTCAAAAAACAGCCAGCTGGTGAGTTAGCCTTTCCCTTAAAAGATTTGCCCCGCTGCGTCCCATTTGCCTCCTCCAAAGCCCACCTCACTAATAAGAAATCGATCTTTGTTAGCTGTACAAACATTTTGTGTGTGTGTGTGTGTGCATTTGTATGTATCTTGTAGAAGGCATTTCAGATAATGTCACCTTGAGTGCTTTGATCATTCTTTAATAGTTTCTAGTCTGTTTCTTCTCAATACTTATCACAGGCTATGGAATTTATTCCCAGCTCACTCATAAAGCCCATTCTTCACTTTGGAACTCATTCTTGTTAAAGACCAATGTATCTGTGTCCAAAAATTTTCCATGCTGTTTTTAAAGAGACAGCATTCTTCCCTAGCCTCTACATTTTGACTCCTGCTTGGCAGGGGGAGTGGAGGAACATATTAGGCAGCACAAATGCCTGAGAAGGATCCAGTGCATAGGTCTTCATGCTTTTTTTTAACCCCACTGATTCTTAGACCCTTTTTTTTTTTTTTCCGTACGCGGGCCTCTCACTGTTGTGGCCTCTCCCGTTGCGGAGCACAGGCTCCGGACGCGCAGGCTCAGCGGCCATGGCTCACGGGCCCAGCCGCTCCGCGGCATATGGGATCCTCCCAGACCGGGGCACGAACCCGCATCCCCTGCATCGGCAGGCGGACTCTCAACCACTGCGCCACCAGGGAGGCCGACCCTTTTTTAAAATTAATTAATTGTTGGTTGCATTGGGTCTTGGTTGCTGCATATGGGCTTTTCTCTCGTTGTGGTGAGTGGGAGCAGCTCTTCGTTGTGGTGCGCAGGCTTCTCATTGCAGTGGCTTCTCTTGTTTCAGAGCACGGTCTCTAGGAACGCGGGCTTCAGTAGTTGTGGCACGTGGGCTCAGTAGTTGTGGCTCACGGGCTTAGTTGCTCTGCGGCATGTGGGATCTTCCCGGACCAGGGCTCGAACCTGTGTCCCCTGCACTGGCAGGCAGATTATTAACCACTGTGCCACCGGGGCAGTCCCGGTTTTTAGCCCCTTTCATATCCTCCTCAGCACTAACCCCCTTGGTGTGCTGCCGCCTCGGGTGCAGCCTTTCAACTTAAGCCAAACTGTACTTTCCAGTCCTTTTCCTGTATCTGATACCTGACTTGTAAAAGCTGTTTCGCTTCTCTGACTTGGTTCAAACTTAACCTGGGATTCAGAATTGTAGAGAATCCTAGAAATCAAACTGAGTTCACCTGTGCATGCATTTCTTGAGCCCTGACTAACTGCTAGGCACTGTTAAAGCTGTGAGCACAGCAAAATGCTTGTCTTTATTGATACTGTGTTATGGTAGGAATGACATGTAATTTTTGAAAGATGATTGAAATAGTATGTCCGAGTAGTCATTTGGTTTTAAATGGGTTTCATTAATGCTAAGTATTTGGGAGTTTAACAGACCATCTCTTGGTTTCTGTTAGTATATAAACCAGAGAACTTCATTTGTCGTGCGAAAGATAAGCTGAACCATCCTGAGGTTCATTAAAGTCCCATACTGTGTCTTAAGTGTAAAATCTTGAATCTTTGAACAAAGCTTTCACGTGTCCACATCTCTGAATTCTCTGTCCCTCTAGAAGAAAACAATCAAAGTGAGTTGAGGGCCGTTCAAGACAGAGGATCACGTGAAGAGCTTTCCTGCTGGCAAATCTGGCAACAAATTGCAAATGACTTAACCAGATGCCAAGACTCCATGATAAATAGTTGTCAGTTCCACAAACAAGGTGATTCCCCCTGCCAGATTGGGGCAGGACTCTATTCAAATTTCTGAAGATGAGAACCGTATATTAAATGATAAAGCAGGTGATCCCAGTAGTCCTGGAAATCCAAGGTTTGCAACTTTGAGAGCCCAGGATTCTTGGAGGAAAACTTCATTGGCTGAGTCACAGAATTATCAGAATAGACACCAGCAAATTTCCATGAAAAATAAACTGTGTCAGTGTAAAGAGGATGTTGACACCATCAGTTGGATTTCACATCACCTTGATGCTCATGGAGTACACAAGGGTCAAAAACCTTACGGCTACAGTGATTATAGAAAAGATAGCACGAGGGTTTCAACACTGGATCAGAATACTATGATTCACACGGGACAAAAACCTTACCAGTGTAATGAATGTAAAGAAACCTTCACCGATCTCTCCACCTTTGATCTTCACCAGCAATTACACTCAAAAGAGAAGTCTCATACGTGCAGTGAGTGTGGAAAAGGCTTCCGTTACAGCTCGGTTCTTCATATTCATCAGAGAGTTCACGTGGGAGGAGAACACAGTGAGTGTGATGAGTGTGGCAAGGAGTTCAGTCAGAGCTCCCAGCTGCAGACTCCTCAGAAAGTCCACACTGTAGAGAAACCATTCAAATGTGGGGAATGTGGGAAAGGCTTCAGTCGTAGGTCAGCACTTAACTATTCATTGTAAAGTCCACACGGGAGAGAAACCTTATAATTGTGAGGAGTGTGGGAGGGCCTTCAGTCAGGCCTCTCACCTTCAGGACCATCAGAGAGTCCACACTGGGGAGAAAGCATTCAAATGTGACACATGTGATAAGAGCTTCAGTCGGAATTCACACCTTCAGTCCCATCAGAGAGTCCATACGGGAGAGAAACCGTACAAATGTGAGGAGTGTGGGAAGGGCTTCATTTGTAGCTCAAATCTATACATTCATCAGAGGGTCCACACAGGAGAAAAACCCTACAAATGTGAGGAATGTGGGAAAGGCTTTAGTCGGCCTTCAAGTCTTCAGGCCCATCAGGGAGTCCACACTGGAGAGAAATCATACATACGTAATGTGTGTGGTAAAGGCTTTACTCTGAGTTCAAACCTTCAGGCACATCAAAGAGTCCATACAGGAGAGAAACCATACAACTGTAAGGAGTGTGGGAAGAGCTTCAGGAGGAACTCCCATTATCAAGTTCATCTGGTTGTCCACACAGGGGAGAAGCCCTATAAATGTGAGGTATGTGGGAAGGGCTTCCGTCAGAGTTCATATCTTCAAATCCATCAGAAGGCCCACAGTGTAGAGAAACCTTACAAGTGTGAGGAGTGTGGGCAGGGCTTCAATCAGAGTTCACGACTTCAGATCCACCAGCTGATCCATACCGGTGAGAAACCATACAAATGTGAAGAGTGTGGGAAGGGATTCAGTCGTAGAGCAGATCTTAAAGTTCATTGCAGAATCCACACCGGAGAGAAACCGTATAATTGTGAGGAGTGTGGGAAAGTCTTCAGGCAGGCCTCAAATCTTCTGGCCCATGAGAGAGTCCACAGCAGAGAAAAACCATTGAAATGTGAAGAGTGTGGGAAGAGCTTTGGTCGGAGTTCACACCTTCAAGCCCATCAAAAAGTCCACACTGGAGAAAAGCCATACAAATGTGAGGAGTGTGGGAAGGGCTTCAAGTGGAGCCTGAACCTCGACATGCATCAGAGGGTCCACACAGGAGAGAAACCATATAAGTGTGGGGAGTGTGGGAAGCACTTCATTCAGGCCTCAAGTCTTCAGCTTCATCAAAGCGTCCACACTGGAGAGAAGCCGTACAGATGTGACAGATGCAGTAAGGTCTTCAGTCGGCCTTCACAGCTACAGTCTCATCAAAGAGTGCACACAGGGGAGAAGCCTTACAAGTGTGAGACCTGTGGTAAGAGCTTCAGTTGGCGCTCCCATCTTATAAGTCATCACAAAATGCATACTGGGGACACATTTTATGAAAGCAGCGAGAGTGGTAAGAACATCAAGGAACTGTCAGAGGATAGAAGTTCTACAAAATGTTGTTTTCAAAAAACTCACGTGCAACGTGAATTCTTGCAAGCGTCAGGTCTCATAGGAGAGAAAGTATTTTAACTTAGTTGGTGTTGAAGCAGTAGCTAAACAGATCCTAGTGTTCAGCAGAGCACACAGCAGAGATCCCTTCTGAGTGGTGCAGTAAGGGCTGCATTCAGAACTTTGACATTTATCAGATGTCACTTAGGAGATAGCACTTAGAAAGGAAAAGAGTTTGGTCTGGGCTTTAACAAAAGTGTAAGGATGAGCTAGTCAAAATTGATGTCCGTGAGAATGTGCGCTCCATGAGGGCAGGGACTTGGCTGCTGAATGTACACAACCTTATCATTGACTAGTGCTTTTAGGTGTGCTCAGTACTTGTGTTTTAAATAAACCAAAAGGGGGAAATGTATAATATATGAAAGTTGTATCCAGATGGGGAAACCTGCAAAATAAAATTAATTCAGGACATGAACTTTTGTTGAAATACTGAAAACCACTGCAGAAAACCAATCTGCAATATATATTTTTTTAATTTATTTTTGGCTGCCTTGGGTCTTTATTGCTGCACGCAGGCTTTCTCTAGTTGCAGTGAGTGGGGGCTACTTTTCATTGCAGTGTGTGGGCTTCTCATTGCAGTGGCTTCTCTTTGTGGAGCACGGGCTCTAGGTGTGCAGGCTTCAGTAGTTGTGGCACGCGGCTGAGCTGCTGTGCAGCATGTGGGATCTTCCTGGACCAGGGCTCAAACCCGTGTCCCCTGCATTGGCAGGCAGATTCGTAACCACTACGCCACCAGGGAAGGGAAGCCCCCCAATCTTCAATATTAATATGCTATTAGCCTATCGCAACTGGCTCCTTGCCTCCCGCAGCCTCTGTTCTCAAGTTGGGTGGTTATTTGAGACGCCGTCTAGTTTTCCAAGGACTGTGTTCAGTAGAAATTGAACTACCTTGTGATTTTTTTTTCTGATGGTACAGAGTGAAAAAACATGATTAACTTTGCAACAACAGTAACTGCATAGTATACAATTGATTTTTTGTCTGTCAATATTAAGGCAGGGTTTACTGTAACACTTTGAAAGTGTCACAAAAATTGTTTGTCCCTAGAAAAAAAAATTTTAGTTGACCTTGAACTTACTGATTTCTAATTCTCTGCATTTTCATCCAGACTTTGGAATGTTTGCCTTCTAATTATTGTAGCATTTCTTCTAAAGTTCTCAGGTAGGGGCTATGCCATATTCTTCCCCCACATCCATGAGGCAAATACCCAGAAAACTTGTAGGAATCTGATAAAATTATCCAGTGTATTATTGAGACAAGACTGACATTTATGTGCTTTTCCCTATTGGTTGCAGTAAAGCATGGTTTCAGGAAAGGAGTATATATATCAGAATATATTAGATCTCTTTGATTTAGAAATCATATAATTGGAAGTTATTGATTGTGAGATTAAAATACCAAAAAGATGAACACCACATCAATGATGTCACTAAATTTTTTAATGGAAATTAGTGTACAGCTGTAAGAATTTGAGTTTTGATAGATTCCTATATTAATCTGAAGCCGGTGAAATGATGACAGGGACTTCCCTGGTGGTACAGTGGCTAAGAATTCGCCTGCCAATGCAGGGGACACGGGTTCGAGCCCTGGTCCAGGAAGATCCCACATGCTGTGGAGCAACTAAGCCCGTGTGCCACAACTACTGAGGCTGTGTGCCACAACAACTGAAGCCTACGTGCTTAGAGCCTGTGCTCCGCAACAAGAGAAGCCACTGCAATGAGAAGCCCGCGCACCGCAACGAAGAGTAGCCCACACTCACTGCAACTAGAGAAAGCCCGCACGCAGCAACGAAGACCCAATGCAGCCCAAAATAAATAAATTAAATAAAAAGTTTATTTTAAAAATTTATGACATATCATAATCGCAGGAGATACACAATATGGGCTTTGAGAGGTCACAGATTGTAGCCTTCATAGTATAATCAACCATAAATCTTTGTTAGTGTTTGTGTATGTGTGCATGTGCACACATGTATGTGTACATGCATAAGATCATGTGTAAAGGGATACTCTTCCAGAGTGGTTTTCCTAGGCAAGGAGCATTTTGTGATATTTTTCCATTTTATAACTTCATGTTATATTTTTTTCATTGAATAGTGGGTATTGCCAAAGCAGGAAATTATTTTAATAGAATTTGAAAAAGTATTAAATAATTATCCCTTGCAGTTAAGACCTCATATGATTGTTCTATATTGTCATAAGGCATATAAGATCAAAATTATGGTATGAACTCTGGAAGCCAATTTCAAAAACAAAACAGTTCTCAGATTATTTTGCATACACAGAAAAATTCATGAGTTTCAACAGTTGAAGCTTTATTATTTATGCTGTGCTTTAACTACAGATCCATAATAGGGAGAGGGAAAATCCTGGAGCTAGAAACAAAAGTGGATATACCTACATTGTGGAGGTTTAAAAAAAAAAAGTTTCTCTTGTTGAAAAGATGCACATGAGGAGAGAACTGAGCATAATAGCAGAGGACCCTCTGGATGTGGAACCAGTAAGGACAAAGCAGGTTTGGATGGCATTCCATACGCAGACCAATGGTGGTATTTTTAATATAGTTGGTTAAAGGGCTTTATTTAGCAAGTTACAGTTGACCCTTGAACAATATGGATTTGAACTGGGCAGGTCCACTTATATGCAGGGTTTTTTTTTTAATAGTAATTACTACAGTACTACATGATCTGTGGTTGGTTGAACCCATGGTTGCAGAATTGCAGATACAGAGGAACCACGGATATGGAAGTCTGACCATAAGTTATTTATATAGATCTGTCTACCCATCCATCCATCCGTCCACCCATCTGTAGAGAGAGAGAGGGAGTGAGTGCACGTGCTAGGTATTTACAGAAGTAGATATGGAAGTGCGAGGATATACAAACACACACATGTATATGTGATGTATATAAGCATGTATATCCACGTTTCTATTTCAGGGCTGGAGCAAGAAAAGTGTAGAATGATCCTGGAGAAAATTTACTGTGCCAGAAAGTAGGAAAGAGTGGTGGGACGTGTAAGAAGATCCAGCTTGAAGAGACTCACACTGGGTAAATCTGAGCAATTTGACCCTAAAATAAATAATTATCATACAGAATATGAATAAAAAAAGAGGAAGGGAGGGAAGGAAGGGCTCTCATAATAGAATGCCAAACCATAAACATATAGAAGGAATGACGTAATGTAAAAATCATTATTTACAACCATCATAGTAATGATAGGTTCTGGCAAGAGTAATCAATGAATTATAAAACTACTGGTTGAAAGTTTACAAGGAGCAGGATGCTACAAAACCCCAAATATCTCTCCACAAAGTATTGATCACAACAAGAAATACAGTAGGTATAAATTTGGTGAACACTACCTTAGCCAAGAGGTGAACATTATCAATAACAGAACAAACGAACGTTTTAGATCTCTGGGGTATGATATACTGAGAAGGACGCAACGTTGCTTCAGGATTATTTCTGACAGAAATAAACAACCAGATCTTATCACAAGGAAGCATCCACGTTGAGAGTCTCCTGTTTCACAGTTATGACCACAGGGAGCATAACTGGCCAAAGGTCCCAGCTGCTGCTCTTAAATCCATCACCACGTTTGCCTGGAGGCCGGCCTTGCCCCTGATTGCTCCTAGTCAGCACAGCAGGGATCCTAAGGCAGGCCATTTCTTGGAGACCAGGATTCCTCTGTCCAGTGACCTTTTTTCAAGGACTCTGACAGCCTTGAAGGATTTTACGTAGATGACAAGGCAGTCTCGGATGATTTACCAAATCTTTCTTCCAAATCTTCACTCAGGGTCAGACTTGCACTATGCGCTGATAGTTCTGCCAGCCTTCCAGAGCTCCCTGCCATTTTCTCTCCGATGTTTCCCCCAATGAAATATTTGTTCATTAAAGTCTTTCTCAGCACTTTGCCGTCTAGTTCTTGGAGGACCAGGACAAACCCCAAACCCTAGAAGCATCCCTTTTTGGCTCTTTCTAGTAACCTTCCTTTCCATATGGTAGCCACTAATTTGTAATGGTGTAGATTCACTTAGCCTATTTTGTACTTGATATAAATGGAGTCATGTAATAGGTGCTATTTTGTGTTGGCTTCATTTGCTCCACAGTATATCCATGACATTTATCCATATTGATGGGAGTGGATACCGTTGATTCATTTTCATTGGTGGATATTATTGCAGTGTGTAAACATATCAAAATCTATTTATTAATCCCATTATTGGTGGGTATTGGGTACTTCCCCATTCTTGGCTATCACAGTTAGTGGTGATGTGAGCAATCTAGAATGTGCCTTGTGCACTTGTTTGAGGGATATTTCTATGGGTGGAACCAAAGGGTTATAGGGTATATGTTCAACTTTGGTAGATACAGTTGACCCTTGAAGAATGCATGGGCATGAGGGATGCATCTGAGTCTTTTATTCCATAGATGTTTTTAAAATCTCTCTCACTTTTGGCCCAAGAGTGCTGCGTTTGGGTTTACGGTGTTTCTTAACTTTGAAATAGTCCAATTTTTCAATTTTTTCTTTCACAGTTGGTGATTTTTTTGGTCTTAAGAAATTCTTCCTACTCCAAGGCAAAAAGGCTGTTATCTTACGTTTCTTTCCTAAAGCATCATTGTTTACTTTTCAAATTTAAGTCTGCAGATCTTCTGGAATTTATATTTTTATATCCTATGCAGTAATGATTAATATTTTTCCCATATGGATATCCAGCTGACTGAGAACCAATAGTTGACCCTTGGACAACATGGGTTTAAACTACACAAGTGCACTTATACGAGGATTTTTTTGAATAGTAAATACTGCACTACTACACGATCCAAGGTTGGTTCAATCCTCAGATGCAGAATTGCCGATTATGGAGAAACCATGTACGTACAGAGGACTGGCTATAAGTTATACTTGGATTTTCAACTTAGCAGAGGGCTGGCACCCCTAACCCCCTTGAACCCTAGTTCAAGGATCAACTGTATTAACAAGAGTTCTTTCCCCTCTCTGCTGCAGTGTTTTCTTTTCTTTCTTTTTTCTTTTGGCCGTGCTGCGTGGCTTGCAGGATCTCAGTTCCCTGACCAGGGATTGAACCAGGGTCACCACAGTTCAAGCGCCAAATCCTTACCACTAGACCACCAGGGAACTCCCTGCAGTGTTTTCTTTTTACACGTTGTTATAATGTCTGTTTCAACATGGATTTTGATGTCTATTATCTTGTCTATCCTTGAGCAAACACCAGACTATCTTATATTGTAGATTTATAGTAAGGTTTAATGTGACTAATATCTTTCTTTTTATTCTTCTTTCAGATTGTCCCAGCTCTTCTTTTTTTTTTTTTAATTTATTTACTTTATTTATGGCTGCGTTGGGTCTTCGTTGCTGCGCGCGGGCTTTCTCTAGTTGTGGTGAGTGGGGGCTACTCTTCACTGAGAAGCACAGGCTCTAGGTGCACAGGCTTCAGTAGTTGTGGCTCGCGGGTTCTAGAGCGCAGGCTCAGTAGTTGTGGCGTACGGGCTTAGTTGCTGCGTGGCATGTGGGATCTTCCCGGACCAGGGCTCGAACCTATGTCCACTGCATGGGCAGGCGGATTCTTAACCACTGCGCCACCAGGGAAGCCCCCCAGCTCTTCTTTTATTTTTTATTTTTATGTTTTTTTAGATGTTGGGGGTAGGAGTTTATTTACTTATTTTTGCTGTGTTGGGTCTTCGTTTCTGTGCGAGGGCTTTCTTTAGTTGTGGCAAGCGGGGGCCACTCCTCATCGTGGTGCGTGGGCCTCACTATCACGGCCTCTTGTTGGGGAGCACAGGCTCCAGACGCGCAGGCTCAGTACGTGGCTCACGGGCCTAGTTGCTCCGTGGCATGTGGGATCTTCCCAGACCAGGGCTCAAACCCGTGTCCCCTGCATTAGCAGGCAGATTCTCAACCACTGCGCCACCAGGGAAGCCCCCAGCTCTTCTTGTAGCTCTTTGCTTTCCCACATAATATTTGTAAACATCTCATCAATTTCCAAGGGAAAAAATGCTGATGTTTTTATTGGGGTTTGATTGAGCCTATAGATCATTTTGAGGATTACTGATATCTTTGTAATATTGAATCTTCAAGCCATGAATATCACTATTTTTAAGAATTTCTCTTGGAGAAAAATAAAAGTGGATCCCATGTAATAAAATGTACATAAATAGACTCCAAAATATTTAAAGGACCTACATGTGAAAGATAAGTCTAGAAAGTTAATTTTTAAAAGGTAGAAATATATTTTTTCACCTGAGGAGTTTCAGAAGCACAGATGTTAAGAAATTATTGGTTTATTATCTTATAATTAAAGATTTCTATTCCATGAAGAACACAATAGAAAAATTTTAGAAACACGTGCCCAATTAGGAAAGGATACTTGTAATTGGTAAAACTGAAAAGGTATTAATAATCAGAATATGTAATAGAAATGAGGAAGAAAAAGATAGCATCCACATTAGAAAATGGGGCAAAAGTTTTAAGTAGACACTTATAGATGAAGCTACCAAGCATTTGAAAAAAAGATCAAACTTATTAGAAATCAGAGAAATTTAACTAAAACAAGATACTACTATACATTTAATACACTAGCAAAACGGTGATGAGTCGTCCAAATGAAGGTAAGTGGTTGCACAAAAACCTGACGTGCAACTCTTTGGTAATCTGGACTGGTGTAGCCATTCAGGAAGTCAATCTGGCTATATTATTAAAGTATACATATTTGCTATGAAATAATTTCACTCGGGTATGTGTTCCAAAGAAATTCTCAGATACGTCTATAAACAAATGTAAGAAGATGTTTATTTTATTATCATTGGCATGGCAGTTGGAAGAGTACAGGTAAAATGTGGGTGCAGAAAATGGAACTCTATGAAACAAATTAGATAGAGGGGTGAATGTTTTTTTTGTTTGTTTGTTTTTCTGCGGTACGTGGGCCTCTCGCTGTTGTGGCCTCTCCCCCTGCGGAGCACAGGCTCCGGACGTGCAGGCTCAGCAGCCATGGCTCACGGGCCCAGCCGCTCCACGGCATGTGGGATTTTCCCAGACTGGGGCATGAACCCGCGTCCCCTGCATCGGCAGGCAGACTCTCAACCACTGTGCCACCAGGGAAGCCTGGATGGGTGAATCTTAAAAATATACTCCTGAATGAAGGAAATAAACACCAGAATGAATTTTATGACACAATATTATTTATATGAATTGAAAATATACACAAGTGCACATTTTGCACAAGAACACACCCAAAAGAAAACACATCAAACAAATTAGAATGGTAGCTTACGGGGTAGAGAAGGGAGTGGAGGGTGCCATAGGGAACAGGAGGTGAATAAATAAAACTTAATCATGTTACCGTATTTCATCATGCTATATCCAAGATTTCACTTTCCTTGTAGTGGAAAGAAATCCTGTGTGCTATGTTGGCTTAAGTCAGGAATAGTTCTTGGAGGATATTTTCCTGAAAGAATTTGGAACACATTTTTGAAAAAATCTTTGTTTATACTATGGATGATCTTTTTTTGTTTGTTTTGTTTTTTTCTTTAATTTCTGTTTTTTGGGTGTGTGTGGGATCTACTTTATTTTTGTATTTCATTCATCTGATCTTATATTTTTCCATCTGCCTTCTTCAGTTTTATTATTCATTTATTAATTTCCTGAAATGGATGTTTTCTGAATCAATTTTCAACTTCCTTTCTACTTTATTTGTTTTGTTTTGTTTTGTTTTTGTTGTCCTTGCTGTACGCGGGCCTCTCACTGTTGTGGCCTCTCCCTTTGCGGAGCACAGTCTCCGGACGCCCAGGCTCAGCGGCCATGGCTCACGGGCCCAGCCGCTCCGTGGTATGTGGGATCTTCCCGGACCAGGGCACGAACCCATGTCCCCTGCATCGGCAGGCGGACTCTCAACCACTGCGCCACCAGGGAAGCCCCCCTTTCTACTTTAATATATGCTTTTAAGGCTCAACATTTCCCTCTATGTATGTGTTCCAATCTCCAGATCCAATTATGAATTTGAATGTTTCTCTTCATGGTTCTGTCAACGTTTGCTTTATAAAGTATCAGCTGAAGTTATTAGTTTCTGAGAATTTGAAACTTTTATGACTGTGAAGTGTCCCTCCGTATGTCAAGTAATGCTTTTTCCTTCCCCTTAAAGTTCACTTGGTCAAATAGCAATGTCACAGATTTTATAATTACAGAAATAACTTGAGACCTAGGATGTTGATGTCTGTCTCTAGAAAGGATTTTCCCTTGCTTCTGCACGGGTTGTAAGATGCTAACAAAACACGTTCACCTTTACACAATTTCAGGGAATGAGGTGTTTTGGCGTTTGGCTTCAGTCCCTGCCAAAGAAAGCCCAGTTTCCTTCTCCCCTTATTCCAATGGTGAAACTCTTTGGGGTTTACCAGGAAGCCTTCGTGGCTGTTAATGCTTTTATGTCGCTTAGCCTCTTGAAGACGTCCAAAATTCGACTGAGTTTGTACGCCTTTCAATGAACAGAATCTACACTCTTCTGAGGCCTACACAGTAGAACGGCAAGACGGCCTGAGACCTTCTCAGGGATTCCGGAGAGTGAAAACCAGAGTGAAAACATGTAGTCCAGAGCTCGTGCCGGTAGACACCCCCGCACCCACCCTTGCATTCTGGGACATGTAGTCCAGAGCTCGTAAACTCGTGTAGCCCCATATACTGCAGCTACAGTAACGCCTCGCTGTAAAGGTTTACCCGCGGAATTCTGGGAAATATGGTCCAGGAGTTCCGGGTTAGTCGCAGGCACTTCCGCCCCAGGAGGACACGTAGCAGCCATGTTCTGCCTGGTGACGGTGTTTCAGGTCCGCTCTTCACGACCCATTCAAGCTTCCCCTTTGCAGACCTTTCATTTGGGGAGAAAGAGGAGGAGCGGCTAAAAGCGGAGGTTTGAGGGCCTGGAGTGGTGATGTACGTCCCGCGGGCGGAGCTTCTTTGCGTTTGGTAACGTAGCCGGGATGGGGTGGGCTCAGGTCGTGCCTCCTGGGGTTTGAGGGTCTCCCCGGTTTTCTTCACCCCTAACCTGACCCCGTCCCCCACCTATGAGCTAGCCCTACCGCTTCATACGGCGTCACACTGGGTGGGTTGCTTAACTCCTCTGTGCCTCCGTTGCTGTTCGGTAAAAGGGGGGAAAAAGGAATGCCTTGTTAATATAGTGTTGTGAGGAGAAACGAGATAGCACAAGTAAAAGGTCTACAACTGCCTGATACATTGTTGGTATTAATACTACGCTAATTCGGGAGGCACCCATTTCGCAGCGGGATTCTGTGAGCCCAGGAAGCTGAATTGTCCTGGACTCCTGGCCTGTTTTGGAAGGAGAGGACTTCTAGCTGGTACGGGGGCGGAAGGGGGTGCGGTATGAATTAGTGGGGATGGAAACACAGCCCTGGTATTTCACAGTCTCCTTTCCTTCCCCAGCCCTGGCTTCTCAAAAAGCACTGCACGGAGGAAGAGGCAGCAGAGCCCCACGTGAGTAGGACTTGGCATTCTTCTACTTAAGATATTCCTATAAATTGTAGAACGTATGAGACATGGGTAAGGATGATAACTGAGCCTTGGTCACTAATTTCCATTCTAAAAGCTTTATGCAAATGAACACATTTCCATCAGGCGGTGGCTCTGTGAATTGGTACTGCTGTTTTCTCTACTTTAAGGCAGGGAACACAACCCTGTTGGCCCATCCTCACCCAGATGGTAGGAGGCAGAGCTGGGGTTGGGACCCAGGCAGTTTGAGTCCAGCAGCTGAGTTTGCTAATCCCTTTGGTATATTCTCTTTGAGCATAGGGTACTGGCTAGAATCATATCATGAAAGGAGGTTGGGACTTAATTGTGGGGACCTTGAGAGCAAGGTTTAGGCTATTTTATGAGTGTTTAAGATAGTTTTCTCAACTGGGTCATTTATTTTATTTCAAATAATATGTATATCATAGAAGTAGCATAATCATTATGGAAAAATGCAGATATATACATAAAGAACAATTTTAATTATCTGTAACTTTAGGATGTAAAGATAACAGTTGTTAATGTTTTAGTGCCTTTTTGTCTGGTTACTCTTTGTGTATGTTTCTGTGTAGTGGAGGCTGTTTTTTGTGGGACTGATGTTACACTGCAGTGCTACTCAAATTGTGTTCCACAAACCAGCGGCATTGGCATCACTTGGATAGAAATGCCCAGCCTTGAGCCCCATTCGAGACCTTCTGATTTATAATTTCTGCGTAGGGGGTCCAGGAGGCTGCATTCCAACAAGATCCCGCAGTAATTCACATGCACGTGAAAATTCGAGAAGCTCAAGAGAGGGTCTTTTCTGGAAACTGAGGCCGAGGAAATTGACCCTGCTGGATGTCACAGATAAAACTGAGCTGGATTCACCAAAGGCCTACTTAGTCCAATGATTTTATTCCCCCACTAATTATTGTCAACTGTCAGGGCCCCTTTCAGAATCCTGAATTGAGCAGAAGACAGCTAGCAAGTGTAGAGTCAAAATGGAGGTCGTTAGAAGTTGTGAAGATATCTCTCTCCCAAGCTTTGGGGAGTGGAATCATTGCCATCTTTTGTACTAGATCGAACCCGGGCCCCCTGCATTGGGAATGTGGCGTCTTATCCACTGCACCACCAGGGAAGTCTCCCATTTATTTCTTAAACTTTCCTATATTTATAATGATATAATTACAATTCAGATTCCTGTCTTTTTTTCATTTGAATTAGGTATGGACTGTCAAACTATTTTTTATTGTTGTTGCAGAATCCTGGCTTTTATTAGTTCTCTTTACCTCTGTGCATAATTGTCAAAAGGGTACTTCCTGTTTAAAAAGAAACTTAACGTATTTTTATACCTTTTGTAAAAAGTTGTCCATGTCAATTTAAATATTATTGTTGCAGTCACAAAATCTTTAGGAAGACAAGCAGAGATTTTCAGAAGTCTATAAAGACTCTCACATAACAGGGCAACAACGTACGACCTCCACATGTCTGACAGTCTTCTGTTGGTAGAAATCACATCTCTAAGGATAATTTCTAACTAAAATATCATCTGCTTTACCGCAGTTGCTAAGAAATAAGAAACCCTGACAGTGGTGTTCTCAGAGCTTCCTACCTTATGACGATCTCACGAGGTGGATGCCCGTGTTCTCCCCTACTGGCAGAAGACAGAACTGAGGCGAAGAGATGTGAATAATTTGCCCAGGGTGACACTGCTAGTGAATGGCGTAGCCTGATCAGAGCCCATGCATATTGACTCCAAAACCTACTCTGACTTACATGGTCTCTGTTTACCCCATACCCAGAATAAGAATGACCCCTGTGGAAGCTGCAGGCACACTGTGAGGGGGCCACTGTGTATGGCTGGGCAGGTCATTCCTCACACAGCCACTGAGGGGGTTCACGGGGGCATCTGGTATCTGCGTGGGGCTCTGCTCATCAAGCATAATCAGCTGTAGCCACCCCGAGGACTGGGAGCCTTGGTAATTCACAATGAGCACCACGTGGGTTAGTGACTTCTTTTTCTTTAAACCAGTTTCCAGTTTGACTTCTTCTTTCCCTGTCTGTCTTGCTAGGACTCTGCACTGCCCCAGAAGGAGAGAGAACATGAGCACATTCCAGGTGAGTAGAGCTTGCCTTTCTTGCTGTTAAAAACGCCATTTTTGTACTCAGGTTGGACACAGGTTTTCCTCTTTTTTTTCTTTTTCTTTTTTTTTTTTTGATTGGAGTATAGTTGATTTACAATGTATTAATTTCAGGTGTACAGCAAAGTGATTCAGTTATACATATATATATACATATATTTTCAGATTCTTTTCCCTTATAGGTTATTACGAAATATTGGGTATAGTTCCATATGGGTTTTCTCTTTCAAGGAGAGTCTAAGCATATGAGGACCTGAGTGTGCCATGTGTGCTTTTTTTAAAATTCCTGTTAAATTTAATTGGTTTCGGTTTTAATTTTTGTTTTATTTCATCATTTTTTTTTATTTTACAAGTAAAAGAAAAATTAAGGGAAATGAAGGACATCTTCCAGTCTACTGCTTACCTGCTTACAAATTAGCTGCTTTTATATTTCTGTAATCTCTTCATCATATGTATTCATGGATGTGTATTTGTATTTATAACATAGATACAGTTTTAAATTGTTTTTTTCATTTAATACTAGCTAACATTCACTTTTAATTGCTTTATCATGTTCCTGCAAACTTATGCACCTATTTTTTTTTTTCCTGGTATGCGGGCCTCTCACTGTTGTGGCCTCTCCCGTTGCGGGGCACAGGCTCCGGACGCGCAGGCTCAGCGGCCATGGCTCACGGGCCCAGCTGCTCCGCGGCATGTGGGATCTTCCCGGACCGGGGCACGAACCCGTGTCCCCTGCATCGGCAGGCGGACTCTCAACCACTGCGCCACCAGGGGAGCCCTGCACCTATTCTTTAAACTATTCTTTATGCACAGACATTTAGTTTAAAGACTTCTCCTGTTTTAGGAGCACTACAGTGACAGTGTTCCTGATTTAACCTTTTTCTCAAAATATCTGTTCTGAAGAATATTGCCCCTTTTTGCCCTTAACATAGTAGGTTTAGGTATTCAGAATTTAAGAGGTATGTTTTACATGTGGTGCCTTGGATGTTTTTTGGTAGAATATCCAAATACGGCAGAGCACAGCAGGATCAAACTGCTGCTTCACGCAGAAAAAATCATGTATTGTTGGAAGTTTTCTCACGACCAGAGTTAGATTCAGTCTTCCCCATGCTTGAGTCAGACCCTTTGTGTATTTTATTTACCGATTTGTTTCTTTTTCCATCTTATATTTTTTTCTAATCAGAGTAATGCATGACCTTAGTTTAAAAAGTCCAGTGGTACTTAAAGCACTTGTCACTGCATAGACAGCTCAGAACAATTGTATAAAGAGGTGCTTGGTTTCATCTTTGTTTTAAATATAAAGAATCGGGGTTGTGAAAAAAGGAGGAACCAACTCAGACTCACCCAGAAAACCAAGGGTCTGGAGTCAGAGTATTGCATTCAAGCGAAAGACAGAAACGGGGAAAGAGAGAGTTTTCATTCAGAGACCTGGCATGGCCTTTTGGTTAGTTTCCACATATAACACTCCTTCTCAGCTGGTTCCCACCTCAGTGAGAAAGCAGGTGCCATCAAATACTGCCAGGACTAAATTGGTAACTGTTTCTGGGGCACTTGGCAATAATAATTAAACAGTGAAAGCTTTTTAGTTCAGGATCCAGTGGTTAGAATTCTAGGGAGTTTACTTATGAGTTGTCTGAGAGCCCCAGGTAAACACACAAAGCTTTCTCTTTCATAGCTGCACGTCCAGTGAGGCTGAGGAAAGTCAGTGTGTGGCATTGGCAGGATGGAAGGAGGGGGTGCTGGGAAGTCTGCACACCTCACAGGAGCCGGAGCAACTTCCCATCCTCCTCGTCTCCTCGGGGCTGCCCCTCTTCCACTGGCCACTGGGTATAAGATTGAGGTGGTGTTGTTTGCCGTAGGAGGCGGTGACCTTCAAGGACGTGGCCGTGGCCTTCACAGAGGAGGAGCTGGGGCTGCTGGACTCGGCCCAGAGGAAGCTGTACCAGGATGTGATGGTGGAACACTTCGGGAACCTGGTCTCAGTGGGTGAGGACAGCCTTTCTCTGCGAGTGTCTTTGTGACCTTGGTGTTTCAAGGCTTTGGGCCTCTTGAGGTGGTTCCCTGAGTTTGGGGACCAGACTTTTGCAATTCCTGTGGGACACGAGAGGATGTCTCTGGTCTTTCCAAACAGTGTGTTTCAGGTCCTTTTCAATTATTTTGTAAAAGAACTGTAAATCGGCAGTATCTTGCTGTACCTTGTGTATTCTTCTTCAGATTTCCCTCCCTGCCATTAGTGGATCATAAAGCCAATTTATTGAGCCCTACGTGTGACTTTTTAATGAAATAAAATAGTATAGAAAATATCAGAGTTTCTTAGGAAGAGTACAACACATTGCAGCAGAAACTCTGGGCGATGGCATGAGTGGTGTGAGAGCCAGTGGGAACAGATTTCATGAAAAGAGACATTGGTTAGATATAGGTCATTCAAGCTTCGTTTTAGTAATGTATACTTTTCTACCTGTGTATCTAGGTTGTGAAATAAATGCTGTTTCTTCAGTGGGTCGTGATACAAAGTTTGAAAAACACAGCTTTCAATACCTTGACTATGCAGTTGGAACTCAAATTTCTAGTAAACTTTCGCTCTAGCCCGTTCATGTTAACTTGTGACTTTGCATGTTCTCATTCTTCAAACGAGATACAAAACATACAGAAAGAGAAGAGAGGCTTTGGTTGATGAATTCAGCAACCCAGATAGAAATTTAGGTGAGAACCAAGCAGCCGTGAGTTCCTGTGGTTAGCTCTCTATCTGTTTTGCTTCTCACCAGCCCTGTGCTGTCCATCACCTGGTCCCAGTTGGAAATCTCTTTCCAGGATTATTGCATAGTCTTTGTACTGGTCACCTGTTGCCACCCTTCTCCTCCCACAGTTTGTTCTTTAGGTGGCAAAGTGATCTTTTGTAACTTTAAGTCAGGTTATGTTCTTGTTTCAGAATTCTCTTGTGGCTTCTTTTACTTAGAATAAAAACCACTTAAAGTGGCTTCTAGAGCCTTCTGTGGGCTGCTGTTCGTTCTCCACCACCTCCCTGAATACACCACCTCTCCTCCCTCTTACCCTATCTTTTCCAGACCTGCAAAGGATGCTTCTGCCACAGAGCCTTTTCCTGGTCCTTCTCTCTGCCTGGAATACTCTTTCACCTGTAATCTTTTAGGCCTCTACTTCTTTCAGTCAGTCGCCTTAAAGATGAGGAGGTGGCTGTCCTCTGACCACCCTATGGAAAATACAGTCCTCTCTTTCTTACTCTCTCTGCCCTGCCTTGTTTTGTCTCTAAGCGTTTCACTCATGTACATTTTGTTCACCTGTTTCTCACCTCTCTTTCTTCCACTGGAGGGTAATCCAGGAGTGCAGGAGGAATTCGGTCTGTTATATGTTTATTGCTCACTAGCCTCAGTGCTTAGCATAGTCTTGGTACATGACAGGAACTCTTAAATATTTCTTGAATAAACGAATGAGTTAATGGATAGGGAAATTAGCCTTCCATGAAAATAGCTAGTAGGCGGTGAACAAATCCGAGTGAATAAGGGATATTGCTAAATGTTTTTTTGTCTTCAAATGAATTCCTAGCCTAATTCTAACTTCTCAGGTGCCCATGATGTGTGTATGTGTGTGTTTGCCTTTCTGTACAAGTTGGCCCTCATCAACTTGCACAAAAAATATGTACAGAACCTGTAATTATAACCAAACTGAGTAAAATGCTTTCCCTGTGACTTTCCTTGAGCTCTCAGTAGCAGAGCAAATTCATTTGGGGAGGAAATACTGTTTTGAATGAGGATTCTTATGTCTACTTCTTAGGTAACCCTCCCATAGAAGGAAAGAAATTTCTATTTCCTTATCCCTTATACCAGGGGAGAACAGGTCTCAGAAAACAGCCAGCTGGTGAGTTAGCCTTTCCCTTAAAAGATTTGCCCCGCTGCGTCCCATTTGCCTCCTCCAAAGCCCACCTCACTAATAAGAAATCGATCTTTGTTAGCTGTACAAACATTTTGTGTGTGTGTGTGTGTGCATTTGTATGTATCTTGTAGAAGGCATTTCAGATAATGTCACCTTGAGTGCTTTGATCATTCTTTAATAGTTTCTAGTCTGTTTCTTCTCAATACTTATCACAGGCTATGGAATTTATTCCCAGCTCACTCATAAAGCCCATTCTTCACTTTGGAACTCATTCTTGTTAAAGACCAATGTATCTGTGTCCAAAAATTTTCCATGCTGTTTTTAAAGAGACAGCATTCTTCCCTAGCCTCTACATTTTGACTCCTGCTTGGCAGGGGGAGTGGAGGAACATATTAGGCAGCACAAATGCCTGAGAAGGATCCAGTGCATAGGTCTTCATGCTTTTTTTTAACCCCACTGATTCTTAGACCCTTTTTTTTTTTTTTTCCCCGTACGCGGGCCTCTCACTGTTGTGGCCTCTCCCGTTGCGGAGCACAGGCTCCGGACGCGCAGGCTCAGCGGCCATGGCTCACGGGCCCAGCCGCTCCGCGGCATATGGGATCCTCCCAGACCGGGGCACGAACCCGCATCCCCTGCATCGGCAGGCGGACTCTCAACCACTGCGCCACCAGGGAGGCCGACCCTTTTTTAAAATTAATTAATTGTTGGTTGCATTGGGTCTTGGTTGCTGCATATGGGCTTTTCTCTCGTTGTGGTGAGTGGGAGCAGCTCTTCGTTGTGGTGCGCAGGCTTCTCAGTGCAGTGGCTTCTCTTGTTTCAGAGCACGGTCTCTAGGAACGCGGGCTTCAGTAGTTGTGGCACGTGGGCTCAGTAGTTGTGGCTCACGGGCTTAGTTGCTCTGCGGCATGTGGGATCTTCCCGGACCAGGGCTCGAACCTGTGTCCCCTGCACTGGCAGGCAGATTATTAACCACTGTGCCACCGGGGCAGTCCCGGTTTTTAGCCCCTTTCATATCCTCCTCAGCACTAACCCCCTTGGTGTGCTGCCGCCTCGGGTGCAGCCTTTCAACTTAAGCCAAACTGTACTTTCCAGTCCTTTTCCTGTATCTGATACCTGACTTGTAAAAGCTGTTTCGCTTCTCTGACTTGGTTCAAACTTAACCTGGGATTCAGAATTGTAGAGAATCCTAGAAATCAAACTGAGTTCACCTGTGCATGCATTTCTTGAGCCCTGACTAACTGCTAGGCACTGTTAAAGCTGTGAGCACAGCAAAATGCTTGTCTTTATTGATACTGTGTTATGGTAGGAATGACATGTAATTTTTGAAAGATGATTGAAATAGTATGTCCGAGTAGTCATTTGGTTTTAAATGGGTTTCATTAATGCTAAGTATTTGGGAGTTTAACAGACCATCTCTTGGTTTCTGTTAGTATATAAACCAGAGAACTTCATTTGTCGTGCGAAAGATAAGCTGAACCATCCTGAGGTTCATTAAAGTCCCATACTGTGTCTTAAGTGTAAAATCTTGAATCTTTGAACAAAGCTTTCACGTGTCCACATCTCTGAATTCTCTGTCCCTCTAGAAGAAAACAATCAAAGTGAGTTGAGGGCCGTTCAAGACAGAGGATCACGTGAAGAGCTTTCCTGCTGGCAAATCTGGCAACAAATTGCAAATGACTTAACCAGATGCCAAGACTCCATGATAAATAGTTGTCAGTTCCACAAACAAGGTGATTCCCCCTGCCAGATTGGGGCAGGACTCTATTCAAATTTCTGAAGATGAGAACCGTATATTAAATGATAAAGCAGGTGATCCCAGTAGTCCTGGAAATCCAAGGTTTGCAACTTTGAGAGCCCAGGATTCTTGGAGGAAAACTTCATTGGCTGAGTCACAGAATTATCAGAATAGACACCAGCAAATTTCCATGAAAAATAAACTGTGTCAGTGTAAAGAGGATGTTGACACCATCAGTTGGATTTCACATCACCTTGATGCTCATGGAGTACACAAGGGTCAAAAACCTTACGGCTACAGTGATTATAGAAAAGATAGCACGAGGGTTTCAACACTGGATCAGAATACTATGATTCACACGGGACAAAAACCTTACCAGTGTAATGAATGTAAAGAAACCTTCACCGATCTCTCCACCTTTGATCTTCACCAGCAATTACACTCAAAAGAGAAGTCTCATACGTGCAGTGAGTGTGGAAAAGGCTTCCGTTACAGCTCGGTTCTTCATATTCATCAGAGAGTTCACGTGGGAGGAGAACACAGTGAGTGTGATGAGTGTGGCAAGGAGTTCAGTCAGAGCTCCCAGCTGCAGACTCCTCAGAAAGTCCACACTGTAGAGAAACCATTCAAATGTGGGGAATGTGGGAAAGGCTTCAGTCGTAGGTCAGCACTTAACTATTCATTGTAAAGTCCACACGGGAGAGAAACCTTATAATTGTGAGGAGTGTGGGAGGGCCTTCAGTCAGGCCTCTCACCTTCAGGACCATCAGAGAGTCCACACTGGGGAGAAAGCATTCAAATGTGACACATGTGATAAGAGCTTCAGTCGGAATTCACACCTTCAGTCCCATCAGAGAGTCCATACGGGAGAGAAACCGTACAAATGTGAGGAGTGTGGGAAGGGCTTCATTTGTAGCTCAAATCTATACATTCATCAGAGGGTCCACACAGGAGAAAAACCCTACAAATGTGAGGAATGTGGGAAAGGCTTTAGTCGGCCTTCAAGTCTTCAGGCCCATCAGGGAGTCCACACTGGAGAGAAATCATACATACGTAATGTGTGTGGTAAAGGCTTTACTCTGAGTTCAAACCTTCAGGCACATCAAAGAGTCCATACAGGAGAGAAACCATACAACTGTAAGGAGTGTGGGAAGAGCTTCAGGAGGAACTCCCATTATCAAGTTCATCTGGTTGTCCACACAGGGGAGAAGCCCTATAAATGTGAGGTATGTGGGAAGGGCTTCCGTCAGAGTTCATATCTTCAAATCCATCAGAAGGCCCACAGTGTAGAGAAACCTTACAAGTGTGAGGAGTGTGGGCAGGGCTTCAATCAGAGTTCACGACTTCAGATCCACCAGCTGATCCATACCGGTGAGAAACCATACAAATGTGAAGAGTGTGGGAAGGGATTCAGTCGTAGAGCAGATCTTAAAATTCATTGCAGAATCCACACCGGAGAGAAACCGTATAATTGTGAGGAGTGTGGGAAAGTCTTCAGGCAGGCCTCAAATCTTCTGGCCCATGAGAGAGTCCACAGCAGAGAAAAACCATTGAAATGTGAAGAGTGTGGGAAGAGCTTTGGTCGGAGTTCACACCTTCAAGCCCATCAAAAAGTCCACACTGGAGAAAAGCCATACAAATGTGAGGAGTGTGGGAAGGGCTTCAAGTGGAGCCTGAACCTCGACATGCATCAGAGGGTCCACACAGGAGAGAAACCATATAAGTGTGGGGAGTGTGGGAAGCACTTCATTCAGGCCTCAAGTCTTCAGCTTCATCAAAGCGTCCACACTGGAGAGAAGCCGTACAGATGTGACAGATGCAGTAAGGTCTTCAGTCGGCCTTCACAGCTACAGTCTCATCAAAGAGTGCACACCGGGGAGAAGCCTTACAAGTGTGAGACCTGTGGTAAGAGCTTCAGTTGGCGCTCCAGTCTAACAGTTCATCACAGAATCCATGCTGCTGATAAATCCTATAAAAGTGATAGGAGTGGTAAGACCATCAGAGAGCCCACACACGAAGAAAGTTCCATAAAATGATTAAAACAAAACCAAAAACAACTCAGGTGTCACGTGAATTCTTCCAGTCATCAAGTTCAAAAGAAAAAAAAATCATTTGTTTCATTAAATTCGGTGTTTCAGCCATAGCTCAACATGTCCCAGTAGTCAGGAGGCCACACGGCAGAGAACTCTGGTAAATGGTGTAGTAAGTTTGAACCTTGACCTCTATTAAATATTAGGGGAGAAGCCTTAGTGTGAGTTTCAGCAGGCCTTGTACAAAAGTATGATGAACATGCCAAAATGTATGCCCATTACAACGTAAATTCCACGAACGCAGCGACGTTTGTTCTGAATCTACAGTCTGAACATTGTCAGCTACTTTGTAGGTGCTCGATATTTGTTCAGTTAATGAATGAGGAAAAACTTTTTGAAAATTATGTTGCAATCCCCTCCAAAATTTCATAAAAATTTGTATTCAGAGCAGTTAACCTAAATCTGGCCTTAAAAGTAATTCAGGGAGACAAAAATTTGAAGTGTTAGAAAACCACTCAGTATTGCAATTTGTAATATTAATGTGGCATCGTCCTGTTACGCTGAGCTCCTTTTGTCTCCCCCCAGCCTCGCTTCAAGTTGGATCTTATCTTGGACTTTGTCTATCTAATATTCTGTGAATCTTATACAGTACAAATGTAGTTATCTTTTGTGACAGTATAGACTTACTGAAAATGGATTGTTCATCTTGCAATACAGAAAACATACTGTTGACCCTTTTTTCAAGAATGTCAAGGCAGAGGTTTAAGTGTCAGAAAGAGTTACTAATGACAGTGACAGAGGACAAACATTTCTTAGTAAATGAACTGATCGTTGGTTTCTTATTCACCACATTTCCATCTAGGTTTTGATGTGATTGTCTCCCAAGGGTTTTAGCATTACTTTCATCAAGACTTCTTAAGTAGAGAAAAGAGGCTGTTTGAAGTAGATTACTTTTGTCAAGTTCTCTATCTCCTTACTCCTCTCTGGCCTGAGATAAAAAGAAAAAAATTATTTGTTGAAATTTGGTAATTTCATCAAACATATTTATTCAACGACTGACTTGCACACTTTTTCCTAGCGGTGGATTGAAAAATTGATTTTCAAAGTGAAGTTGCTGAGTACATATCAAAACATAGAACGTGCGTCCCTTTGATATAGAAATCACAGAATAGGACCTTATAATTAGGAAATTCAAATAGAAAAGGTGAGTAGCATGTCAATGTTACTAAATTTTGTAAAAGTGAAATATTCAATAGGAATGTCTTTATATTTTAAGATAGTTACGTAATAACAGGTCCGTTAAAATGATGGCTTAAACTTAATGACAGAAGCATGTAACAGTTTAATGTATTTTAGGTAGGTACATCACATACCTTAATCAAACATGTATGTGTGTGTGTTAATGCATCCTGTCATCTGTAAAGGGATATTCACCCTTATGTAAACAGTGGCAAGATTTTCAGGGATTTTTTCCACATGTAACTTCCATATTTTAAATTTTTCATTGAGCATCAATTTTCCAGTAAAATACTGTTATTTTTATAGTAACATAGGTAGTAAAATAATGTAAAATATAATATTAAAAATTACTAAGAACATATTAATCCCTCACAGTAAGAAATCCTATCATCATGAGGTATACATATATATGGCCAAAATTAAGGAATAGACCTCTAGAAATCAGTTATAAAAAGAAAAAATGTATATGGTTATTCAAAGATACAGAATAGTAGTGTAACGGTATATTTATAATTAATGCATTTGAAGTTTAGGATAAATCCATGCAGCCCAGAATATTCTGTTTTAATTCCAACAGTAGAAATTTACACATCCTAGTTCTCCTCATCAGGCTTCCTTACTGGGTGAATGGATGGATAGCTCGGGGTACCGGCTTGTCCTTTCAAGTGCTTGGTCTGACTGGAGAAGTAGCTGGGTCGTTCCAGACACTATGACACAGAGAACCATTAGCTGTGGGAAAAAAGGAATTTACCCCCCAAAAAACTTTTTTAAATTGTTTACAAAGTAACAGTGATTGGGCAAATCCTGAAGATAGAGAGTGGAAATAGGTAAGTTTTAGAGGTAAAATTTATCAACGATTCCCTAAGGAAAAATGTGCATAGGGAAGAAACCTCGACTGATGGGAACAAGTTGTTAAGGAGGAGGTTTGCATACCATTTCCTACTTCTTAGTCATTTCACTGATGTTTAACACTTACTTGGTTAAAGGGCTTTACTCAGCAAAAGATGTATTTAATGTGAGAGGCAGGTTTCCAAGATCGGTTTCCTAGACCACACCTTCACATGTGTATGTGAAGTCCATGCTACCTCAAATTGCATTGCATTAGATGTCAGAAATCCTAGGGCTTTCTTGTTTGGTTTGGTTTGGTAGCTATCAAACCACCAACTCTCAAGGTAATTTGTAGTTTAGTGAGTTAAGTCAAGGGCTGGAAAACTACCTCCTGTGAGCCCAACCTGGCTCATTGCCTTTAAAGCTTTATTGGAACATAAAAGCTCTTTATTGGCCCATCCATTTATTTACCATCTTTGAGTGTTTCCCATTGTGCTGACAGTGTTCAGTGGTTGTGACGAGCACTGATGGCCCACAAAACCTAAAATATTTACTTTCTGGCCCTTGAGAGAAAAAGTCTGTTGATCCCTGTTGTAAGCCCAAAAGGTTTGTCTCTGTAAGTGAAAGACCACAAGTAGAGCAGAACTTAGACTTGGTTCAGTGAGGATTCCAGAGAGGTTTCCTTTTTGATTCTCATATCTGCCCTTCTGGTTGACCTTGTTCTTTAGTTTGGTTCAAAGACAGTGGTAGCAACTAGGGACTACCTGTTTCTTTCTTCACATTCAATGAAAGAGCTGCTCTTCCATTCTTAGTGTTGAGTAGTTCACAACTCACTCCCAGTGCATGGCTTCCTCTAACCTTGACTCCCACCTATGCTAAAGACTAAATCTTTAGCTTTGTATCCGGTTCCATTGGCCTTTGTAGGGCCTTCAGTTTCAACTCCCAGTTGATAGCTTGAGCTCGAAATCTATTTTTAGCGTTGGGGATTTTCTGTCTTAGCTTTGAGCTTGGCTACATAGCAACACTTTGGGGGACTTGTTATAATCAGCATTTCTATCTTTCTTTCCTTCCTTTTTATTTATTTATTTTTTTAAGGGGATCCAAAGTCAAATTCAGTCAGTGGCTGAATGACAACACATTGATTCACAACCTTGTAGATTCTCTTATGTCCTAGGGCATCAGTGGGAAGGAGTAGAATCCTGGAAATTTGAGGTGGAAATATATGGGCAGATTCCAACAAAGCTGAGGCCTGTGACCTCTGACCTGTGACCTCTTAGTTGAGCCTGCTGTGCTATTAGAAGGAAGTCTGCCTCTACTCTGAGATAGTTTCCTTGCAGGGGTCTGTGGATCCTCAAGACTTGCCTCCACTACCTCTCGTTTTTCCAGACCTAGTAATCAGACTAGAGTCCTTGAAATGGGGACGGGAGCAGGGAAGGGGTGGGTACCCACCGGGTATAAAGGATGACCATGAGGAGACACTATCTTCTAAAATATGGAATTTTATAATTTATATCAATAGAAACCTGAGAAATAATGTGTGTGGATTTTGTAGGTATTGAAGCAGGTGGGAGTAATGTAATATTGGGTTAGGCTGGATTTGTTGATACGAGTGCATTCAACACCCATTCCAGACTGAGCGTGTTAGCTTGGCTACCTGGGAATGCCTTCAACAGTTTGCTCAAATGACTGAAACCTGTACCCAAAGTGAGCGTATGCTAAAGTCAAAATGCCAGGACTTTCTAAGTATGTTGTAGCAAAATTTCTTGGCGTTGGCATGACTGACATTTTGAACTGGATAGCTCTTTGTTGTTGGGAGCTGTCCTGTGCACTGTAAGATGGGCCAGTGGCACATACTCTTCCCTGCCACCCTAGTTGTAACAATCAAAAGTGCCTTGAGGGCTTCCTTGGTGGCGCAGTGGTTGAGAGTCCGCCTGCCGATGCAGGGGACACGGGTTCGTGCCCCAGTCCGGGAAGATCCCACATGCCGCGGGGCAGCTGGGCCCGTGAGCCATGGCCGCTGAGCCTGCGCGTCTGGAGCCTGTGCTCCGCAACGGGAGAGACCACAACAGTGAGAGGCCCGCGTAGCAAAAAAAAAAAAAAAAAAGTGCCTTGATACATCCGTGTGCACCAGCCACGTGGGGCTCATTCATAACACAGCTCCTTAAAGAAAAAAGTCTCAAGGGGCATCCCTGGTGGCACAGTGGTTGAGAGTCCGCCTGCCGATGCAGGGGACATGGGTCCGTGCCAGGGCCCGGGAAGATCCCACATGCCGTGGAGCAGCTAGGCCCGTGAGCCATGGCCACTGAGCCTGTGCGGAGCCAGTGTGGAGCTTGTGCTCCACAACGGGAGAGGCCACAACAGTGAGAGCCCCGCGTACCACAAAAAAAAAAAAAAAAAGTCTCAAGACACTGCCACATATTTCCTGGGAGGGGGGACCAAAAGTGTCCCCAGCTGAGAACCACCACTGTAGAAGGTTTACAAAGGCATAGGAATGCCAGACCACTGGAGTGGATTTATCACATAAGATCTGCTCACCCAAACCCCCTATGTGCCCTGGGAGGGCTCAGAGGACACTTGCTTTGCCAGAGGTTTAAGAAACGTATTGGTGAGGGGAGCGTTAGCAGTCTTGGAATGCTCTATAGCTGCTCTTCTCTGCAGGCCAGGAATGAGAGGGAAATTATGTCATCATAATGGGCTCCCTAAATTCAGTGAGGCTAATGGGATCGTGGGGCATCATGGGTCAAGTGGAAACACTTCATTGGCAGAGATAAAGTGAGCGTGTTTTTCACAATGAACAGCAAAATGAAAGGGCTCATTAGAATGCTTTGATACACAGAGAGTTTTTATATTTGCTCATGTGCTATCTCTAGGGCTGAAATAAATGGGAAGTCTACTAATACCCTACTTGATTTGAATCAGGAGAAAAGCTCTAGGTCTGATGAATATGTCTGACCGGAATCAACATGGGAATTGTGCTCCCTCAGCCAATTCGATAACATGAGTCAGTTCCCATTTCCAGAGCATCTTGAATGAAGGGCAGGCCGGGTCCCCTTGAGGGAGGATATACCCTGGTTTACTACCAACTATCCCGAGGGTGCTTTCTTCTCCCTGGAAGGGATAAAACAACTGAGGTAGAACAGGAAGAGACAAGAAGCACTCCAAGCTCTGCTGGTCAGGGTTACCCTCCAGCATTGCCTTAATGCTCAGAGCCACACACACCACAGTGAGCTTGGCTCCAGATCAACTACCACGCAACGAAGGTTCTGGAACATTTCCATATCTCGGGGGACCTCATTTCCACGTGACTCTCTTTCATATTCCCCTTTGTCACAGAAGGCTAGGTCCAGTGGTCCGGGTGAGATCTCGGCTCAGGCCCAAGGCTCTCAGACCTCAAAGTTCTGGTCCTGCAAGGGCCCCTGTCCTCTCTTGAGACCACTCCTGGCTCTCTCTGCCGAGAAGGAGCTGCTGGCAGTACGTCCTCTAAGAGTTGAGGTCCATCGTGCAGACCCTGAGAAAACTCCTAGGAAAAGGCTCCACATTCTTGTTGAAGTCAACAGAGCTCAATTCCTTTGGAAGTGCTGGGTGTGTCCCAAGTTGATGCAACTTCAGAGCCATTAGGTCAACCAGCACATGTGTGCGGCTCCTTCCCTTAGACACCTCTGGGCCCTCGTGACATAGGCTCAGAAGACTGCCAGCCTCAAGCCTTACCTCTTCCAAGACCACACCGTCTCCAGGATCTTCTGTCCCATGAATCTCAGTTGCTGTGTGGAAATCAAAAGAGAGGAAAGAGCTTGCCTACGGGTTCTCCTTGGGCTGGGGCCTTCTTGCTTCTCTTCCTCCTCCTCCTCGTCCTCCTCGTCCTCCTTGTCCTCCTCCTCGGGGTGATTTCGGATTCCACATTGCCCATCCACTGGGCCATGTTGAGATGAAAGATACGGCAGCTGAAGCCCTCCAGGACGCCGCCCTTCACGTGCTGCTGGAGGACCTCCAAGGTGGGGAAGACCCGGCAGCAGGCCATGCACCTGAAGCCAGTCTCCATGGTCACCATCCAGTCCGGTGTCTTGGCCCTGGGTGTCTCCTCGACGGCAGGTGACCCTGATGGGCTGCCTGGCTCTGCCCTTTCCTCATACTCTTTCTCCTCCCCAGTGGGCTCACTGTCAGACAGGAGGTTTTCGGTGGACACATCAGAGGGGTAAGTGTCTACTGTGCACGCATCCTCAGGAAGGGTCACTTCTATCCTCAGCTGCTTTTCAGGCAACTCCAAGGGTTTGTTTGTCTTCCAGGAGACAGCGACACCCTTGTTCACTTGTACCTGCATGTAGTATATTTTCATGCCCCTTTCCTCTTTGTCTGTGTGCAGATCGTTCTTACAGGGTGAAGAGGGTGAGGAGGAGACACAGTGTGATGGGGGAGTGGTCTCCCCTTTTTCCTGAACCTGGGCTAGGGGTGCGGTAGGCTGGGCAGTGTCTCGATGTGATCTCCGGATTCCTGAAAAAGGAAATTAAAAACATAATAACATGCATGGGCCATGCCAGAAGCTGAGGGAGCTGGTGTGGTAGACGAGAGAGGGACATTTGCATGATGTAGCTATGTCGTGAGCTTGGTGTCTGTTGGCCGTAGGAGGCAGTGGTGTATCTGGTGTCATCTGTGGGCTTTTTTCTGCGTGTTGGGGGATACTGGAGCGGTGTCTGTATACACGGGTGTGGAGTACAGTGGTGAGGACTGTGGTATGTGAGGGATGCGGATGGATGCGTGTATGACGAGGAGTGTGAGTTTGGGAATACCGGTGGTGCATACCTTGTGGAATGGGGCGGTGGTGCAGGAGGAGAGTACTGTGGATCACGTGCTTGGGGTTCATGTGTGCACTGAGAAGGGCTGTGCCTGGAGGGCGCATGAGTGTGTGAGCTGTGTGGACCTGAGCTGGATGGTGCTGCTCTCAGGCTGGAGGTCTGTGATGCAGAACTCTGTCCTTCTCTGGAAGCAAAGGCAAAGAGAAACCCTACATTTTCCTCTGAAGATGCTTAATCTGGTCCCTCTTCCCTCCACCTCAAGTCCAGACCTTTCCGGCCCCTGCTCCTTGACTTCCCCACCATGGTAGTACCAGGATTCACACCCGCCACCCACCCCTGACTCAGCTGGGATCCACGCCCTCGTAACACCTCAGCCATCCTGCCCAGGCTCCTCCACAGAGCCCTCATCACCTCTGATGACCCTGGGTTTCCTCTCAGCCTCCCTGGGATCTGTGTGCCTCCTGCCTCACAGCCAAGCACACCCTCACCTGAGGAGCCCCGCGCCCTTACCGGCGTAGATGAGCTTGCGCGGAGAAGAAGCACAGGAGAAGTGTTTAGGGGCAGAGGAGACCTCCCCTACCCCTGGGCTGCAGCCTTGGGCCACCACAGTGGATCCAAGCCGAGGGGGATCCTCTTGTGACTTCGAGATTCCTGAGGGAGGAATGAAAGGCTCAGGGTGGGTTCATCAGTCCTCTGTCCACAAATATTTACTGAGTGTGTGACACGTGTCAGGTGCAGTGAATACACACAGTTGAGAGTGTGGTTCCCAGTGTATACTCCAGTATTTAATTCCAATCAGTACTTACTCTGTCACTGTCTTGTTGGTAATGTAGGCCTCGGTGGTGACTGTGAGTATGTGGGAAGAGTGAGTGATGTGTATCAGTTAAGTCTGTGGCAAGTGTGGGGTTAGCATGGGGAGCACGGTGCAGCTGTGTCTTATCTGTGTCTGTGGCCTTCGTGTGCATGGTTTCTGTTCACAAGTCTGGAATTCTGGGACATGTAACTTTTCCTCATTACATGGTGTGGCTTGTATTTATGGTGTGTGTTCATTCATTCATTCACCAAGATTCAGTAAGCAGCTACTCCTGTGTATCTGGCACTCTTGCATTGTTGTAGTCTCTGGTAATCCTGCACATTCTAGTAGTGGAAGACACACACTAAACAAAACTACAATAAATATATAATACCTGAGCTGGTGGTAAGTATATAAGGGTTGCCAAACTAAACGAAGAAAAATACAGGGCACCCAGTTAAATTTCAGTTTCAGATAAAGCCAGAATAATTTTTTAGTGTAAGTATTCCCATGCAGTATTTGGTCTTACTTACTTTTAGTGTAAGTATGGCCCGTACAATATTTGGGACATACGGATACTGAAAAATTACTTGTTGCTTATCTGGAATTCAAATTGAACTGGATAGCCCATATTTTCTCTGGAAACCCTGACATGGGTTACTGAGACTGTGGTTTACTGTGGTTTGTACAAAGCGGGTCTGGCATTACTCAAGAATGTGTTATAAGTGTTGTGTGTATGACACGTGACTGGTTCTTATAGAGGTATTTAGCGATAGCTGAAGTTAGCTGTGTTTGTGTGAGAGTTGATCAGATACATATATATATATATATAGTGTGTGTGTGTGTGTGTCCTATATATATAGTGTGTGTGTCTATATACATATCTCATCTCCAGCGTTTGGTGTTGGAGGACAGGATTGTGGTACAGATGGGTTGTATGAGAACGTAGTACAGGAGGGATGCGTGTATATACCTCCATGTGCTGTGTGTGGTTTACTAAGGAAGTTATATGTGGGGTGTGTGATATTTTTGCTGTATCAGAGTGTACATGGGTGTATGAGTTACTCTCTCATAAAACACCCCTAACAAGAGTTCTGTATACACTCTTACATACAGCGAGTGTCAGCCAGGTCCAGGCAGGGTGACAGGAACTTTACCACGAAGACTTTATATCTGATAAGCACTCTACCCCCATTCATCCTGCTCATCTCTGCACTACGACACACACACACACACACACACACACACACACTCACACACACACACAGACACACAGGAACATAGAGAAAAATATTCTGAATGGTTAGGGGCAGTCATTGCCTTCCCCAGCCTGTCCCAGCCACTGCCTGAAAATCTACCTTCTCTCTAGACCTCCATTGCCACGGCCCACCCTACAGTCTCCAGTGTCCTGGGCTTGGTAGGAGCTACTGGGCTCTAATCTGGGGCAGAGACGTCTAGCTGGAACTCTGGGGTGACCACCCCCGCCCAGGGCAAGCTACTCGCCTACATTTAATGCATGCAGGCACCCCGTGGCCCGTGGCTCTCAGAGCTCCCTGCAGGACCCTAAGGACATATCTCACCCCCGCCCACGTGGTATCAGTCTCTGGAAAACCCTTCCCTTCCCTTGATCTCCTTTGGGCAATTCTTCCTGTTGAAGGAATAATACCTCCTTGCTTTAAATATGACACCATCCCTAGACAAACAATCTTCTTTTGAACTGCATTCCACTTGTCAAGATACTTTTCAACAGGGCCTTCAACTCATGGGGCTTCTCTTTCCACTTTGGTAAAAGAGGCCAAGCAACTCATGGGTCTCTCTCAGCATCCTTGCATCCTTCACATCCCCCACCTCATGACCCCAGGGAAAGATCCAAGAGCATAAGAGAGAAATCGGGGACTGAGAAAAGCTGCACCTCTAGGTCTGTGCAAGCAGGATGCAGCCTGCTGTGAGTCCGACAAAGCTCCAGGCCCGGCTGCCCCAGGAGAGAGTCCCCAGACCAGCGGTGCTGACCTCCCATCTCCCAGGGGGCATCTGGCCGTTCTGTGCCATCTCACACCACAGGGACCCTCCGGATGGTTACGGCAGCATCAGTGAGACGAGGTGTCTCGCTCCCTGCTTCACAGGTGACACGTTCTCAGTCCCCTCCATCCTAGAGAAGGTTTAGTTTGGCAGAAACCCATGTCCCCCAGCAAGTTGCCCCCCACATACCTCCTCCGTTCTCGGCAGTTTCCTGGGACTCTACATTTTCCAGATGTTTCCTCTTCTGTCGCCGTTTCATGGTACCAACTAGAAGTCTCCCTTAGAAGATGCCTCAAGAGATGTCCAACTCCTCCTCTTCCCTACAGGTTGGCCCTTGTTGCCTCTTGGGCAATCTGTTGAAATGATTCAATACAAACAAAAATAGTCAAGTCTCCTAAATGGCTGAAAAACTTGTATCACTTAGTGAACCAGCAGTACTGCCTAGTGCTCACCAGGGCTGTTCAGTTTACAAGGTTGCCAGGCGCACAGCAGGATTCTGTGACCTCAATGATGACATCAGAGCATTCTGTGGACCTAAGTTCAGCACTGTGTCTGCAATAGCACAGGCCCCATTTTCAAGAACAATTCCTGTTTCCCAGCCGAAGCTTTCCCGTGAAAGGGAAAGGTTCATACCATATCTATTATAAGTTGTATCATACCATATCTATTATAAAATGAACATTTTGATTGGAGATCTTTTAATGCCTTTTCTAGAGAGATTTAATATGAATATTTTAAATGGTCTCCAGTTTCCCTGTGGATTATTGACATTTTAAACTCTGCACTTCAATTTTCCCTCAATACATGTAATTTTGTCACGGCTATTTCTGTACTTAAAGATGAGGAACTATATAATTGATTTCTTCATTTATTTCCCATCTCTTTCCAAGGTACTGAATTTGATTGTGTCTTACGAATGAGTGAAAAATGCGAGTCCTTGAGTCAGGACATTGGGCCCTTTAGCAAGTAACTCAACCTATCTGGGCTTCAGATTCTGTCTGTGCGATCGAGAGGCTTGGCCTAGTTGACTTTTCAAATGCTGTGTTTCTTTGATTCACTCTCACGTACTGATCTGCTACTGAGGAAGAGGGCGTGTTCTCCTAAAGTAAGAACAGTCGTTTTCTAATCCTTGGGTTGGGCGGAGTTTAAGTGGTCGTACTCAGTTTGTCAGTTTTATTTACTTTTATGTATGCTTAGTTCTAAGTAATTTATATGGCTCTTGTGACAATTTTTAGATCTTCTTTTTTTCTTATTTTCTTTTACAGTTTCTAATTTGCTATCACCAGTATAGAGGATCGTGATTGACTTTTAAAATTTATTGATCTTGTATGTGTGTGCCTTGTTGAACCGTCTTATTAGTTCCTGCTAGTTTATCTGTGGGTTATTTTGGGTCTCCTAGATAAATGAGCATATTAAATGTAAATAATGTGTTCTTTGGATAAAGTTTATTTTCTTGCATCTATATATATAGAAGCAATATGTTGAATTGATTTAAATATTTAAATACTTACATACCTGTTATCATAATCTAAGATTCTTTATCTCATTTTCTTTCAAACAATATTATGTTTTCAAGATTTAGTGACATCAGTCCATATAGATCTAGGTCTTTGATTTTTGACTGTTTGGTATTATTTCGTCACATTCGTATAGCATCATTTATTTTCCATTCAAGCATTATTGGACAATTGGATTGTTTCCCTCCCTTCTCTAAAACAAGCAATGTTTCCTAGAATATACCTGAAGATGTCTGACAGTCGAGAAGGGCCAGGCTGCCCAAAGGTTCCTACTTGCTTTTAGCCACCTTTCAACAGGCCATCTCCAGCCAGCAATTTGAAGCACTGATGAAATGAAAACTCCCCCAAGTGTGGAGATCTTAGGAGCTTCCTAGAATGTGGGAGGTTAATGAGAGGCATCCTGCTGGGATCCCAGGGGAGTCTGAGCTGGCCTGAAGCTCATCTTCCTCCTCCACCTCTCAAGAGAAATGTGGAGGAAAGAAGACTTCAAAAACTGTGAGTAGGCAGAGGGAGAGAGATTGGGGGCTGAAGCTGCAACTGAGGTCTTGGAGTGGGTTGTGAGGACGCAGAGCCTATAGAGAGCCAGGCTCTGCCTTCTGAGCACTTCTCCCCTAAGTTTGCTCATCATTCAGGTGATAGCAGGCATATACAGCCAACTCGGCCCACACTGTCACAGAAAGCCTTATCAGAATCTCTTCTTCTTCATACACTCTTGTGTCTGTTACTTGGTTATTGCCTTTGGTACTCCACTGATGTGAACCACAGTCACCAGGGGATGGAGGACACTAGTGACCCATCTTGCTCTGTGGCCTCAGTCCACAGCTTGAGGGTAAGGGAAGAGGCCAAATGAAGGTCAAGTAGGAAAGATGGAGTTTGAAGAGAAGACCTGAGTTAAGGGTGTCTTCTCAAGTCTTGATGACTGAAATGTAGCTCCAGTACCTGAAGTCCTGCTTGTTCTCAAGGCTGACCACGGGGCTGGGTGCACTCAGTGAAGGAATCGTATACACTTAGTATTTCCTTGCTTGCTCACACTTGCCCTCCTCTGATACACACTCTGCACGACTGATCTTCCCCTGAAACAACTTTCCACCTGCTACTGTCATCTCAGGAACATTTGCTTCACCTTCCTAGTGTCCCCCTAGAATCCCATTGCAGCCAATTCATAATTTGATAATCATGCTGCTTACCATATTCTCAGCAACTTCTGAGAAATTTTATTCGCTTTATTCCGTAGTCTTCACCCATCAATAATCTTCCTTAACTTCCTAGCTGCAGGTTAACCCATTCGGAATCATTTCTTTTGCTTTCTCTTCTTTGGCAAATCCTTTCTATCTTTTAAGGTCTTTTTCTTGTCTCTCTACCATCCTGCCTTCCTGAACTTCTTTTTTTTTCGTTTAAGTAACCTTTCAATCTCCTTCCCCAATTTCCTCATAAACATTGAGAGTTTATTCCTCACACGTTAGACAGCGGTTTATGAATGGCCAGGCATAATGGACTCAGAATGAGTTGGCACCCCCGAGGTACCTGTCTTGCTGGGGAGCCACAGGTGAAGGGCTCTCTGCTGGACACATGTTTGCATGGAGTCAGGCTGAGTGGCCTCAGGGTGTTTGCTCTGCACTTGTGTGTGTTTCTCCCTAGTTGGTTTCCTTGTCCAGCCACCTGTGACCTCCCTCCATCCAGCCCAGGGAATCCTTCTCATCACAGGGGTAGGATGTTTGTCTCATTTTCCATCACATCCTTTCCCCAAAGTTTGGTTGTGAGTTGTTCCCATTCCAAAGACCTTTCCTCTTTGAAGAGAAAAGAGAAAATCTTGTCTCTCCTTTTCTCTCACTTCACTTCTGCTCTATTATCTCCTCCATCCAGAAGGGCCCACTGACTCAAATGGGTGTAGATCTGAAGATGGCAAGAAATGCCAGCAATTCTGAAATAATAATACGGATGGATCAGGAAAACTTGAAAACCTTTATCCCGCCACATTAAAAAAAATTGCACTTCCAGTGTATTCAGAGTCTCTGTGTAGAAACACAAATGATGTAGAAATTGAATTACACTCAAGTTTTGCTTTCCTCCTTTCCTGATTTATTCTAATCCTCAAAGTTAACATGATGTACTATTTGTTATGTAAAGTTTCAGAGATTTTCTACCCATGCACACTTTTCTTTTTTTCACATAAGAGTGTGAACTAGGTCACTTTCAACATGCTGTGATTCTGTGATTCACTGTCTCCCACCGGGTCATCCACTGATAAAGTCATGTGTTTCATGGAGAAATATTTCCAATAGCTAATAGCCAATGTCTGTGGAGTGCTTACTCTGTGTCGGTTTCTTCTAACTACGTTACAGTTAATTTGTACAACATACCCATGGACTAGGTACAATGGTAACCCCCAAGTGACAGATAAGTGCAGATAAGTACAAATAAATACAGAGGCCAAGTGACTTTCCCAAGACACTGGAGCAAATCAAAATCCATACCTCTGTAATCATTTTGATCTATTGCCTCTGCCTGGGAAGCTTGATGATTTGGCAACTAAAACCTTAAATATCATGTTCCAATTTCATATCTGTGACAGAAGCGTGGGACTGTGATACGGGGTAACTAACCTGAGTACTTTTGAAAACCCTTATGCACCTGGATGAAAGTAAGCCAGGGACTGCAAGCCATAGATTTAAGGTTTCCTACCAACTTTTAAAAATAGCTTCTTGAATGCAATTTATGTAATGTCAAGGCTAAGATGTAGTCCAAATAGTAACAGAAAAATGAAGATATGCAGAAAAATACTTAAAGTTGACAAGTATTGGGAGTGTAGTAGTTTTGGGGCCAGTGTGAAGACCACAGGAAAACTTGCTGTTTCCATCCCAAAGGGAAGAGCTCTGTGTTGCAACTGCCAAGGTACCTGGGGCAGCACGTGTGCACACTGCTTAGTAAAGAAGCATCCTCAGTTTGATAGAATCATATGGGAGTCTTACATTTGGTTAGCAGGTTCTACCTTCTTGATGTAATAATATTTTCAGGGTGTGGGAGGGTATCAAGCTCTGAAAATACCCTTGGAGAGATTTGCTTATTAAGTTTGGCTTTTTCAATCTCCCTAATACTTCTTTACTAAGCACCAGGCGGCTTCCTTCGCTTGTCAGAATCATGTTGTTTTTCCCTTGTCGAATGAACTTCCAAATACTTTTGGATGAGCTATTAAGTTTGGAAAAAAATATACATCTCTTTAAAATAAGGAAGATAATTACAATTACAAGTAGAAAAGACTCTAAAATGGAGAATATATGCCATTACAGGCAATTAATGGGAGTGGGAAGCTCGTGCTCACTGTCCAGGACATAGAAGTAAAAGCTGAGGATGCTCTGAGGCATCTCTTGGATCTCTATAAGCCTCCATCATTTCTGATGAGTAGGGTTGACAGGTAAAATATAAGCTGTTCAGTTAAATATGAATGTCTGAAAAACAACGAGTACATTTTTAAGATAAGTATGCCCCAAATACTACATAGGATCTACTTATACTAAAAGTGATGACTTACTATTCATGTGAAGTTCAAGTTTAACTGGGTATCCTGTATTTTTATTTAGTAAATCTGACAGCCCTACTGATGATCCACAATGGAGGCAGTTCAGGAACGGTACATGCTGGCTCTCGGACAGTCAGAAATGGCTCCAGCATATCCAGGTACAGTATGAATTTCTTTTTGGATGTAGCTCAGAAGCCATGGCCAGCCCTTGACTGCAAGTACTGCCTCGGGTTTCCCTGAGGTGGGGTAAACCTTCCTCTTAATGGCCTTTTGGTAAGTCTGGAAGACCATATCCAAGGGGAGCCCCAAAGTCAGTTTCATCCTCACAACCATGTTTTCAATTCCTGGAATTGGCTGCATGTGACTCACAAGAGATGAGGAGGTTTGTGAAAATTGGGAGTGTCATAGCTTGAACCCTTTGTAGGTAAAGTTTTGGTGTTCTGAGAGTTTTAACAGGAGCAATGTGAAAGAATCCAGGTCCCCAGGTAGATAGAAATAATCCTCTTATACTTCTGTGTATGTGACAAGTCTCTAGTAGCTCACAGAACAAATATCTGGTCTTGGAAAGACTGATCCAAGCTTGGATGTTTCTGGTGACAAGGCAAGGTCGTGAGTTTGAAGTTCACCTTTTATGGTTGAGGAGACTATAAGGTTGTCAGAAGGGCAATCATGGAGGAGTCGTTGGCTTCATCCATTGTGCAGGCTTGTATATTTGGTTCTATCTAGATTGTGTTTCAAAGGTGGAGCTTGTTTACAATTATGAACATTCTCTGAGATGCTTTTTGGACCTTCATTCCTAGAGCGAGAGCAGTGCCGAGGTTCTAGAAATGCCCTGGATATTCTGAGCTGTCAATGGCCTTTCCCAGGTACTGTTCCCTTGGTGCTGCTCCTTGAAATGTGCAAAGGGATTATCATCTGTTTTGTGGTGGGTCCTAGCATTGTGAAAGGAAGCTGCTGCACCTGGCTCAGAGGATTTGGGATGTGGTTGGAGTAGATGGGCCAAATTTGGTAACTGGTGTTACTATAGATAAGGACAACAAATTATTGGAAGTGGCGTTGTCTGGGATGGGAATGATGTTGCAAGTTCACAAATGTTCCAGGACCAAGGAAGACAACCAGAAGTACTGGGATTGTTTTAGGTTGCAGGTAAGAGACAGAGGCATGGACTAGAGATTGAGCTCATACAGCTGGTTAGTGTGTTGTTCATTCGTTCATTCATTCATTTATTCATCCAACACGTATTTACTGAGTTCCTATCATGTGTCAGTTAGTCTGTTAGGTTTTGTGATACGATAGTGAAGGAAACAACTTCTCGGTCTTTAAGGAGTGTATAGTTCAGTCAGAGAGACTGATAAAGAAATAGGTAATTACAACATCGGAAATAAGTCATTTGATAGAGGAAGTAGGTGTTTGTGGGTGTAAACAGGAGGGTAAATTTAACTAAGTCCAGTTGTGGTGGTCGGGAATGGGAGACCCAGAGGGACTTCTTGAACGAAGTGATAGTGGAGATGAGCAGGGTGAGTAGCAATTTTCCAGGACCTTCCCCGGCAAAGATGGAAGGAAGGAAGGAAGTTTCAGGCAGAGGGACCACTCTGTACAAAATCCTTAAGATAAAGAGAATATTGTATGTTCTTCAGCATGGCTGGGGCATGAACTCTGAGAAAGGGGGTTGATAGGAGATATGGCTGGAACGAGAGCCATGGCTCTGTCATTTAGACTTTGTTCTGTAAGCAATGGGGATTCATTGAAGGTGAAGGCAGAGGAGTGCCTCCATCAGACTGTGTCCTAGAAAAGCCACTTAGGTGACTGTGTATAGGGTGGGTTTAACTGAGCACCAGCGTGGACAGTAAGCTCAAATTTTTCTGTGTGGGACCAGTGTCACACATGGGACTATGTAGGGCACCAGATTCAATGGGGCAATGAATGTTTTTTGGTTTTTTCCTCCTTTTTTATATGAGGCTAGGCAGATGATGCCATGCCTTCGTTCCATTAAGAGCAATGTGAAATCAGTGAAATCTCCTAAGATTCTGCAAGGCAGATTTTTCTTTGTATGATTTTAAATTCCCTCAAGACCTGAAAGGGCCATTGCTGTAGAAAAGGGGTCTGGTACATGTAACACCTGGATGGAAATAACAGCTTATGGGAAAACATGGAATTTGAGGAATTCTGGGGCAGGATGCTGGAAGTAGATGACTGCAAAAGGCCTTTCCAAGTCACAGCCTTATAGCTCCTGGTCCTCTTTACCTTCTCCTCTTCCTGACCCCAACCTCATGAGGATGAAAGTGTACTCTAGAGACCTTTGATCAAATCCTGCCCACAACAGTCTGTGGTTTGAAAGTTACAAAATTCCCTGAGAATTGGTAAGCTCTCTATCTTCCTCATTAGTCATTTAGTACCATTTATAATTTCCAAAGAGCTACTGTTTATAGAGCCCTTGCTTTCCATGTCTGAGTGTGTTTTATCATTATTCTTTTTGATCTTGGAAATGTAATCTTTAACAAACCACCAATTAACCATGAAATGTCACTGCAGCAAAACATCAGTATTCTCCATGGGGTTTGTTGTACTTGGATTTGACCTTCATTGTTCATTCTTGGACTGTCTTCCTAGTTTGTGGCTTATTTGGATTCGCATTTCTTCTTTTTGTTGATTACTTGAAAGCTTTTGTGTAGAAATTAAGCTGGTAAAATAACATAGAAGGCTTTTCCCCTATGATAGTCCCTTTCTTTTGATACCAGTAATTAAAAGTGTGCTGTGATAGCATTAGAGGACTTAAAGTTTGAAGGTTTTAAGAATGACTTGGAGACTCAGGAGTGAAAAGGGACTAATACAAGTGAGCATGAATTATTATTTTGCTCAAAATACTATTTAAAAGAGATTACAATTTAGGTTTATTGAAGAAAATGGTTATATTTGAGCTATTTGAAGTTCTAACAGTCAGATATTCTTTGAAAATCTATTTTAAAGTTCTAACTGGTGATCGTAGAATAAAATTGCCACTTGATGGAATGTGGAATGTGAAGAGGTGAAAGAAAAGTCAGACTGGAATGATGCTACACAAAAAGAAACTTCCCATCATGACCAGGCAGAGCAAATGGAAATCAGGTGGGAAAGGACATAGAAGCAGAGATGGTTTTGTGATTCCTGGAGCCTGCAGCTCTTTGAAAGTGCTAACCACCATGGGGCAGGTGCAGAGCACCAAATGAGAGCCTCTCGTAAAAGTCCACGTGGCAGAGATGACAGGGGCACCAGGTGGGAAGTCTCTCCATGTTTGGTACACAGGCTGGAATTTCCAAGATATGAAGACACAGGTCTTTCTCTGAAAGGGGCGGACTGTGACGTTTTTTAGATAGAATTTCCAGAGCTAATGACATACTCAAGCTAAAGAAAATATATCTGTCCATCTAGGGACGCTGAAAACAGTGGGAGGCAGAAAGAGAAAATATTTTGGCAACTGAGAGACCTGGGCTGGTGTCTGTTACTTCAGTAAATTACTTAATGCCTTTGAGTCCAGCTTCCTCCTCTATAAACTGGTGATGTACTAATAAGATTGTTGTGGGCATTAAATGAGATCATGGACGTTGGGCCATTGGTACAGTACCTGGCACATAAGAACTGTTTAATAAATGGAAACCAGCACTCATTATTCAAATGATAAGAATAGTGCATCTCAGGCTCTTGTTGAGAGAGGTTTCTTATTATCTATTCTAATTGCTAAGATGACTTGTGAAGCCCTCTGAATTTGCATTTGCCGGTTGCCTGCTATTGGCAATTTGTTCAATGTCCCTCCTATATTTCTTAGACCCTACCATTTTGTGCATGTGGCAAACTTTCAATTGCCATTATTTGGCATTTTCCAGCCCAGGAACTTCTGAAGCTGTTGAAGTCTGCTCTGTCTGTGTAGATGGCAGGAAGGAAGTGAGGGGAATTAATAGCTTCCCAGCAGCAGTCCTCAACCAAGGACTGATGGGAGTGGGTATCTAAATGCCCCAGCTCCCTGGCCCTTCAAGTTGGAAGCTTGTGTTTCCCAGAGTTTCTCTGTGGATTACCTCCACTTTTCCACACTCTTACCTGGCTATAACACAGTATTTAATGCTTGCCTTCTCTTCCCTATCTCACTTTCCTATTGGCGTTTCTTCCATTTCTCATATTAACTATTTGAACTGGAATGTTTATGACTGGGTTTGATTCTGGGAGAACCCCTAGGAAGTCATTTTCTTGAGAGAAAACAGTTGTCAAGTTGCCTTCTATGAAAAGATATAAAATAATAGAAAAACTTAAGCTTTCTTTATGGTCGATTGATTTTTCCCTATGCACATTAATTGGCTACAGCATTGTTTAAATAATGATATAATATAGAAGTGATACAAAAAGCAAAAGGACACTGCTGATTTTAGAATATTTGTTTTCATGTTAAGCATCTAAGACACATCAGTTATGTGAAATGAAAACATGATGACCCAAAACCTATGGGATGCAGCAACTGCAGTTCTAAGAGGGAAGTTTATAGCAATACAATCCTACCTCAAGAAACAGGAAAAATCTCAAATAAACAACCTAACCTCACACCTAAAGCAATTAGAGAAAGAAAAACAAAAAAAGACCCAAAGTTAGCAAAAGGAAAGAAATCATTAAGATCACATCAGAAATAAACAAAAAAGAAATGAAGGAAACAGTAGCAAAGATCAATAAAACTAAAAGCCGGTTCTTTGAGAAGAGAAGCCAAATTGATAAACCATTAGTCAGACTCATCAGGAAAAAAAGGGAGAAGATGCAAATCAACAGTTAGAAATGAAGAAGAAGTAACAACTGACACTGCAGAAATACAAAGGATCGTGAGAGATGACTACAAGCAACTCTATGCCAATAAAATGGACAACCTGGAAGAAATGGACAAATTATTAGAAAAGCATAACCTTCCGAGACCGAACCAGGAAGGAATAGAAAATATAAACAGACCAATCACAAGTGCTGAAATTGAGACTGTGATTAAAAATCTTCCAAGAAACAAAAGCCCAGGACCAGATGGCTTCACAGGCAAATTCTATCAAACATTTAGAGAAGAGCTAACACGTCTCCTTGTCAAGCTCTCCCAAAATGTAGCAGATGGAGCAACACTTCCAAACTCATTCTACAAGGCCACCATCACCCTGATACCAAAACCAGACAAATATGTCACATTGATAGAAAACTACAGGCCAATATCATTGATGAACAGAGATGAAAAAATCCTCAACAAAATACTAGCAAACAGAATCCAGCAGCACATTAAAAGGATCATACACCACGATCAAGTGGGGTTTATCCCAGGATGCAAGGATTCTTTAATATACGCAAATCAATCATTGTGATAAACCATATTAACAAATTGAAGGAGTAAAACAATATGATCATCTCAAGAGATGCAGAAAAAGCTTTTGACAAAATTCAACACCCATTTATGATAAAAAGCATCCAGAAACTAGGCATAGAGGGAACTTACCTCAGTATAATAAAGGCCATGTATGACAAACCCATAGCTAACATCGTTCTCAATGGTGAGAAACTGAAACCCTTTCCTCTAAGATCAGGAACAAGACAAGGTTGTCCACTCTCACCACTATTATTCAACATAGTTTTGGAAGTTTTAGCCACAGCAATCAGAGGAGAAAAAGAAATAAAAGGAATCCAAATTGGAAAAGAAGTAAAGCTGTCACTGTTTGCAGATGACATGCTACTTTACATAGAGAATCCTAAAGATGCTACCAGAAAACTACTAGAGCTAATCAATGAATTTGGTAAAGTAGCAGGATACAAAATGGGCAGAAACCTCTTGCATTCCTGTACACTAATGATGAAAAATCTGAAAGAGAAATGAAGGAAACACTCCCATTTACCATGGCAACAAAAAGAATAAAATACCTAGGAATAAACCTACCTAAGGAGACAAAAGACCTGTATGCAGAAAAGTGTAAGACACTGATGAAAGAAATGAAAGATGATTCAAATAGATGGAGAGGAATACCATGTTCTTGGATTGGAAGAATCAACATTGTGAAAATGACTATACGACCCAAAGCAATCTACAGATTCAGTGCAATTCCCATCAAACTAGCAATGGCATTTTTCACAGAACTAGAACAAAAATTTTCACAATTTGTATGGAAACACAAAAGACCCTGAATAGCCAAAGCAATGTTGAGAAAGAAAAACGAGCTGGAGGAATCAGGCTCCCAGACTTCATACTATACTACAAAGCTACAGTAATCAAGACAGTATGGTACTGGCACAAAAACAGAAATATAGATCAGTGGAACAGGACAGAAAGCCCGGAGATAAAGCCACGCACATTTGGTCACCTTATTTTTGAGAAAGGAGGCAAGAATACACAATGGAAAGAAGAGAGCCTCTTCTATAAGTGGTGCTGAGAAAACTGGACAGCTACATGTTAAAGAATGAAATTAGAACACTCCCTAACACCATACGAAAAAGAAAGTCAAAATGGATTAATGACCTAAATATACAGCCAGACACTATAAAACTCTTCAAGGAAAACATAGGCAGAACAGTCTATGACATAAATCACAGCAAGATCCTTTTTGACCCACCTCCTAGAGAAATGGAAATAAAAATAAACAAATGGGACCTAATGAAACGTAAAAGCTTTTGCACATCAAAAGAAACCCTAAACAAGATGAAAAGACCACCCTCAGAATGGGAGGAAATATTTGCAAACGAAGCAACTGACAAAGGATCAATCTCCAAAATTCACAAACATCTCATGCAACTCAATATCAAAAAAACAAAGAACCCAATCCAAAAATGGGCAGAAGGCCTAAATAGACATTTCTCCAAAGAAGATATAGAGATTGCCCACAAACACATGAAAGAATGCTCAACATCACTAATCATTAGAGAAATGCAAATCAAAGCTACAATGAGGTATCACCTCACACCAGTCAGAATGGCCATCATCAAAAAATCTACAAACCGTAAATGCTGCAGAGGCTGTGGAGAAAAGGGAAGCCTCTTGCACTGTTGTTGGGAATGTAACTTGATACAGCCACTATGGAGGTCAGTATGGAGGTTCCTTAAAAAACTAAAAATAGAGCTACCATACGACTCAGCAATCCCACTACTGGGCATATACCCTGAGAAAACCATAATTCAAAAAGAGTCATGTGCCACAATGTTCATTGCAGCTCTATTTACAACAGCCAGGGTATGGAAGCAACCTATGTGTCCATCGATAGATGAATGGATAAAGAAGATGTGGCACATATATACAATGGAATATTACTCAGCCATAAAAAGAAACAAAATTGAGTTATTTGTAGTGAGGTGAATGGAGCTAGAGACTGCTATACAGAGTGAAGTAAGTCTGAAAGAGAAAAATAAATACCCTATGCTAACACGTATATATGGTATCTAAAAAAAACAAAGGTTCTGAAGAACCTAGGGGCAGGATAGGAATAAAGACACAGATGTAGAGAATGGACTTGAGGACACGGGGAGTGGGAAGGGTAAGCTGGGATGAAGTGAGAGAGTGGCATGGACATATATACACTACCAAATGTGAAATAGATAGCTAGTGGGAAGCGGCCGCATAGCACAGGGAGATCAGCTCGGTGCTTTGTTACCACCTAGAGGGGTGGGATAGGGAGAGTGGGAGGGAGACACAAGAGGGAGGAGATATGGTGATATATGTATATATATAGCTGATTCACTTTTTAATAAAGCATGAACTAACACACCATTTTAAAGTAAGTATAACCCAATAAAGATGTTAAAAAAGAAAAGAAAAGAAAAGATTGAATCTGACCAGAACCCATGTGTAATCACAGCTCGGCATTTAACAACTGGTTTAATTCCTTATCATAAATATACAACCAGGCCAGAGGCATCCAATATTTATAATAAATATCAGTGACATGATAGTATCATCATGAGACCTCTGTGTATTCTTTCTGATTCAGATGAAACCCAAATTTTCTGTCTCCCCACAAAACTTACTTTTTCTATTTTCATGCATTGACTGCATAATTGATTTTGGAGAGCTGTTCCATCTGTGTTTTGAGTTGGGCTGAAGTAAGCAGTCTCCCTCTCAGGGGGTATGCCTACTCATAACTCAGACAAAATACAGCATGGAATACACGTTGGATGTTTTGGTTTTATCTATCAGGTTGATTTACAAATGATGCCAGCGGTTGTGTCGTCAAAATAGCAGCTTTCAAACTTTTTTCCCCCCAGTGATTGATTCCTTTTACAAATATAATTTTCTCTAGAACTCCAAAGTATAAACTATATTATGAAAATACTGATTTGACAGGCAGGTAGCTGAAAATGGTAATGGACTGCTGTGTGCTCTCAGGACACTCTGCAGTTATTATTTACCCAGAAACCCATGGGAGGTATAGTAAGAAATCCCATTTCAAAATTGCATCACCAACAATGCCTAACTACTGCTTGTATTTTTTCTTTTTAATTTTTATATTTTGCGGTACACGGGCCTCTCACTGCTGTGGCCTCTCCCTTTGCGGAGCACAGGCTCCGGACGCGCAGGCTCAGCGGCCATGGCTCACGGGCCTAGCCGCTCTGCGGCATGTGGGATCTTCCCAGACCGGGGCACAAATGCGCATCCCCTGCATCGGCAGGTGGACTCTCAACCACTGCGCCACCAGGGAAGCCCTCGTATTTCTTATCATAAGCATCAAAGTCAGGGAAGAAGCACACAAAACTTCTAATAAGTACTAAAAGATTTATAACTAAGTAATATTAAAACATTATCTGTTAGAAATTAGTTATTGAGTAATTGACTATTATGTGATAAGACTGGGTTCCAGGTAGATGAGTCTGAATTTTACATGGTATAGAAATTGGAGGGGCATGTTATTGTAGAAGTGGGTTACTGATAGGGGAAAACGGAATTCTCTTATTATATAAATCTTAGAGAAGGGACAGTTTACCGTGATAAACTTAGATGATATGTACTTAGCCAATTGTACCAATAGGCCAGTCTGTGCGATGTTCAAGGAACATGGATTTTCCATTCTCTGAGGTCCTATCCAGTTGCATGAAACCCAGAATGGTGTCTCATCTAACCCTTTGGGATCCTGAAAACTGTTTGTCACCCTGAAAATCCAGCATGATTCCCCAACATGATTGCAAAATCTGCCATTAATCAAGCAGCCCTTGTAACCTGGCTCTAGCAGTTTCTCACTATACCACTAGCACCATCTTGCCTCATTGCCCAAAGGTTGCATGCTAAGACTAGGTACTGCACATGCCCAATATGGACTGGTTTAGCATGTAGGCTTTGACAAAGGCTTTCACAGACATGAGGACTTGATTACACATGTTTAGAAATGAGAGCAAAGCAGGTACTGCTGTTTTAAAAAAATGACCAGGGCCAATCTACACACTTACTAATAAATAACATATTTAAAGTAAGGTCATTTATATACACAAATTTGGTAGGAGTCTTACACTGAGATTTGCAGACAAGAATGAGTTAACCAGACATGCCTTGCAAGGGGGTTCACCAAAATGTGTTAAAACCTAATATATATCACTTGTGAGTCAGTGACTCCTAGAATATTCCCACAGTGTTAAAATATACATTAAAAATAAAAAATTTGGACTAAATTATTTGTATGTAACACCTGAAACAACTATGCAGAATTTTAGGGCTTCTAGAAACATAGCTTAAAAATAAATCCTAAAATGAGGTCCCTGGCTTGGAGAATTTGGATTATTGCCATTTTACCAATGGAGAAAAAGCAAACAAATCAAAAAATGACTTAGGCATGATTACATAGTAACTCAATGGCAGGCCTGAAGAGTGGAACTCAGGGTTTCTGTGCTGAAATCCAGGAATCCAATGAGCTAAACTTCCAGGAAGTAGAGTATAGCACTGAAGTTCCAGACGACAGCTATATCATTGAGTTTGGTGTAAAATAAAATTCATTTCATTCAAGTGAGAACTGTTAGTTGCTCAAAAATAATATTGGGATATAACCTCCTATTACTTTGACTTTGCTCCTAATCCATGTCTGATGGCTTGGTAATGATAAAAAATCAAAGTGTAAAGTTATGTGCAGGAATACTCATTAGACTTGGAGGACAGAACCAGTAATGGGAAGGAATTGTAGGCTACTGTCTTAGGCTGTGAAGTCATTCATAATAAGCTTCTTATTAGCTTTTGGGCCACCATGTTGTACTGAATATCAAGCGTTAATCACCTCAGCTTGTAGACTGTAAAGTGTCTATAGGAGACAGAGTGTCATTTGATTTTCCCTAAAGTGATGCTGAAGCACATTGGCAATAGATTAACATTTTAAAGGACCATCATTTAAAGAAATGCTTTTCCTCAAAGAGTGAAATTCAGAACAACCTATTGTAGCCTTAAAGTTCGGATGGCTCTTTGTTTGCATCCAACTTGATTCTGATGGGAAATTTTGGACAGTCCCCTTCCCTCATTGTGGAGAGTCAGGGGGAGCTCAGATAAGGTGCTTGCCTTGAAAATGCATGATGAAGTTTGTGTAGTGAAGGAAGATGTAGGGGTGAGTATTCACTAAAGGCATTTAGTTTTCTCATTCAGAAGATAAGTTCAGATTTTCCCAAAAGGTAGGAAAAGATCTAGAAATGGAAGACAAAGCTGAGAGTAGAAGTAGGACAATGTGAGATCAGGTGGGCATGGAGCATGGAAGGATCTCTTTTTCTCTTTGTTGATTTTCAACTGGTTTATTGGCTTTATTGGTGTATTAGTTTTGGAGAGAAGGTGTGAACGTAGGCTTTGTGTATGTACAATCTTCTCGTTTCCTTTTACTGAGAATCTCTGGTACAGGGTGGGATTAGGATCAGTGATAGCGGGTATGAGTCAGCAGAGGAACAGATCTCAAGAAATAGTTCAATTGAAGAATTTTAATAACGAACTAATAATTTCATAAGAAGATAGGGCATGTTTCAGCCCACAAAGGGAATATTTTATTGAAAAATACACTCTCTCCATAGTATGTGCTTGTACCCACTGGGGTAATTCTGGGAGTTAGATAATGCTTTGAAGTTAGTTGGGTGGTTTGAAGGTTTCTACCACTCTGTTCCTGAAAAGGTGTTTTTCATCTTTCTTTTTGATAATAATGCTTACAGGCTTTGTAGAGTAGATACAATGATGCAGAATAAACTCAATAGATAGAACAAATAGGTAGCTAAAATACCTCTCAATGGAAGGGGACCAAATGCATTGTGAATAACCAAGTGTTCATTTTATTCCAAGGAGGGGGGTGGGTAAATGACCCTGGTTCTGTGCCAGATGTTGTTTCAAAACTGGAGCTAGTGGCGATGGAGTCTTGCTGTGTCATTTCAGAAAGGACGTGTTGACTACCATTGTCAGTCTATCTGGTGGCAGTCTTTGTCGTCATTCGCCACAGCCGAGAAGGCAGGCGTCTCACACAAAGTTGTTGAGTTGACAGATGTTTCTTGCGTGGAAGCTCCGAGTTAGCTACCTTTGTAGAGTTTCCTATCCAGCTCAAGCTGGGACTACAGGAACCATTCAGCAAATGAACACTGACTCTACCAGCTGTTCCATCTACAGCACACGGAGGCTTTTCAGCTTGTCTGAAGCCTGGTACAATTTGTCTGCACAGGTGCTGCAGGTGGAAAGGTATATTAGACTCTCATTAACGCTGGCATTTCACTAGAGGCATTCAAGCCTCCCAGAGCTGGAAAGGGTTGCACTCTTAAATGTTAGGATTCAAAGGACATTCAGATCTTAAGGAGAGAAGCAGGGACATGTAGGCAATGGCCCTCTTTGTTTATAATGTCTCCTTGGTTTCTGAACTCATTCAGTGTTTTGTCCTCCCCTGCCGCTCTGGATGCTGCTGTGCCAGATTCATTAACTGATTAACCCCCCTTTTCATTTTCATGTGAAATGATTCTAACGTTTAAGTAATGAACCCTGGTCTCACTGGTGTGCTGCTGACCTTGGGCTTGTTTTGAATTTGCTAGCTGGCTGCAGTTTACTCTTCAAGCCTTGCCTAAAGTTATCATTCTGTGATGAGATATGAAGAAAATCGGTTAGAAATGGTCCAAAAGACTGAACCAATACAGGAATGGATGATTTTTTTCACCCAAACAGAGACGGAAGAGAGGGAAGTAGGATAACTGCATCTTGGTGGGACATGGCATGTCTGAAGTGAGTGGGAAAGGGAGACGAATATGGAAATTCTTTAGCCCTTGCAGTAGAGACTGGGGGTAGAGGGATAGCTTTAAGTTCCCTTTAGTTTATTTAAGAAATGATTTTATCCTCACATCTGAATGGTCTGAGTACAAATCCAAGTTAATTACAGTGGAACCCGTTGGACTCCTGATGTTATGGTGGGAGTCCTATACCTGCTTTATGAGTTGGCTGCATAAGATGGGTCTTCGATTCTATTCTGTGTTTCTGTTAGAAAGGATGTTAGGATAGTGACGTATCTTAGGGGTATCAGTGCATTGTGCTGTGATACTCCTTCTTTTCTTTCCTTCTCTCCCCACCTTCTTCCTTCTCCTCAGCACATATAGAAGCCAGAAATGTCCTAACCTCTTTTTACCTTCAATTTTTAAAACATTGACCATGCCCCTGGCTCTGTGCCAGGTAATGTTGATTCATTACCCCATTTAATATCCTCAGCAAGCAGCAGAAGTAAGCATTATCAGCACCATGTTACAGACAGAAAATTGAGGCTCAGAGAGGTAACGACACGAATGTCAGGTCATGTAACTAATAAGTGATAAGGCTGAGATTCAGATCCATATCTCACTACAAAAGCCGCCTTTCCCCCACATGACTGATGTGCATTGACTTTCAATCCGTGTTTTCTTTAAAAAACTTTGGAGAGAGACCAAGTCCTTGACTTGGGTTAGAAAGGAGTTTCATAGACCTGAATCTCAAAATGCTTAAATTACTGAAATAACAAACAGTAAGAAGTCCAGACCTTCTCCACATTTGGAATCGTTGTTCTTCCCATAGTCTTGTGTCTGTTTCATCAAATATGAGTTGATTATGTTTCAATAAAAAAGGCCACTGAAACATAAAGCTGGGTGATTTAAAGTCATCTTTCGAGGCTTGACAGTCAGTGAATGTTTTATTCTCCTCTGTTGCTATGTCACAAGGACAAACGTAGATCTGATTATAAAATGCAATTGTGTTCCTCTCCGTATTCTACACAGAAAGTGTTATTAAGCCGTGGTGACCTTTACTCACAAGAAACGTGGTTGGCGAGTCACAGAAAGTGTGAGCAATTGCTCCCCCATGAAGCCCTGCTCCTGTGAATGGAGAGACGTCTTTTGGTAAAATGTAGCCATCTGGGAGGATTTAGGAAGGTTGAATACTGAGAAGTAAAGTGATGTGGGTCTTATGGATGGTTGTTGTGAAGTAGATCATTTGTCTAAATCCCAAACCCTGAAATGGCTATCTCTATGAAATGGAACATAGCTTTTATGATATGAATATTCAGTGACCTGACATCAATAAAAAGAGGAATAAAAAGAAGAAAAGCACATAGGTCAATTACATTTTTCCCACCTGGAGAGGTCTTTGCCGCTGAAGCTTGGCATGTCTCTGGACGCAGAGCATCCTTCTGGTGTGTGCTTCAGGCATTGTGCGCAGGTGTCTGGTTCCCATTGTGCTGCCAGTGGGCTGGGGGGCCACTTGCTGATGGAGCTCATTGGCAGCTCTTTGTGTATCTTCCTGCTCCCACGAAGCATCATGTCTTTATCTTCTTCCTTCACTGCCTACCTCAGGCACAGCAGGGGGATTGGATCCTCTAACACCACCATGAACTTGAGAGCTTTGCCTCTGCTCTTAAATCTTGCCAAAAGCTTAATTGACACGTTTTCTTGAAAATTCTTTTTTACGTTATAACTCAATCTTTTGGAGCTTTTTCCAGGTTCCTTTGTTGGAGTTTTCTCTTACTTGCTGTGAATTTGCTCTTAGTTCTCAATTCGTGGAAGTATCAAATTTGGTCTGTCTTTTATTCATGGTTAATTTTACGTTATTCATTATCCGTTGATATTGTAACTCCTTGAAGCATATTTAATGGTGGTACACGTCATGCCAAACACGTCTGAGTTTCTCAGATCCATCTGAAGCAGAGAGGATGAAAAAAAAAATCAGCATCTTCACTTTTCCAGAGGAAGGGGGGCCAGACCTTCTAATATTGTAAAATGTGTGAAATCATTGCTGTCTCCAACCGCAAGATTGTTTCAGCATCCATGAGGCAAGTTTATGTGTTTTTGGAATGAGATCCTTTAGTTTCTCTCTGTATTACATTTAGTGTCTGATAAACAATCCCTACTGTCTACACTTTTGTCCTGTTAGTAGTCTAAAGACTTCATTCTCACAAACTGTACCAGTTGACTTTTATCTCCCCTGTTATAATAAGTAGTTTGATGTCTGTTATAAGTAGCCTTGCCAGTAATGTTCGAGAATCATCAGGTTCACTAAAATCCCTTTGGGCTGAAATGTTTTCAGTATTCCTGCTCACCTCATTGTGTTCAACCAGCCCTTCTAAGCTTTCTTTAATGTTTCCATTGATTTCCTTCCTAAGTCACAGTCCCTATGACCAGTCCTGCCATTGCAGGTGCACTCAGAGTTCACCCTGATGGATCACAGCTTCTCATGTCTATCAAATGAAGTGGGATGATATTGTAAAGAAGAAATACGTTAAGTCCGTGTGGCTGGCATCTCATGAAACTCACTTGGCATGTGGGCTAACATGCTTTCATGATTTTATAGTCTTTGTTTTTAAAAAATGTTTGAAAACATTGTGGTAAAATATACATAACATGTAATTTACCATTTTAACCATTTTATAAAAAGGTATACACTTCAGTGGCATTCACACTGTTGTGCAACCATCACTACTGTCCACTTCGAGGACATTTTTCATCTCGTAAGATGGGAACCCGGTACTCATTAAACAATAACTCCTCTTTCCTCCCTTCCCCCAGCCCCTGGCAACTATCATTCTACTTTCTGTCTCTATGAATTTGACTATTCTAGGTATCGTATATAGGTGAGGTAATATACAGTATTTGTCCTTTTGTGACTGGCTTATTTCACTTCACATACTATCTTCAAGGTTCATCCACGTTGTAGCATGTGTCAGAATTTCTTTCCTTTTTAAGGTTGCATAATACTTCACGCTAGGTGTACACCACATTTTCTTTATCCATGCGTGCGTTGATGCACAATTGGGTTGTTTCCTCCTTTGGGCTATTGTGAATACTACTGCTATGAATGTGGTTGGGCAAATATCTTTTCACATCCTTGCTTTCAATTCTTTTGGGTATATATCCAAAAGTGGAATTGTTGGATCAGATAGTAATCCTATTTTTAATTTTTTGAGGAACTGCCATACTACTTTCCACAGTGTTGCACTGTTTTATATTCCCACCAGCAGCGCACAAGAGTTCCGATTTCTCCGCATCTTCACCAATAGTTATTTTCTGTTTTTTGGATAATAACCATTCTGACGAATGGGAAGTGGTGTCTCACTGTGGTTTTGATTTGTATTTCCCTAATATTAGAGATGTAAAGCCATCTCTTCATGCGCTTATTAGATATTTGTATATTTTCTTTGAAGAAATTCCTATTCAAGTCCTTTGCCCATTTTTAAATTGAGTTGTTTGTTTGTTTTGTTGTTGAGTTGTAGGAGTTCTGTTTATATTCTTGATATTAACCCTTTGTCAGACATATAATTTGCAAATATTTTGTTTCATTCCAAGAGCTGCCTTTTCACTTTGTTGATAGTACAAAAGTTGGATGCATAAAAGTTTTAAATTTTGATATAGTCCAATTTACCTATTTTTTTCTTTGGCTGCTTCTGCAGCCTTTGTCTTTTTAGATTCAATCTTTTACAGTGTTTTTATCTTGAAAGAATAATCTTGGTTATTTTACTCTTTCCTCAAGATTCATGTTATAGACCTTTACTTAACCTCACTGCTAAGCATGCTTTTCACTCTCACAGACACTAAAATCTAGCCTGGAGTGTTGCTCCACGCGGAAGGTGAGTGGGCAGGCTGCAAGGGACCTTACATCCCCATGCTTTTACTTAGGCTTTCTCTAGGTTGAAGTTGTGTTATAAACAATAACGTATGATTTGGTTTGTTGGATAGCCTCAGAATTCCACTTTCTTTTCCATCCATGTATTCACTGTTCATTGGTGCTTGTATTTTCTATTTGTGCAGTTACTTTTCTATTAGTGTTATCTGAAAAATTAATGAGTATTCTAGATAGCCTCATCTAGGTCAGGGTTTTTTTAACTTCTTTCTTTAAAGCACTTGAACCCCTTTTCTAACAAAAGCTTAAGTAGAAGCTCAGTACAGTGGGTAAGAGCAGTGGTTACTCAGGAGCAGGGAATGAAGATGTTCAGCTCACTGCTTTCCCTCCTCCAGCCCTTGAACCTTTCCCTTTGAACCTGGATGGAGGCTCTGTGGAGCCGAGTTTGCTCAGGACAGAAAAGCCTGTTGGGCCTCCCTGGTGGCGCAGTGGTTGAGAGTCCGCCTGCCGATGCAGGGGATACGGGTTCGTGCCCCGGTCTGGGAGGATCCCATATGCCGCGGAGCGGCTGGGCCCGTGAGCCATGGCCGCTGGGCCTGCGCGTCCGGAGCCTGTGCTCCGCAACGGGAGAGGCCACAACAGTGAGAGGCCCGCGTACCGCAAAAAGAAAAAAAAAAAAAAAAGAAAAGCCTGTTTATAAGGCAGGAGATGAATTACAGTCATTCACTTCCCACTTCTCCAGTCCTACTTACATGAAAGCAATTCAACTTTTGTATGGTAAGTGTATTTAGGAATCCATGTACTATTCAGCTTAAACTACAGGGTTCTCTCAAACTGGAAATCAAATAAACAAACATCCCCCACCCCCTCAAAAGAACCAGGTTTCTCTGCCTGAAATTGTTGTTCAGAAACCTCCAATCGACTTTACTGACCAAAACGATAACCCACACATGCCAAGGACTTGTAACCATGATACATGATACACTTCTTGGGACACCCCATTATGCATAGTGACCCATTTTATTGATGAGTATTTCACATAGGAAGATTCAAAAACCAGAGGAGAGTCCCCTGGTAAGGAGGCCACCTACTGAGACACAGGAAACTTAATTTTGATCCACAGACATTGTAAGCTAGAAAGGAACTTGGAGATCGGTAGCCCAAGAGGCAGCAAGAGTGGTGTGTTTGGTTTGCACAGAATTTAAAAAATTAGTTGCCAGCATTAAAAAAAAAAAACAGCAGTGTTTATATAAACATTACAAATAAAGATAAAAATCTTGATTTTAGCCTGTCTTGGAAAAATCATAACATGTGACACTAGGCCCATGGTCCTGTATGGCACTGATGAATTACAGGAGGCCTTTAAAAACTCCCAGTGTCGGGCTTCCTTGGTGGCGCAGTGGTTGAGAGTCCGCCTGCTGATGCAGGGGACACGGGTTCGTGCCCCGGTCCGGGAAGATCCCACATGCCATGGAGCGGCTGGGCCCGTGAGCCATGGCCGCTGAGCCTGTGCCTCTGGAGCCTGTGCTCCGCAACGGGAGAGGCCACAACAGCGAGAGGCCCGCGTACCGCAAAAAAAAATTAAAAAAAATAAAATAAAATCCCAGTGTCCAGTCTGCATCCCAGACAAATTAAATGATATTCTCTGTGGTTAGCACTCAGACGTCAGTATATATTTAAAAAATTGTACTAAAAACACATGACAGTGATTATCATCTAAGTCATTTTAAGCATACAGTTTAGTGTTTTAAGTGTATTCACATTGTTGTGCAACAGACTTCTAGAACTTTTTCATCTTGCAGAACTGAAACTCGATACCCATTAAACACTAATTCCCCCACCCTCCTTCTTCCAGCCCTTCCTTGGCAACCACTTTTCTACTTTCTGTTTCTATGATTTTGAGTACTCTACATACTTCATATGAGAGGAATCATACAGTATTTGTCCTTTTGTGACTGGCTTATTTTGCTTAGCATCATGTCCTCAGGATTCATCCATGTTGTAGCATTTGACAGGATTCCCTTCTTTTTTTTTAAGGCTGTATAATATTTCATTGTTTGTATGTCCATTCATCTGTGAAGGAATATTTTGTTTGCTTCCACCTCCTGACTATTGTGAATAATGTTGCAGAGTGTGCAGATTTATTTCTGAGATCCTGCTTTGAATTATTTTGCATATAAACCCAGAAGTGGGATTGCTGGATCATATGGTAATTTTATTTTTAATTTTTTGAGGAACTTCTGTACTATTTTCTCTAGTGGCTGCACCATTTCTCATTCCCAGCAAGAGGGCACAGGGTTCTTACCTCTCCGTGTCCTCTCCAACACTTGTTATTTCTGTTCTTTTGACAGTGGCCATCCCAATGGGTGTGAGATAATGTCTCATTGTGGCCTTGATTTGCATTTCTCTTAAGTTTAGTGATGTTGAGCATCTTTTCATGTGCTTGTTGGCCATTTGTATATCTTCACTGGAGACTTGTCTGTTCAAGTTCTTTGCACTTAAAAAATCAGTTATTTGTGGGTTTTTTTGTTGAGTTGTGGAAGTTCCTCAGATATTTTGGATATTAATCCCACATTAGACATAAGATTTTCAAATATTTTTCCCATTCCAATAGGTTGCCTTGTCATTCTGTTGATTGTTTCCTTACCTGCATGGAAGTTTTAAAATTTGATGTAGTCCTATTTGTCTACTTTTGCATTGTTGTATGTGCTTTTAGTATCGTATCCCAGAAATTATTGCCAAATGTAATGTCCTAAAATTTTTACCCTATGCTTGCTTCTAGGAGTTTTATAGTTTTGGTCCTGTACTTCTTTCTTTCTTTTTTTTTTTTTTTTTTTTTTTTTGCGGTACGCGGGCCTCTCATTGTTGTGGCCTGTCCTGTTGTGGAGCACAGGCTCCGCACGCGCAGGCTCAGCGGCCATGGCTCACGGGCCTAGCCGCTCCGTGGCATGTGGGATCGTCCCGGACCAGGGGAACGAACCCATGTCCCCTGCATCGGCAGGTGGACTCTCAACCACTGCGCCACAGGGAACCCCTGTACTTCGTTCTTTAATTTATTCTTTTGCAAGTAGATATCCAGTTTTCCAATATCATTTGTTTAAGAGATTGTGTTTTCCCCATTGTGTATTTTTGGCACCTTTGTCAAATATCGTTTGGCCATATAAGCAAGGGTTAATTTCTAGGCTCTCTACTCTGTTAAACTGGTCTAAATGTTTTTCTACAAGTACCATACCACTTTGATTGCTGTTGCTTTGTACTGTGTTGTGAAATCAGGAAGTGTGAGGCTTCTAACTTTGTTCTTTTACAAGATTGTTATGGCTACTTGAGGCTCCATAAGAATCATAAGATATTTTTCTGCTACTGGGATTTTGATCGGAATTGCATTCAATTTGTAGATTTCTTTGGGTAGCGTGGCCATTTTAACGATATTCCAATCCTTGAGCATGGGATGTCTTTCCATTTATATACAAATACAATCTTCCTTGATATCTTTAAGCAGTGTGTTGTAGTTTTCAATGTACAAGTTCTTCACCTTCTTGGCTAATTTTATACCTAAGCATTTTCTCCTTCTTGATGCTGCTGTAAGTGAGATTATTTTCTTAATTCTCTTTCAGATGGATCATTGTTAATGTATAAAAATGCAACTGCATTGTGTTTGTTAATTTTGTATTCTGCAACTTTGCTAAAATTATTTCTTGGGTTCAGCAGGTTTGTTTGTGTGTGTGTGTGTGTGTGTGTGTGTGTGTAATCTTTAGGAATTTTTGTGCCTAATATGTCATCTGTAAACAGAGATCATTTTACTTCTTCCTTTCAAATTTGGATGCCTTTTATTTTATTTTTTTGTGTGTCTGATTTCTCTGGCTAGGACATTTAGTACTATGTTGAATAGTAGTGATGAGAGTGGGTATCTTTTCCGTCTTCCTGGTCTTAGAGGAAAAGCTTTAAGTCTTTCACTGCCGAGTATGATGTTAGCTGTTGGTTTTTCATATATGGCTTTTATTATGTTGAAGTACTTTCCTTCTATTAATAGTTCACTGTGTTTTTATCAGGAAAGGGTATTAGACTTTTGTCAAATGTTTTTTCTACATCAGTTGATATAATCACGTGGTTTTGTCTTTCCTTCTGTTAATTTTGCTGTATTACAATGATTGATTTTCATATGTTTCATCATCACTTCATTTCATTTGGGCATGGTGTATAGTATTTTTTTTTTTTTTTTTTTTTTTTTTGCGGTATGTGGGCCTCTCACTGTTGTGGCCTCTCCCTTTGCGGAGCACAGGCTCCGGACGTGCAGGCCCAGCGGCCATGGCTCACGGGCCCAGCGGCTCCGCGGCATGCGGGATGCTCCCGGACCGGGGCACGAACCCGTGTCCCCTGCATCGGCAGGCGGACTCCCAACCACTGCGCCACCAGGGAAGCCCGAGGGCTGTCACTTCTGTTCAGTTACATGAACATGGTGACAGGCAAGCATAAATGCAGAGATGGCATTCCTGTGCTGGTATGGGGGAAAGGAAGAGAGGCCACTGGTCAGGACATTGTTTTGCCTAGGGAGGAAGAAGATCCAGTACTTTGGTAATTTATTTAAGCTTTTGTTTTTTTTTTTTGCGGGATAGAGGAACAAGTAGGGGAGCTCATACTTGAAGCCGAATCCGGCCTCCGTACCCTGACACTGAATTAAATCTCAAGACAGAGTTGTGGGTGAAGTAGAAAAGAATAGCTTTATTGCTTTGCCAGGCAAAGGGGGCTAGAGCAGGCGATTGCCCTCAAAACTCTGTGTCCCTGACCTGGAGAGGGTAGTGAGGAGTTTTATAGTAATCGTTCAAAGAGGAGAGCATGATCAGCTCATGGACATTTCTCTGATTGGTTGGTGGTGAGGTAAGTGGGTGTCAGCATCATCAACCTTACGGTTCCAACTGGTTCTGGGGTCTGTGTGTTTGTGGGTAGCACACCATTAACTTCTCCCACCTAGTGGGGGTTTCAGTATCTGCAAAACAGCTCAAAGATATTGTTATGTGTATCCCTTAAGGGGGAACCAAGACCCTGCCCGAAGGCTGCACTAGTGTTTCTTTTGACTATTCCTCCCTTGCCTCGCATCCCCTCCCTTCTCTAATTAGCAACTGTTTGAACCTGCTCCTTGGAACTCAGGGAAGGTCATGGAGGCTGAATGAAGCCATTTCCTGTAATCAAGAAATGGGGGACACCGATACAGGCTTTGTGCCCAGGAGCCCACAGGGTCCTGCTAGGGATCATACTCAGTGCAAGGAGATGTGGAAAATCCAGAGATAAGGAATCATGGCCTCTTACTTGCCAAGGGCTCCTACTCTATGTTGTGGGGGAAATCAGACGCATTCATTAAGAGTCTGCCCGATTGAAGGATGTGAAAAGAGTTATCACAGAGGTACAACTAACATGCTGGGAAAATGTGTGGTCCATTCTCACTGGGATATCTGGAAGGGCTTCCTGTAGAAAGTGGGATTTTAATTGAACTTAAAAACAATTTGTACTTTGAAAAATTATACTCTTGAAAGAAATGAGTTGAGCAAGCGCCTGTCCTCTGATGGAGGGAGGGAAGTCTGGCCTAGTTGAGTGGAGGCGGGAAGGTGAGTGTTACGCTTAGTCTGGAAAACTCGGCAGGGTCTTCAACCCTACGGGGCTTTGAACGTTCGGTTGACTCTTTTCGGTTTTATTCTTCTCGCATTGGGAAGCCATTTAAGATTTAAGCAGGGGAATAATATTCTTAAAGAAAATAACTATGACCAGGATGAATTGAAGGGAGGGAGAAACGACATACTCATTTATCTACAATTTGGGGAAGAGAGGAAGATTACCTCTAATTCATTAGATGTGCATTGTATCAGCAGGAGGGAAATAAGCAGCATATCTTGATACATAAATCCTCCTCCCATATATGCATTCTTTTTCACCAGGGAGCAAGTATTTGGCAGCCAAGTTATCTTTAAAGTAATAATAAGAAAGCTATTTGGAATAAATGTTTCAGAACCATTTGTTACTTTGCACAGACCTATGAGCAAGTAGGATTGAGCTAAAGCATTTACAGTGGTATGTGGTTCTGCAGGGGCCGCCACCCTATTATATATACTTATATCTTGGCTAAACTCCAGCTGTTGCCACTGCTATTAGTCAAAGAACTGAAGTGTCAACGAGCTAATCAAAATAGCAAAGTGGGAGTCAAGAGTTTTTCCGCCTGTTTCCTAAAGTCTTAGGAAGATTGTTTCCTTTTTATTCCTTATATTCAGAACATAAAAGCCTCGCAGACATCTAATCTTTACTAGGTCAAACATTTCAAAAGGCAGTGGGATTATTTTCCAGTTGCTTTTCAGGTTAAGGCAAGTGTTTTAGGGGCTTCCAAAGCCTCCCTCCTGAATCCATTTATGAAAAAAAAAACAAAAACAAAAAATGAAAGGCATTATTAACCCAACTACATTGTCTTGGTGTAAAAATCCTAACATATAGCATAGTGGGAAAAGGTTCTGAATCATGACCTAAGAGATGTGAGTTCTAGACCCAGTTTTGTGAATGCATAGCTTGGTGGTTTTGTCAAGTCTCCTATTTAACAGGGAGGGATTAGAATTTTTCTGTATGGTTTCTGTACTATTCAGTAGTATTGTTCACAATTACTTTCGCCTAAGGAGTTTAGAAAATGGAGAGACACATGATAATGTTGCAGGAAGAGGGACCTCTTCCAGGGCCCAAGAGTGGGCTCTTGCCTACCACTCAGAAAAGAATTTTCTGAGGAGACACACGTGCTGACAAATCAACAGACTTTATTGGGAAGGGGTGTCCGGGTGCAGAGCAGGAGGGGAAGGGAACCCAGGAGAACTGCTCTGCCATGTGGCTCGCAGTCTCAGGTTTTATGGTGATGGGGTTAGTTTCTGGGTTGTCTTCGGTCAGTCATTCTGACTCAGGATCCTTTCTGGTGGTGCACACATTGCTCAGCTAAGATAGGTTCCAGAGAGAAGGATTCTGGGAGGTTGGTAGGACATATGGACAGGAGTCTCCTCTCTCCTTTTGACCTTTCCCTAATTCTTCCGGTTGGTGGTAGTTGGTTAGTTCCGCGTTCCTTACCAGGACCTCCTGTTTTAAGATAACTCGTGAAAGTGGTTACTGTCGGGCCTGGTCAGGGCAGGCAGTTTTGGGCAGTGGTTTCCCTAAAAATAAGATTGTGGTCAACAATTTTGGGTGGAAGTAATGTGTGTTACTTTTGGGCGAGAACTCACACTGCCAGTGTGAGGCTCCAGAATTCTTTCTCTCTACAAAGATGACTGAGAGAGGTGGCTTTGTCAAGCAGGGGGCAGGAATAAGGAAAACGAAGAGCAGAACTCCTAGGCAGCCCATGATGGGCATGTACAACGAGTGGGAAATGAACCTTTGTTGTTTTAAACCACTGAGATTTGGAGGAATTATTCAAGCTTATTCCTTTTTGTTTGTTTGTTTGTTTGTTTGTTTTGCAATATGCGGGCCTCTCACTGCTGTGAGAGGAAGATAATAACAATGACAAGTAGCAAACCCTCTAAAATGGAGACTATACTCCATTATAGCCAATTAATGGGAGTGGGAAGCTCGGGCTCACTGTCCAGGACATAGAAATAAAAGCTGAGGATGCTCTGAGGCATCTCTTGGATATCTATAAGCCTCCATAATTTCTGCTGAGTAGGGTTGACAGATAAAATATAGGCTCTTCAGTTAAATATGAATGTCAGAAAAACAACGAGTACATTTTTAACGTAAGTATGCCCCAAATAGTACATAGGATCTACTTATACTAAAGGTGATGACTTATTATTCATGTGAAATTCAAGTTTAACTGGGTATCCTGTATTTTAATTTAGTAAAGGTGACAGCCCTACTGATGATCCACAATGAAGGCAGTTCAGGAACGGTACATGCTGGCTCTCGGACAGTCAGAAATGGCATCAGCAGATCCAGGTACAGTATGAAATTCTTTTTGGATGTAGCTCAGAAGCCATGGCCAGCCCTTGACTGCAAGTACTGCCTCGGGTTTCCCTGAGGTGGGGTAAACCGTCCTCTTAATGGCCTTTTGGTAAGTCTGGAAGACCATATCCAAGGGGAGCCCCAAAGTCAGTTTCATCCTCACAACCATGTTTCCAATTCCTGGAATTGGCTGCAGGTGACTCACAAGAGATGAGGAGGTTTGTGAAAATTGGGAGTGTCATAGCTTGAACCCTTTGTAGGTAAAGTTTTGGTGCTCTGAGAGTTTTAACAGGAGCAATGTGAAAGACTCCAGGTCCCCAGGTAGATAGAAACAATCCTGTTTTACTTCTGTGTATGTGACAAGTCTCTAATAGTTCAGAGAGCAAATATCTGCTCTTACAAAGACTGATCCAAGCTTGGATGTTTCTGGTGACAAGGCAAGGTCGTGAGTCTGAAGTTGACCTTTTATGGTTGAGGAGACAATAAGGTGGTCAGAAGGTCAATCATGGAGGAGACGTTGGCTTCATCCAATGTGCAGGCTTGTATATGTGGTTCTATGCAGATTGTGTTTCAAAGGTGGAGCTTGTTTACAAGTATGAACACTCTCTGACGTGCTTTTTGGACCTTGATTACCAGAGTGAGAGCAGTGCCGAGGCTCTAGAAATGCCATGGATATTCTGAGCTGTCAGTGGCATTTCCCCGGTACTGTTCCCTTGGTGCCGCTCCTTGAAATGTCCAAAGGGATTATCATGTGTCTTGTGGCGGGTCCTAGCATTGTGAAAGGAAGCTGCTGCACCTGGCTCAGAGGATTTCGGATGTGGTGGGAGGAGGAGTAGTACTACGACTATAACTTGTATCACAGCATATCGATTCCATCTTGAGAGTGGGGTTGGGGGGTTATGAAGGGGGGCTTTTATTGTACTTTTATACATTGTACCCTTGAAACTAATTCAATTTTTAAAAATTAATTAGTTTATTTGGGGCTGCATTGGGTCTCTGATGCTGCTAGCGGGCGTTCTCTAGTTGCAGTGAGCGGGGGCTCCTCTTGGCTGTGGTGCACGGGCTTCTCATTGCAGTGGCTTCTCTTGTTGCGGAGCATGGGCTCTAGGCACGCAGGCTTCCGTAGTTGTGGCACGTGGGCTCGGTTGATGTGGCACACGGGCTCTAGAGCGCAGGATCAGTAGTTGTGGCACGCGGGCTTAGTTACTCCGTGGCACGTGGGATGTTCCCAGACCAGGGCTCGAACCCATGACCCCTGCATTCGCAGGCATATTCTTAACCACTGCTCCACCAGGGAAGCCCGATAATTCAGTTTTTTATAAAGAGAAGATTCCTAATATTATTCCAAAATTTTAAAAATATGTAGTTGGATAACACTATGAAAAATTAACTGATATATTCTTTTATTATTTCTCTTTGCTCCCTGGATCTTTTTCCCCATCCAGTCAGCTAGGCACTGTGAGTTCACTGCATTAGGAAGGTAAAGACTCAGCAGAAATGAGGGAGAAAAACAGAAAAGTCTCAGCTTTGGAATGTTCACAACGGAGGCCACAGTAGAACAGGTGAGAATTCTGTGAACCAAAAATAAATGTCGTCTCAAATGCAAAAAAGTATTCTCTGCACTGGGAGGCAGGAGAGGGAGGGAGGGAAGGACTGAAGGAGAGAGATCAGTGTGGCCAGGGACATGGAGACTGTGCTTAAGGACGATATGCCCAGGAAGAGAATCAGAATCTGGAGAAGATTCAGCCTGCACGTGATCATTGCCTCCAGTCAGCACCCTCATCTCAGACGTTGGGAAATTCAGAGAGAGAGTGGGAGTACGTCAGGAGGGCCACGCGCATAGTCTGTGTGGCAGGGGTTGTGGCCGTTCCCTATTTGTGAGGAGTCCCCAGCAATTTGCAGGCCTCTTCTGGAAAATGCTGGCGGACGTCTCTAGTGCTTATGTGAAAGCTTGTTCACAAACCTTGAAAGATACAGATGTAGATGACAGATAGATGCATAGATAGAAAAATGTCCTTAAATAAAAGCTCCAGGAAAGGTTTGGAAAATGCCCTTTATTGCATAGGACGCTTCTATTGTCATATGATGTTAGACTGAGTGCCGGTCCCTTCATCCTCCTTCAGACCACGGCATTCTGTCTGCTACTCTCCCGAGGGTCCTTTCTTCTCCCTGGAAGGGATAAAACAAATGAGGTAGAACAGGAAGAGACAAGAAGCACTCCAAGCTCTGCTGGTCAGGGTTACACTCCAGCATTGCCTTAATGCTCAGAGCCACACACACCACAGTGAGCTTGGCTCCAGATCTACTACCACGCAACGAAGGTTCTGGAAGACTTCCATATCTCGGGGAACCTCATTTCCACGTGACTCTCTTTCATATTCCCCTTTGTCACAGAAGGCTAGGTCCAGTGGTCCGGGTGAGATCTCGGCTCAGGCCCAAGGCTCTCAGACCTCAAAGTTCTGGTCCTGCAAGGGCCCCTGTCCTCTCTTGAGACCACTCCTGGCTCTCTCTGCCGAGAAGGAGCTGCTGGCAGTACGTCCTCTAAGAGTTGAGGTCCATCGTGCAGACCCTGAGAAAACTCCTAGGAAAAGGCTCCACCTTCTTGTTTACGTCAACAGAGGTCAATGCCTTTGTTAGTGCTGGGTGTGTCCCATTTGATGCAACTGCAGAGCCATTAGGTAAACCAGCACATGTGTGCGGCCCCTTCCCTTAGACTCCTCTGGGCCCTCGTGACATAGGCTCAGAAGACTGCCAGCCTCAAGCCTTACCTCTTCCAAGGGACGGCCACACCGTCTTCCAGGATCTTCTGTCCCATGAATCTCAGTTGCTGTTTGGAACTCAAAGGAGAGAAAAGACCCTGCCTGCGGGGTCTCTTTGGGCTGGGGCCTTCCCCCGTGGGCTGCTCTCCCTCATTCTCCTTTTCTTCTTGCTTCTCTACCTCCTTCTCCTCCTCCTCCTCCTCCTCCTCCTCCTCCTCCTCGTTCTCCTCCTCCTCCTCCTCGTCCTCTTCCTCAGGGGTGCTCTCGGATTCCACATTGCCCATCCGCTGGGCCATGGTGAGATGAAAGGCACGGCAGCTGAAGCCCTGCAGGACGCCGCCCTTCACGTGCTGCTGGAGGATCCCCAAGGTGGGGAAGACCCGGCAGCAGGCCATGCACCTGAAGCCGGTCTCCATGGTCAGCATCCAGTCCGCTGTCTTGGCGCTGGGTCTCTCCTCGACGGCAGGTGGCCCTGATGGGCTGCCTGGCTCTGCCCTTTCCTCATACTCTTTCTCCTCCCCAGTGGGCTCACTGTCAGACAGGAGGCTTTCGGTGGACACATCAGAAGAAGTGTCCGTGGCTACTGTGCACACATCCTCAGGAAGGGTCAATTCTTCTATCCTCAGCTGCTTTTCAGGCAACTCCAAGGGTTTCTTTGTCTTCCAGGAGACAGCGACACCCTTGTTCACTTGTACCTGCATGTAGTATATTTTCATGCCCCTTTCCTCTTTGTCTGTGTGCAGATTGTTCTTACAGGGTGAAGAGGGTGAGGAGGAGACACAGTGTGATGGGGGAGCGGTCTCTCCTTCCTGATCCTGGGCTAGGGGTGGTCTAGGCTGGGCAGTGTCTCGATGAAATCTCCGGATTCCTGAAAAAGGAAATTAAAATCATAATAACATGCATGGGCCATGCCGGAAGCTGAGGGAGCAGGTGTGGTAGACGAGAGAGGGACATTGGCACGACATAGCAATGTCGTGTGCTTGGTGTCCGTTGGCCGTAGGACGGAGTGGTGTATTTGGTGTCATCTGTGGGCTTTTCATGTGCGTGGGGGGGTATACTGGAGCGGTGTCTGTATACAGGGGTGTGGAGTATGGTGGTGAGGGCTGTAGTATGTGAGGGATGCGGCTGGATGCGTGTACGATGAGGAGTGTGAGTTTGGGAATATCGGTGGTGCATTCCTTGTGGAATGGGGCTGTGGTGCAGGAGAGTACTGTGGAGCACGTGCTTGGGGTTGATGTGCACTGAGAAGGGCTGTGCCTGGAGGGCGCGTGTATGTGTGAGCTGTGTGCACCTGAGCTGGATGGTCCTGCTCTCAGGCTGGAGGTGTATGATGCAGAACTCTGTCCTTCTCTGGAAGCAAAGGCAAAGACAAAGCCTACATTTTCCTCTGAAGATGCTTAATCTGGTCCCTCTTCCCTCCACCTCAAGCCCAGACCTTTCCGGCCCCTGCTCCTTGACTTCCCCACCATGGTAGTAGCAGTATTCACACACACACCCCCAGACTCAGCTGGCATCCACGCCCTCGGAACAGCTCAGCCATCCTGCCCAGGCTCCTCCACAGAGCCCTCATCACCTCTGATGACCCTGGATTTCCTCTCAGCCTCCCTGGGATCTGTGTGCCTCCTGCTTCACAGCCAAGCACCCCGTCACCTGAGGAGCCCCACGCCCTTACCAGCGTAGCTGAGCTTGCGCAGAGTAGAAGTACAGAAGAAGTATTTAGAGGCAGAGGAGACCTCCACTGCCCCTGGGCTGCAGCCTTGGGCCACCACAGTGGATCCAAGCCGAGGGGGATCCTCTTGTGACTTCGAGATTCCTGAGGGAGGAATGAAAGGCTCAGGGTGGGTTCATCAGTCCTCTGTCCACAAATATTTACTGAGTGTGTGACACGTGTCAGGTGCAGTGAATACACACAGTTGAGAGTGTGGTTCCCAGTGGATCCTCCAGGATTTAATTCCAATCAATACTTATTCTCTCACTGTCTAGTTGGTAATGTAGGCCTCGGTGGTGACTGTGAGTGTGTGGGAAGAGTGAGTGATGTGTATCAGTTAAGTCTGTGGTAAGTGTGGGGTTGGCATGGGGAGCACAGTGCAGACGTGTCTATCTGTGTCTGTGGCCTTTGTGTGCATGGTTTCTGTTCACAAGTCAGGAATTCTGGGACATGTAACGTTTCCTCATTACATGGTGTGGCTTGTATTTATGGTGTGTGTTCATTCATTCATTCACCAAGATTCAGTAAGCAGCTACTCCTGTGTATCCGGCACTCTTCCATTGTTGTAGTCTTTGGTAATGCTGCACATTCTAGTAGGGGAAGACACACACTAAACAAAACTACAATAAATATATAATACATCAGCTGGTGGTAAGTATATAAGGGTTGCCAGACTTAGCGAACAAGAATACAAGGCACCCAGTTAAATTTCAGTTTCAGATAAACCCAGAATAATCTTTTAGTGTAAGTATTCCCATGCAGTATGTGGCCTGACTTAGTTTTAGTGTAAGTATAGCCCATACAATATGTGGGACATACGGATACTGAAAAATTACTTGTTGTTTATCTGGAATTCAAATTGAACTGGATAGCCCATATTTTCTCTGGCAATCCTGACATGGGTTACTGAGACTGTGGTTTACTGTGGTTTGTACAAAGCGGGTCTGGCATTACTCAAGAATGTGTTATAAGTGTGGTGTGTATGACACGTGACTGGTTCTTATAGAGGTATTTAGAGATGGCTGAAGTTAGTTGTGTTTGTGCAAGAGTTGAGGAGATACATGTATATACTGTGTGTGTGTGCGTGTGTGTGTGTGTCCTATATATATAGTGTGTGTGTCTATATACATATCTCATCTCCAGCGTTTGGTGTTGGAGGAGAGGATTGTGATACAGGTGGGTTGTATGAGAACGTAGTATAGGAGGGATGCGTGTATATACCTCCATGTGCTGTGTGTGGTTTACTAAGGAAGTTATATGTGGGGTGTGTGATATTTTTGCTGCATCAGAGTGTACATGGGTGTATGAGTTACTGTCTCATAAAACACCCCTAACAAGAATTCTGTATACACTCTTACGTACACCGAGTGTCAGCCAGGTCCAGGCAGGGTGACAAGAACTTTACCACGCAGACTTTATATCTGGTAAGCTCTCTACCCCCATTCATCTCGCTCTTCTCTGCACTACCACACACACACACACACACACACACACACACACACACACACACACACAGGAACATAGGGCAAAATATTCTGAATGGTCAGGGGCAGTCATTGCCTTCCCCAGCCTGTCCCAGCCACTGCCTGGAAATCTGCCTGCTGTCTAGAGCTCCATTCCCAGGGCCCATCCTACAGTCTCCAGGGCCCTGGGCCTGGTAGGAGCTACTGGGCTCTAATCTGGGGCAGAGGCCTCTAGCTGGAGCTCTGGGGTGACCACCCCTCTCCCAGGGCAAGCTACTCGCCTCCATTTAATGCACGCAGGCACCACGTGGCCCGTGGCTCTCAGAGCTCCCCGCAGGACCCTGAAGCCATTTCTCACCCCCGCTCACGCGGTCTCAGTTTCTGGAAAACCCTTCCCTTCCCTTGATCTCCTTTGGGAAATTCTTCCTGTTGAAGGAATAAAACCTCCTTGCTTTCAATATGACACCATCCCTAGACAAACAATCTTCTTTCAAAGTGCATTCCACTTGTCAAGATATTTTTCAACAGGGCCTTCAACTCATGGGGCTTCTCTTTCCACTTTGGTAAAAGAGGCCAAGCAACTCATGGGTCTCTCTCAGCATCCTTGCATCCTTCACATCCCCCACCTCATGACCCCTAGGAAAGATCCAAGAGCATAAGAGAGAAATCGGGGACTGAGAAAAGCTGCACCTCTAGGTCTGTGCAAGCAGGATGCAGCCTGCTGTGAGTCCGACAAAGCTCCAGGCCCGGCTGCCCCAGGAGAGAGTCCTCAGACCAGCGGAGCTGACCTCCCATCTCCCAGGGGGCATCTGGCCGTTCTGTGCCGTCTCACACCACAGGGACCCTCCGGATAGATACGGCAGCATCAGTGAGACAAGGTCTCTCGCTCCCTGCTTCACAGGTGACACGTTCTCAGTCCCCCGCTTCCTAGAGAAGCTTCAGTTTGGCAGAAACCCATGTGCCCCAGACAAGTTGCCCCCCACATACCTCCTCCGTTCTCGGCAGTTTCCTGGGACTCTTCATTTTCCAGATGTTTCCTCTTTTGTCGCCGTTCCATCGTACCAACTAGAAGTCTCCCTTAGAAGATGCCTCAAGAGATGTCCAACTCCTCCTCTTCCCTACAGGTTGGCCCTTCTTGGCTCTTGGGCAATCCGTTGAAATGATTCAATACAAACAAAAATAGTCAAGTCTCCTAAATGGCTGAAAAACTTGTACCACTTGGTGAACCAGCAGTAGTGCCTAGTGCTCACCAGGGCTGTTATGTTTGCAAGGTTGCCAGGCTCACAGTGGAATTCTGTGACCTCAGTGATGACATCAGAGCATTCGGTGGACCTAGGTTGAGCACAGTGTCTGCAATAGCACAGGCCCCATTTTCAAGAACAATTCCTTTTTCCCAGCCGAAGCTTTCCCGTGAAAGGGAAAGGTTCCTACCATATCTATTATAAATTGTATCATACCATGTCTATTATAAAATTCACATTTTGATTGGAGATCTTTTAATGTCTTTTCTAGAGAGATTTAATATGAATGTTTTAAATGGTCTCCAGTTTCCCTGTGGATTATTGACATTTTAAACTCTGCACTTCAATTTTCCCTCAATACGTGTAATTTTGTCACGGCTATTTCTGTACTTAAAGATGAGGAACTATATAGTTGATTTCTTCATTTTTTCCCCATCTCTTTCCAAGGTACTGCATTTGATTGTGTCTTGTGACTGAGTGAAAAATGCTAGTCCTTGAGTCAGGACATTGGGCCCTTTAGCAAGTAACTCAACCTATCTGGGCTTCAGCTTCTGTATGTGCGATCAAGAGGCTTGGACTAGCTGACTTTTCAAATGCTGTGTTTCTTTGATTCACTCTCACTTACTGATCTGCTCCTTAAGAAGAGGGTCTGTTCTCATAAAGTAACAACAGTCTTTTCCTAACCTTGGGTTGGGCAGAGTTTAACTGTTCGTACTCAGTTTGTTAGTTATATTGCCTTCTATGTATGCTTAGCTCTAAATAATTTATACGGCTCTTGTGACAATTTTTAGATCTTCTTTTTTTCTTATTTTCTTTTATAGTTTCTAATTTGTTATCGCCAGTATAGAGGAGCCTGATTGGCTTTTAAAATTTATTGATCTTGTATGTGTGTGCCTTGTTGAACCGTCTTATTAGTTCCTGCTAGTTTATCTGTGGGTTCTTTTGGGTCTCCTAGATAAATGAGCATATTAAATGTAAATAATGTGTTCTTTGGATAAAGTTTATTTTCTTGCATCTCTATATATAGAAGCAATATGTTGAATTGATTTAAATATTTTAACACTTACATACCTGTTATCACAATCTAACATTCTTTATCTTATTTTCTTTCAATCAATATTATGTTTTCAAGATTAATCCACGTGAATCCATATAGATCTAGGTCTTTGATTTTTGACTGTTTGATATTATGTGATCACATGCATATAGCATCATTTATATTCCATTCAAGCATTATTGGACAATTGGATTGTTTCCCTCCCTTCTCTAGAACAAACAACATTTCCTAGAATATCCCTGAAGATGTCTGACAGTCGAGAAGGGCCAGGCTGCCCGAAGGATTGCTACTTGCTTTTAGCCACCTTCCAACAGGCCGTCTCCAGCCAGCAATTTGAAGCACAGCTGAAATGAGAACTGCCCCAAATGTGAAGATCTTAGGAGCTTCCTAGAAGGTGGGAGGTTAATGATAGGCATCCTGCTGGGATCCCAGGGGAGTCTGAGCTGGCCTGAAGCTCATCTTCCTCCTCCACCTCTCAAGAGAAATGTGGAGGAAAGAAGACTTCAAAAACTGTGAGCAGGCAGAGGGAGAGATATTGGGGGCCGAAGCTGTAACTGAGGTCTTGGAGTGGGCTGTGAGCACGCAGAGCCTCTCGAGAGCCAGGCTCTGCCTTCTGAGCACTTCTCCCCTAAGGCTGCTCATAATTCACGTGATACCAGCCATATAGAGCCGACTTGGCCCACACTGTCACAGAAAGCCTTATCAGAATCTCTTCTTCTTCATACACTCTTGTGTCTGTTACTTGGTTATTGCCTTTGGTACTCCACTGATGTGAACCACAGTCGCCAGGGGATGGAGGACACTAGTGACCCATCTTGCTCTGTGGCCTCAGTCCACAGCTGGAGGGTAAGGGAAGAGGCCAAATGAAGGTCAAGAAGGAAAGATGGAGTTTGAAGAGAAGACCTGAGTTAAGGGTGTCTTCTCAAGTCTTGATGACTGAAATGTAGCTCCAGTACCTGAAGTCCTGCTTGTTCTCAAGGCTGACCACGGGGCTGGGTGCACTCAGTGAAGGAACCGTATACACTTAGTATTTCCTTGCTTGCTCACACTTGCCCTCCTCTGATACACCCTCTGCAAGACTGATCTTCCCCTGAAACAACTTTCCACCTGCTACTGTCATCTCAGGAACATTTGCTTCACCTTCCTAGTGTCCCCCTAGAATGCCATTGCAGCCAATTCATAATTTGATAATCATGCTGCTTACCATATTCTCAGCAACTTCTGAGAAATTTTATTCACTTTATTCCATAGTCTTCACCCATCAATAATCTTCCTTAACTTCCTAGCTGCAGGTTAACCCATTCGGAATCATTTCTTTTTCCTTCTCTTCTTTGGCAAATCCTTTCTATCTTTTAAGGTCTTTTTCTTGTCTCTCTACCATCTTGCCTTCCTGAACATCTGTTTTTTTTCGTTTAAGTAACCTTTCAATCTCCTTCCGCAATTTCCTCATAAACATTGAGAGTTTATTCCTCACACGTTAGACAGCGGTTTATGAATGGCCAGGCATAATGGACTCAGAATGAGTTGGCACCCCCGAGGTACCTGTCTTGCTGGGGAGCCACAGGTGAAGGGCTGTCTGCTGGACACATGTTTGCATGGAGTCAGGCTGAGTGGCCTCAGGGTGTTTGCTCTGCACTTGTGTGTGTTTCTCCCTAGTTGGTTTCCTTGTCCAGCCACCTGTGACCTCCCTCCATCCAGCCCAGGGAATCCTTCTCATCACAGGGGTAGGATGTTTGTCTCATTTTCCATCACATCCTTTCCCCAAAGTTTGGTTGTGAGTTGTTCCCATTCCAAAGACCTTTCCTCTTTGAAGAGAAAAGAGAAAATCTTGTCTCTCCTTTCCTCTCACTTCACTTCTGCTCTATTATCTCCTCCGTCCAGAATGGCCCACTGACTCACATGGGTGTAGATCCGAAGATGGCAAGAACTGCCAGCAATTCTGAGATAATAATATGGATGGATCAGGAAAACTTGAAAACCTTTATCCCGCCACATTAAAAAAATTTGCACTTCCAGTGTATTCAGAGTCTCAGTGTAGAAACACAAATGATAGAGAAATTGAATTACACTCAAGTTTTTCTTTCCTCCTTTCCTGATTTATTCTAATCCTCCAAGTTAACATGATGAGCTCTTTGTTGTGTAAAGTTTCAGACATTTTCTACCCATGCACACTTTTCTTTTTTTCACATAAGAGTGTGAACTAGGTCACTTTCAACATGCTGTGATTCTGTGATTCACTGTCTCCCACCGAGTCATCCACTGATAAAGTCATCTGTTTCACGGAGAACTATTTCCAATAGCTAATAGCCAATGTCTGTGGAGTGCTTACTCTGTGTCGGTTTCTTGTAACTACTTTACAGATCATTTGTACAGCGTACCCATGGACCAGGTACAATTATGACCCCCAAGTGACAGATAAGTGCAGATAAGTACAAATAAATACAGAGGCCAAGTGACTTGCCCAAGATGCTGGAGCAAATCAAAATCCATGCCTCTGTAATCATTTTGCTCTATTGCCTCTGTCTGGGAGGCTTGATGATTTGGCAACTAAAATCTTAAATATCATGTTCCATTTTTATATCTGTGACACAAGCGTGGGGCTGTGATACGGGGTAAGTATCCTGACTACTTTTGAAAACCCTTATGCACCTGGATGAAAGTAAGCCAGGGACTGCAAGCCATAGATTTAAGGTTTCCTACCAACTTTTAAAAATAGCTTCTTGAATGCAATTTATGTAGTGTCAAGTCTAGGATGTAGCCCAAATAGTAACAGAAAAATGGAGATATGTAGGAAAATACTTAAAGTTGACAAGTATTGGGAGTGTAGTATTTTTGGGGCCAGCGTGTAGACCACAGGAAAACTTGCTGTTTCCATCCCAAAGGGAAGAGCCCTACGTTGCAACTGCCAAGGTCCCTGGGGCAGCAAGTGTGCTCACTGCTTAGTAAAGAAGCATCCTCAGTTTGATAGAATCATATGGGAGCCTTACATTTGGTTAGCAGTTCTACATTCTTGATGTAATAATATTTTCAGGGTGTGGGAGGGTATCAAGCTCTGAAAATACCCTTGGAGAGATCTGCTTATTAAGTTTGGCTATTTCAATCTCCCTACTACTTCTTTACTAAACACCAGGCGGTTTCCTTCACTTTTCAGAACCATGTTGTTTTTCCCTTGTCTAATGAACTTTGAAATACTTTTGGATGAGCTATTAAGTTTGGGGAAAAATAAACATCTCTTTAAAATAAGGAAGATAATAACAATGAGAAGTAGAAAAATCTCTAAAACAGAGAATATCCTCCATTCTAGCCAATGACGGAGTGGAAGGTTCGTGCTCGCTGTCCAGGACGTAGAAATAAAAGCTGAGGAGGCTCTGAGGCGTCTCCTGGATCTCTATGAGCCTCCATCATTTCTGCTGAGTAGGGTGGACAGATAAAATATAGGCTGTTTAGTTAAATATGAATGTTTGAAAAACAACGAGTACATTTTGAAGATAAGTATGCCCCAAATAGTTCATAGGATCTACTTATACTAAAAATAATGACTTATTATTCATGTGAAGTTCAAGGTTAACTGGGTATCCTGTATTTTTATGTACTAAATCTGACAGCCCTACTGATGATCCACAATGAAGGCTGTTGAGGAGCGGTACATGCTGGCTCTCGGACAGTCAGAAATGGCTTCAGCAGATCCAGGTACAGTATGAAATTCTTTTTGGATGTAGCTCAGAAGCCATGGCCAGCCCTTGACTGCAAGTACTGCCTCGGGTTTCCCTGAGGTGGGGTAAACCTTCCTCTTAATGGCCTTTTGGTAAGTCTGGAAGACCATATCCAAGGGGAGCCCCAAAGTCAGTTTCATCCTCACAACCATGTTTCCAATTCCTGGCATTGGCTGCATGTGACTCACAAGAGCTGAGGAGGTTTGTGGAAATTGGGAGTGTCATAGCTTGAACCCTTTGTAGGTAAAGTTTTGCTGTTGTGAGAGTTTTATCAGGAGCAATGTGAAAGACTCCATGTCCCCAGGTAGATAGAAATAATCCTGTTCTACCTGTGTGTATGTGACAAGTCTCTAATAGTTCAGAGAGCAAGTATCTGGTCTTAGAAAGACTGATACAAGCTTGGATGTTTCTGGTGACAAGGCAAGGTCCTGAGATTCAAGTTCACCTTTTATGGTTGAGGAGACAATAAGGTGGTCAGAAGGGAAATCATGGAGGAGACCTTGGCTTCATCCATCGTGCAGGCTTGTATATGTGGTTCTATGTAGATCGTGTTTCAAAGGTGGAGCTTGTTTACATCTATGAACATTCTCCGATGTGCTTTTTGGACCTTCATTCCCAGAGCGAGAGCAGTGCCGAGGCTCTAGAAATGCCATGGATATTCTGAGCTGTCAGTGGCATTTCCCCGGTACTGTTCCCTTGGTGCCGCTCCTTGAAATGTCCAAAGGGATTATCATGTGTCTTGTGGCGGGTCCTAGCATTGTGAAAGGAAGCTGCTGCACCTGGCTCAGAGGATTTCGGATGTGGTGGGAGGAGGAGTAGTACTACGACTATAAATTGTATCACAGCATATCGATTCCATCTTGAGAGTGGGGTTGGGGGTTTATGAAGGGGGGCTTTTATTGTACTTTTATACATTGTACCCTTGAAACTAATTCAATTTTTTAAAATTAATTTATTTATTTGGGGCTGCATTGGGTCTTTGTTGCTGCTAGCGGGCGTTCTCTAGTTGCAGTGAGCGGGGGCTCCTCTTGGCTGTGGTGCACGGGCTTCTCATTGCAGTGGCTTCTCTTGTTGCGGAGCATGGGCTCTAGGCACGCAGGCTTCCGTAGTTGTGGCACGTGGGCTCGGTAGATGTGGCACGGGCTCTAGAGCGCAGGCTCAGTAGTTGTGGCGCGCGGGCTTAGTTACTCCGTGGCACGTGGGATCTTCCCAGACCAGGGCTCGAACCCATGTCCCCTGCATTCGCAGGCATATTCTTAACCACTGCTCCACCAGGGAAGCCCGATAATTCAGTTTTTTATAAAGAGAAGATTCCTAATATTATTCCAAAATTTTAAAAATATGTAGTTGGATAACACTATGAAAAATTAACTGATATATTCTTTTATTATTTCTCTTTGCTCCCTGGATCTTTTTCCCCATCCAGTCAGCTAGGCACTCTGAGTTCACTACATTAGGAAGGTAAAGACTCAGCAGAAATGAGGGAGAAAAAAAGAAAATTCTCAGCTTTGGAATGTTCACAACGGAGGCCACAGTAGAACAGGTGAGAATTCTGTGAACCAAAAATAAATGTCGTCTCAAATGCAAAAAAGTATTCTCTGCACTGGGAGGCAGGAGAGGGAGGGAGGGAAGGACTGAAGGAGAGAGATCAGTGTGGCCAGGGACATGGAGACTGTGCTTGAGGACGATATGCCCAGGAAGAGAATCAGAATCTGGAGAAGATTCAGCCTGCACGTGATCATTGCCTCCAGCCAGCACCCTCATCTCAGACGTTGGGAAATTCAGAGAGAGAGTGGGAGTACGTCAGGAGGGCCACGCGCATAGTCTGTGTGGCAGGGGTTGTGGCCGTTCCCTATTTGTGAGGAGTCCCCAGCAATTTGCAGGCCTCTTCTGGAAAATGCTGGCGGACGTCTCTAGTGCTTATGTGAAAGCTTGTTCACAAACCTTGAAAGATACAGATGTAGATGACAGATAGATGCATAGATAGAAAAATGTCATTAAATAAAAGCTCCAGGAAAGGTTTGGAAAATGCCCTTTATTGCATAGGACGCTTCTATTGTCATATGATGTTAGACTGAGTGCCGGTCCCTTCATCCTCCTTCAGACCACGGCATTCTGTCTGCTACTCTCCCGAGGGTCCTTTCTTCTCCCTGGAAGGGATAAAACAAATGAGGTAGGACAGGAAGAGACAAGAAGCACTCCAAGCTCTGCTGGTCAGGGTTACCCTCCAGCATTGCCTTAATGCTCAGAGCCACACACACCACAGTGAGCTTGGCTCCAGATCAACTACCACGCAACGAAGGTTCTGGAACATTTCCATATCTCGGGGGACCTCATTTCCACGTGACTCTCTTTCATATTCCCCTTTGTCACAGAAGGCTCGGTCCAGTGGTCAGGGTGAGATCTCGGCTCAGGCCCAAGGCTCTCAGACCTCAAAGTTCTGGTCCTGCAAGGGCCCCTGTCCTCTCTTGAGACCACTCCTGGCTCTCTCTGCCGAGAAGGAGCTGCTGGCAGTACGTCCTCTAAGAGTTGAGGTCCATCGTGCAGACCCTGAGAAAACTCCTAGGAAAAGGCTCCACCTTCTTGTTTACGTCAACAGAGGTCAATGCCTTTGTTAGTGCTGGGTGTGTCCCATTTGATGCAACTGCAGAGCCATTAGGTCAACCAGCACATGTGTGCGGCCCCTTCCCTTAGACTTCTCTGGGCCCTCGTGACATAGGCTCAGAAGACTGCCAGCCTCAAGCCTTACCTCTTCCAAGGGACGGCCACACCGTCTTCCAGGATCTTCTGTCCCATGAATCTCAGTTGCTGTTTGGAACACAAAGGAGAGAAAAGACCCTGCCTGCGGGGTCTCTTTGGGCTGGGGCCTTCCCCCGTGGGCTGCTCTCCCTCATTCTCCTTTTCTTCTTGCTTCTCTTCCTCCTCCTCCTCCTCCTCCTCGTCCTCTTCCTCAGGTGTGCTCTCGGATTCCACATTGCCCATCCACTGGGCCATGTTGAGATGAAAGACACGGCAGCTGAAGCCCTGCAGGATGCCGCCCTTCACGTGCTGCTGGAGGATCTCCAAGGTGGGGAAGACCCGGCAGCAGGCCATGCACCTGAAGCCGGTCTCCATGGTCACCATCCAGTCCGGTGTCTTGGCCCTGGGTCTCTCCTCGACGGCAGGTGACCCTGAAGGGCTGCCTGGCTCTGCCCTTTCCTCATACTCTTTCTCCTCCCCAGTGGGCTCACTGTCAGACAGGAGGCTTTCGGTGGACACATCAGAAGAAGTGTCCGTGGCTACTGTGCACACATCCTCAGGAAGGGTCACTTCTTCTATCGTCAGCTGCTTTTCAGGCAACTCCAAGGGTTTCTTTGTCTTCCAGGAGACAGCGACACCCTTGTTCACTTGTACCTGCATGTAGTATATTTTCATGCCCCTTTCCTCTTTGTCTGGGTGCAGATAGTCCTTACAGGGTGAAGAGAGTGAGGAGGAGACACAGTGTGATGGGGGAGCGGTCTCCCCTTCTTCCTGAACCTGGGCTAGGGGTGCTGTAGGCCAGGCAGTGTCTCGAAATCTCCGCATTGCTGAAAAAGGAAATTAAAACCATAATAACATGCATGGGCCGTGCCGGAAGCTGAGGGAGCAGGTGTGGTAGACGAGAGAGGGACATTTGCATGACGTAGCTATGTCGTGAGCTTGGTGTCTGTTGGCCGTAGGATGGAGCGGTGTATCTGGTGTCATCTGTGGGCTTTTCATGTGTGTGGGGGGGATACTGGAGCGGTGTCTGTATACAGGGGTGTGGAGTATGGTGGTGAGGGCTGTGGTATGTGAGGGATGCGGCTGGATGCGTGTATGACAAGGAGTGTGATTTTGGTAATATCGGTGGTGCATTACATGTGGAATGGGGCTGTGGTGCTTGGGGTTTATGTGTGCTCTGAGAAGGGCTGTGCCTGGAGGGCAGATGTATGTGTGAGCTGTGTGGACCTGAGCTGGATGGTCCTGCTCTCAGTCTGGAGGTGTATGATGCAGAACTCTGTCCTTCTCTGGAAGCAAAGGCAAAGACAAAGCCTACATTTTCCTCTGAAGATGCTTAATCTGGTCCCTCTTCCCTCCACCTCAAGCCCAGACATTTCCGGACCCTGCACCTTGACTTCCCCACCATGGTAGTAGCAGTATTCACACCGCCCCCCCAGACTCAGCTGGCATCCACGCCCTCGGAACAGCTCAGCCATCCTGCCCAGGCTCCTCCACAGAGCCCTCATCACCTCTGATGACCCTGGATTTCCTCTCAGCCTCCCTGGGATCTGTGTGCCTCCTGCCTCACAGCCAAGCACCCCCTCACCTGAGGAGCCCCGCGCCCTTACCAGCGTAGCTGAGCTTGCGTGGAGTAGAAGTACAGAAGAAGTACTTAGGGGCAGAGGAGACCTCCACTGCCCCTGGGCTGCAGCCTTGGGCCACCACAGTGGATCCAAGCCGAGGGGGATCCTCTTGTGACTTCGAGATTCCTGAGGGAGGAATGAAAGGCTCAGGGTGGGTTCATCAGTTCTCTGTCCACAAATATTTACTGAGTGTGTGACACGTGTCAGGTGCAGTGAATACACACAGTTGAGAGTGTGATTCCCAGTGTATACTCCAGGATTTAATTCCAATCAGTACTTACTCTGTCACTGTTTTGTTGGTAATGTAGGCCTCGGTGGTGACTGTGAGTATGTGGGAAGAGTGAGTGATGTGTATCTGTTAAGTCTGTGGTAAGTGTGGGGTTAGCATGGGGAGCACGGTGCAGCTGTGTCTTATCTGTGTCTTTTGCCTTTGTGTGCATGGTTTCTGTTCACAAGTCAGGAATTCTGGGACATGTAACTTTTCCTCATTACATGGTGTGGCTTGTATTTATGGTGTTTGTTCATTCATTCATTCACCAAGATTCAGTAAGCAGCTACTCCTGTGTATCTGGCACTCTTGCATTGTTGTAGTCTCTGGTAATGCTGCACATTCTAGTAGTGGAAGACACAGACTAAACAAAACTACAATAAATATATAATACCTGAGCTGGTGGTAAGTATATAAGGGTTTCCAGACTAAGCGAAGAAAAATACAGGGCACCCAGTTAAATTTCAGTTTCAGATAAAGCCAGAATAATTTTTTAGTGTAAGTATTCCCATGCAGTATTTGGTCTTACTTACTTTTAGTGTAAGTATGGCCCATACAATATGTGGGACATACGGATACTGAAAAATTACTTGTTGCTAATCTGGAATTCAAAATGAACTGGATAGCCCATATTTTCTCTGGCAACCCTGACATGGGTTACTGAGACTGTGGCTTACTCTGGTTTGTACAAAGCGGGTCTGGCATTACTCAAGAATGTGTTATAAGTGTTGTGTGTATGACACGTGACTGGTTCTTATAGAGGTATTTAGCGATGGCTGAAGTTAGCTGTGTTTGTGCGAGAGTTGATCAGATACATATATATATAGTGTGTGTGTGTGTGTGTCCTATATATATAGTGTGTGTGTCTATATACATATTCATCTCCAGCGTTTGGTGTTGGAGGACAGGATTGTGGTACAGATGGGTTGTATGATAACGTAGTACAGGAGGGATGCGTGTATATACCTCCATGTGCTGTGTGTGGTTTACTAAGGAAGTTATATGTGGGGTGTGTGATATTTTTGCTGTATCAGAGTGCACATGGGTGTATGAGTTACTGTCTCATAAAACACCCCTAACAAGAGTTCTGTATACACTCTTACATACAGCGAGTGTCAGCCAGGTCCAGGCAGGGTGACAGGAACTTTACCACGCAGACTTTATATCTGATAAGCACTCTATCCCCATTCATCCTGCTCATCTCTGCACTACAACACACACACACACACAGACACAGTCACACACACACACACACAGGAACATAGAGCAAAATATTCTGAATGGTCAGGGGCAGTCATTGCCTTCCCCAGCCTGTCCCAGCCACTGCCTGAAAATTTACCTGCTGTCTAGACCTCCATTGCCAGGGCCCACCCTACAGTCTCCAGTGTCCTGGGCCTGGTAGGAGCTACTGGGCTCTAATCTGGGGCAGAGACGTCTAGCTGGAACTCTGGTGTGTCCACCCCCGCCCAGGGCAAGCTACTCGCCTACATTTAATGCATGCAGGCACCCCGTGGCCCGTGGCTCTCAGAGCTCCCTGCAGGACCCTGAGGACATTTCTCACCCCCGCCCACGTGGTCTCAGTCTCTGGAAAACCCTTCCCTTCCCTTGATCTCCTTTGGGCAATTCATCCTGTTGAAGGAATAAAACCTCCTTGCTTTCAATATGACACCATCCCTAGACAAACAATCTTCTTTCGAAATGCATTCCACTTGTCAAGATACTTTTCAACAGGGCCTTCAACTCATGGGGCTTCTCTTTCCACTTTGGTAAAAGAGGCCAAGCAACTCATGGGTCTCTCTCAGCATCCTTGCATCCTTCACATCCCCCACCTCATGACCCCAGGGAAAGATCCAAGAGCATAAGAGAGAAATCGGGGACTGAGAAAAGCTGCACCTCTAGGTCTGTGCAAGCAGGATGCAGCCTGCTGTGAGTCCGACAAAGCTCCAGGCCCGGCAGCCCCAGGAGAGAGTCCCCAGACCAGCGGAGCTGACCTCCCATCTCCCAGGGGGCATCTGGCCGTTCTGTGCCATCTCACACCACAGGGACCCTCCGGATGGATACGGCAGCATCAGTGAGACGAGGTCTCTCGCTCCCTGCTTCACAGGTGACACGTTCTCAGTCCCCCACATCCTAGAGAAGGTTTAGTTTGGCAGAAACCCATGTGCCCCAGCAAGTTGCCCCCGACATACCTCCTCCATTCTCGGCAGTTTCCTGGGACTCTTCATTTTCCAGATGTTTCCTCTTTTGTCGCCGTTTCATGGTACCTACTAGAAGTCTCCCTTAGAAGATGCCTCAAGAGATGTCCAACTCCTCCTCTTCCCTACAGGTTGGCCCTTGTTGCCTCTTGGGCAATCTGTTCAAATGATTCAATACAAACAAAAATAGTCAAGTCTCCTAAATGGCTGAAAAACTTGTACCACTTAGTGAACCAGCAGTACTGCCTAGTGCTCACCAGGGCTGTTAAGTTTACAAGGTTGCCAGGCGCACAGCAGGATTCTGTGACCTCAATGATGACATCGGAGCATTCTGTGGACCTAAGTTCAGCACAGTGTCTGCAATAGCACAGGCCCCATTTTCAAGAACAATTCCTGTTTCCCAGCCGAAGCTTTCCCGTGAAAGGGAAAGGTTCATACCATATCTATTATAAGTTGTATGATACCATATCTATTATAAAATGAACCTTTTGATTGGAGATCTTTTAATGCCTTTTCTAGAGAGATTTAATATGAATATTTTAAATGGTCTCCAGTTTCCCTGTGGATTATTGACATTTTAATCTCTGCACTTCAATTTTCCCTCAATACGTGTAATTTTGTCACGGCTATTTCTGTACTTAAAGATGAGTAACTATATAATTGATTTCTTCATTTTTTTCCCATCTCTTTCCAAGGTACTGAATTTGATTGTGTCTTAAAAATGAGTGAAAAATGCGAGTCCTTGAGTCAGGATATTGGGCCCTTTACCAAGTAACTCAACCTGTCTGGGCTTCAGCTTCTGTCTGTGCGATCGAGAGGCTTGGCCTAGTTGACTTTTCAAATGCTGTGTTTCTTTGATTCACTCTCACGTACTGATCTGCTACTTAGGAAGAGGGCGTGTTCTCATAAAGTAAGAACAGTCGTTTTCTAATCCTTGGGTTGGGCGCAGTTTAAGTGGTCGTACTCAGTTTGTCAGTTTTATTTACTTTTATGTATGCTTAGTTCTAAGTAATTTATATGGCTCTTGTGACAATTTTTAGATCTTCTTTTTTTCTTATTTTCTTTTACAGTTTCTAATTTGCTATCACCAGTATAGAGGAGCGTGAGTGACTTTTAAAATTTATTGATCTTGTATGTGTGTGCTTTGTTGAACCGTCTTATTAGTTCCTGCTAGTTTATCTGTGGGTTATTTTGAGTTTCCTAGATAAATGAACATATTAAATGTAAATAATGTGTTCATTGGATAAAATTTATTTTCTTGCATCTATATATATAGAAGCAACATGTTGAATTGATTTAAATATTTAAATACTTACATACCTGTTATCATAATCTAAGATTCTTTATCTTATTTTCTTTCAAACAATATTATGTTTTCAAGATTTAGTGACATCCGTCCATATAGATCTAGGTCTTTGATTTTTGACTGTTTGGTATTATTTCGTCACATTCGTATAGCATCATTTATTTTCCATTCAAGCATTATTGGACAATTGGATTGTTTCCCTCCCTTCTCTAAAACAAGCAATGTTTCCCAGAATATCCCTGAAGATGTCTGACAGTCGAGAAGGGCCAGGCTGCCCAAAGGTTCCTACTTGCTTTTGGCCACCTTTCAACAGGCCATCTCCAGCCAGCAATTTGAAGCACTGATGAAATGAAAACTCCCCCAAGTGTGGAGACCTTAGGAGCTTCCTAGAATGTGGGAGGTTAATGATAGGCATCCTGCTGGGATCCCAGGGGAGTCTGAGCTGGCCTGAAGCTCATCTTCCTCCTCCACCTCTCAAGAGAAAAGTGGAGGAAAGAAGACTTCAAAAACTGTGAGTAGGCAGAAGGAGAGAGATTGGGGGCCGAAGCTGCAACTGAGGTCTTGGAGTGGGCTGTGAGGACGCAGAGCCTCTCGAGAGCCAGGCTCTGCCTTCTGAGCACTTCTCCCCTAAGGTTGCTCATCATTCAGGTGATAGCAGGCATATACAGCCAACTCGGCCCACACTGTCACAGAAAGCCTTATCAGAATCTCTTCTTCTTCATACACTCTTGTGTCTGTTACGTGGTTATTGCCTTTGGTACTCCACTGATGTGAAGCACAGTCACCAGGGGATGGAGGACACTAGTGACCCATCTTGCTCTGTGGCCTCAGTCCACAGCTTGAGGGTAAGGGAAGAGGCCAATTGAAGGTCAAGAAGGAAAGATGGAGTTTGAAGAGAAGACCTGAGTTAAGGGTGTCTTCTCAAGTCTTGATGACTGAAATGTAGCTCCAGTACCTGAAGTCCTGCTTGTTCTCAAGGCTGACCACGGGGCTGGGTGCACTCAGTGAAGGAATCGTATACACTTAGTATTTCCTTGCTTGCTCACACTTGCCCTCCTCTGATACACACTCTGCACGTCTGATCTTCCCCTGAAACAACTTTCCACCTGCCACTGTCATCTCATGAACATTTGCTTCCCCTTCCTAGTGTCCCCCTAGAATGCTACTGCAGACAATTCATAATTTGATAATCATGCGTCTTACCATAGTCTCAGAAACTTCTGAGAAATTTTATTCACTTTATTCCATAGTCTTCACCCATCAATAATCTTCCTTAACTTCCTAGCTGCAGGTTAACCCATTCGGAATCATTTCTTTTGCTTTCTCTTCTTTGGCAAATCCTTTCTATCTTTTAAGGTCTTTTTCTTGTCTCTCTACCATCCTGCCTTCCTGAACTTCTTTTTTTTCGTTTAAGTAACCTTTCAATCTCCTTCCCCAACTTCCTCATAAACATTTAGAATTTATTCCTCACAAGTTAGACAGCGGTTTATGAATGGCCAGGCATAATGGACTCAGAATGAGTTGGCACCCCCGAGGTACCTGTCTTGCTGGGGAGCCACAGGTGAAGGGCTGTCTGCTGGACACATGTTTGTATGGAGTCAGGCTGAGTGGCCTCGGGGTGTTTGCTCTGCACTTGTGTGTGTTTCTCCCTAGTTGGTTTCCTTGTCCATCCACCTGTGACCTCCCTCCATCCAGCCCAGGGAATCCTTCTCATCACAGGGGTAGGATGTTTGTCTCATTTTCCATCACATCCTTTCCCCAAAGTTTGGTTGTGAGTTGTTCCCATTCCAAAGACCTTTCCTCTTTGAAGAGAAAAGAGAAAACCTTGTCTGTCCTTTTCTCTCACTTCACTTCTGCTCTATTATCTCCTCCATCCAGAAGGGCCCACTGACTCAAATGGGTGTAGATCTGAAGATGGCAAGAAATGCCAGCAATTCTGAAATAATAATACGGATGGATCAGGAAAACTTGAAAACCTTTATCCCGCCACATTAAAAAAAATTGCACTTCCAGTGTATTCAGAGTCTCTGTGTAGAAACACAAATGATGTAGAAATTGAATTACACTCAAGTTTTGCTTTCCTCCTTTCCTCATTTATTCTAATCCTCAAAGTTAACATGATGTACTATTTGTTATGTAAAGTTTCAGACATTTTCTACCCATGCACACTTTTCTTTTTTTCACATAAGAGTGTGAACTAGGTCACCTTCAACATGCTGTGATTCTGTGATTCACTGTCTCCCACCGGGTCATCCACTGATAAAGTCATCTGTTTCATGGAGAAATATTTCCAATAGCTAATAGCCAATGTCTGTGGAGTGCTTACTCTGTGTCGGTTTCTTCTAACTACGTTACAGTTAATTTGTACAACATACCAATGGACTAGGTACAATGATAACCCCCAAGTGACAGATAAGTGCAGATAAGTACAAATAAATACAGAGGCCAAGTGACTTTCCCAATACACTGGAGCAAATCAAAATCCATGCCTCTGTACTCATTTTGCTCTATTGCCTCTGTCTGGGAAGCTTGATGATTTGGCAACTAAAACCTTAAATATCATGTTCCATTTTCATATCTGTGACACAAGCGTGGGACTGTGATACGGGGTAACTAACCTGAGTACTTTTGAAAACCCTTATGCACCTGGATGAAAGTAAGCCAGGGACTGCAAGCCATAGATTTAAGATTTCCTACCAACTTTTAAAAATAGCTTCTTGAATGCAATGTATGTAATGTCAAGGCTAGGATGTAGTCCAAATAGTAACAGAAAAATGAAGATATGCAGAAAAATACTTAAAGTTGACAAGAATTGGGAGTGTAGTATTTTTGGGGCCAGTGTGAAGACCACAGGAAAACTTGCTGTTTCCATCCCAAAGGGAAGAGCTCTGTGTTGCAACTGCCAAGGTACCTGGGGCAGCACGTGTGCTCACTGCTTAGTAAAGAAGCATCCTCAGTTTGATAGAATCATATGGGAGCCTTACATTTGGTTAGCAGGTTCTACATTCTTGATGTAATAATATTTTCAGGGTGTGGGAGGGTATCAAGCTCTGAAAATACCCTTGGAGAGATTTGCTTATTAAGTTTGGCTTTTTCAATCTCCCTAATACTTCTTTACTAAGCACCAGGCGGCTTCCTTCGCTTGTCAGAATCATGTTGTTTTTCCCTTGTCGAATGAACTTCCAAATACTTTTGGATGAGCTATTAAGTTTGGAAAAAAACATACATCTCTTTAAAATAAGGAAGATAATTACAATGACAAGTAGAAAAGACTCTAAAATGGAGAATATATGCCATTACAGGCAATTAATGGGAGTGGGAAGCTCGTCCTCACTGTCCAGGACATAGAAATAAAAGCTGAGGATGCTCTGAGGCATCTCTTGGATCTCTATAAGCCTCCATCATTTCTGATGAGTAGGGTTGACAGGTAAAATATAAGCTGTTCAGTTAAATATGAATGTCAGAAAAACAACGAGTACATTTTTAAGATAAGTATGCCCCAAATACTACATAGGATCTACTTATACTAAAAGTGATGACTTACTATTCATGTGAAGTTCAAGTTTAACTGGGTATCCTGTATTTTTATTTAGTAAATCTGACAGCCCTACTGATGATCCACAATGGAGGCAGTTCAGGAATGGTACATGCTGGCTCTCGGACAGTCAGAAATGGCTCCAGCATATCCAGGTACAGTATGAAATTCTTTTTGGATGTAGCTCAGAAGCCATGGCCAGCCCTTGACTGCAAGTACTGCCTCGGGTTTCCCTGAGGTGGGGTAAACCTTCCTCTTAATGGCCTTTTGGTAAGTCTGGAAGACCATATCCAAGGGGAGCCCCAAAGTCAGTTTCATCCTCACAACCATGTTTCCAATTCCTGGAATTGGCTGCATGTGACTCACAAGAGCTGAGGAGGTTTGTGGAAATTGGGAGTGTCATAGCTTGAACCCTTTGTAGGTAAAGTTTTGCTGTTGTGAGAGTTTTAACAGGAGCAATGTGAAAGACTCCAGGTCCTCAGGTAGATAGAAATAATCCTCTTATACTTCTGTGTATGTGACAAGTCTCTAGTAGCTCACAGAACAAATATCTGGTCTTGGAAAGACTGATCCAAGCTTAGATGTTTCTGGTGACAAGGCAAGGTCGTGAGTTTGAAGTTCACCTTTTATGGTTGAGGAGACTATAAGGTTGTCAGAAGGGCAATCATGGAGGAGACGTTGGCTTCATCCATTGTGCAGGCTTGTATATTTGGTTCTATCTAGATTGTGTTTCAAAGGTGGAGCTTGTTTACAATTATGAACATTCTCTGAGATGCTTTTTGGACCTTCATTCCTAGAGCGAGAGCAGTGCCGAGGTTCTAGAAATGCCCTGGATATTCTGAGCTGTCAATGGCCTTTCCCAGGTACTGTTCCCTTGGTGCTGCTCCTTGACATGTGCAAAGGGATTATCATCTGTTTTGTGGTGGGTCCTAGCATTGTGAAAGGAAGCTGCTGCACCTGGCTCAGAGGATTTGGGATGTGGTTGGAGTAGATGGGCCAAATTTGGTAACTGGTGTTACTATAGATAAGGACAACAAATTATTGGAAGTGGCGTTGTCTGGGATGGGAATGATGTTGCAAGTTCACAAATGTTCCAGGACCAAGGAAGACAACCAGAAGTACTGGGATTGTTTTAGGTTGCAGGTAAGAGACAGAGGCATGGACTAGAGATTGAGCTCATACAGCTGGTTAGTGTGTTGTTCATTCGTTCATTCATTCATTTATTCATCCAACACGTATTTACTGAGTTCCTATCATGTGTCAGTTAGTCTGTTAGGTTTTGTGATACGATAGTGAAGGAAACAACTTCTCGGTCTTTAAGGAGTGTATAGTTCAGTCAGAGAGACTGATAAAGAAATAGGTAATTACAACATCGGAAATAAGTCATTTGATAGAGGAAGTAGGTGTTTGTGGGTGTAAACAGGAGGGTAAATTTAACTAAGTCCAGTTGTGGTGGTCGGGAATGGGAGACCCAGAGGGACTTCTTGAACGAAGTGATAGTGGAGATGAGCAGGGTGAGTAGCAATTTTCCAGGACCTTCCCAGGCAAAGATGGAAGGAAGGAAGGAAGTTTCAGGCAGAGGGACCACTCTGTACAAAATCCTTAAGATAAAGAGAATATTGTATGTTCTTCAGCATGGCTGGGGCATGAACTCTGAGAAAGGGGGTTGATAGGAGATATGGCTGGAACGAGAGCCATGGCTCTGTCATTTAGACTTTGTTCTGTAAGCAATGGGGATTCATTGAAGGTGAAGGCAGAGGAGTGCCTCCATCAGACTGTGTCCTAGAAAAGCCACTTAGGTGACTGTGTATAGGGTGGGTTTAACTGAGCACCAGCGTGGACAGTAAGCTCAAATTTTTCTGTGTGGGACCAGTGTCACACATGGGACTATGTAGGGCACCAGATTCAATGGGGCAATGAATGTTTTTTGGTTTTTTCCTCCTTTTTTATATGAGGCTAGGCAGATGATGCCATGCCTTCGTTCCATTAAGAGCAATGTGAAATCAGTGAAATCTCCTAAGATTCTGCAAGGCAGATTTTTCTTTGTATGATTTTAAATTCCCTCAAGACCTGAAAGGGCCATTGCTGTAGAAAAGGGGTCTGGTACATGTAACACCTGGATGGAAATAACAGCTTATGGGAAAACATGGAATTTGAGGAATTCTGGGGCAGGATGCTGGAAGTAGATGACTGCAAAAGGCCTTTCCAAGTCACAGCCTTATAGCTCCTGGTCCTCTTTACCTTCTCCTCTTCCTGACCCCAACCTCATGAGGATGAAAGTGTACTCTAGAGACCTTTGATCAAATCCTGCCCACAACAGTCTGTGGTTTGAAAGTTACAAAATTCCCTGAGAATTGGTAAGCTCTCTATCTTCCTCATTAGTCATTTAGTACCATTTATAATTTCCAAAGAGCTACTGTTTATAGAGCCCTTGCTTTCCATGTCTGAGTGTGTTTTATCATTATTCTTTTTGATCTTGGAAATGTAATCTTTAACAAACCACCAATTAACCATGAAATGTCACTGCAGCAAAACATCAGTATTCTCCATGGGGTTTGTTGTACTTGGATTTGACCTTCATTGTTCATTCTTGGACTGTCTTCCTAGTTTGTGGCTTATTTGGATTCGCATTTCTTCTTTTTGTTGATTACTTGAAAGCTTTTGTGTAGAAATTAAGCTGGTAAAATAACATAGAAGGCTTTTCCCCTATGATAGTCCCTTTCTTTTGATACCAGTAATTAAAAGTGTGCTGTGATAGCATTAGAGGACTTAAAGTTTGAAGGTTTTAAGAATGACTTGGAGACTCAGGAGTGAAAAGGGACTAATACAAGTGAGCATGAATTATTATTTTGCTCAAAATACTATTTAAAAGAGATTACAATTTAGGTTTATTGAAGAAAATGGTTATATTTGAGCTATTTGAAGTTCTAACAGTCAGATATTCTTTGAAAATCTATTTTAAAGTTCTAACTGGTGATCGTAGAATAAAATTGCCACTTGATGGAATGTGGAATGTGAAGAGGTGAAAGAAAAGTCAGACTGGAATGATGCTACAAAAAAAGAAACTTCCCATCATGACCAGGCAGAGCAAATGGAAATCAGGTGGGAAAGGACATAGAAGCAGAGATGGTTTTGTGATTCCTGGAGCCTGCAGCTCTTTGAAAGTGCTAACCACCATGGGGCAGGTGCAGAGCACCAAATGAGAGCCTCTCGTAAAAGTCCACGTGGCAGAGATGACAGGGGCACCAGGTGGGAAGTCTCTCCATGTTTGGTACACAGGCTGGAATTTCCAAGATATGAAGACACAGGTCTTTCTCTGAAAGGGGCGGACTGTGACGTTTTTTAGATAGAATTTCCAGAGCTAATGACATACTCAAGCTAAAGAAAATATATCTGTCCATCTAGGGACGCTGAAAACAGTGGGAGGCAGAAAGAGAAAATATTTTGGCAACTGAGAGACCTGGGCTGGTGTCTGTTACTTCAGTAAATTACTTAATGCCTCTGAGTCCAGCTTCCTCCTCTATAAACTGGTGATGTACTAATAAGATTGTTGTGGGCATTAAATGAGATCATGGACGTTGGGCCATTGGTACAGTACCTGGCACATAAGAACTGTTTAATAAATGGAAACCAGCACTCATTATTCAAATGATAAGAATAGTGCATCTCAGGCTCCTGTTGAGAGAGGTTTCTTATTATCTATTCTAATTGCTAAGATGACTTGTGAAGCCCTCTGAATTTGCATTTGCCGGTTGCCTGCTATTGGCAATTTGTTCAATGTCCCTCCTATATTTCTTAGACCCTACCATTTTGTGCATGTGGCAAACTTTCAATTGCCATTATTTGGCATTTTCCAGCCCAGGAACTTCTGAAGCTGTTGAAGTCTGCTCTGTCTGTATAGACGGCAGGAAGGAAGTGAGGGGAATTAATAGCTTCCCAGCAGCAGTCCTCAACCAAGGACTGATGGGAGTGGGTATCTAAATGCCCCAGCTCCCTGGCCCTTCAAGTTGGAAGCTTGTGTTTCCCAGAGTTTCTCTGTGGATTACCTCCACTTTTCCACACTCTTACCTGGCTATAACACAGTATTTAATGCTTGCCTTCTCTTCCCTATCTCACTTTCCTATTGGCGTTTCTTCCATTTCTCATATTAACTATTTGAACTGGAATGTTTATGACTGGGTTTGATTCTGGGAGAACCCCTAGGAAGTCATTTTCTTGAGAGAAAACAGTTGTCAAGTTGCCTTCTATGAAAAGATATTAAATAATAGAAAAACTTAAGCTTTCTTTATGGTCGATTGATTTTTCCCTATGCACATTAATTGGCTACAGTATTGTTTAAATAATGATATAATATAGAAGTGATACAAAAAGCAAAAGGACACTGCTGATTTTAGAATATTTGTTTTCATGTTAAGCATCTAAGACACATCAGTTATGTGAAATGAAAACATGATGACCCAAAACCTATGGGATGCAGCAACTGCAGTTCTAAGAGGGAAGTTTATAGCAATACAATCCTACCTCAAGAAACAGGAAAAATCTCAAATAAACAACCTAACCTCACACCTAAAGCAATTAGAGAAAGAAAAACAAAAAAGACCCAAAGTTAGCAAAAGGAAAGAAATCATTAAGATCACATCAGAAATAAACAAAAAAGAAATGAAGGAAACAGTAGCAAAGATCAATAAAACTAAAAGCCGGTTCTTTGAGAAGAGAAGCCAAATTGATAAACCATTAGTCAGACTCATCAGGAAAAAAAGGGAGAAGATGCAAATCAACAGTTAGAAATGAAGAAGAAGTAACAACTGACACTGCAGAAATACAAAGGATCGTGAGAGATGACTACAAGCAACTCTATGCCAATAAAATGGACAACCTGGAAGAAATGGACAAATTATTAGAAAAGCATAACCTTCCGAGACCGAACCAGGAAGGAATAGAAAATATAAACAGACCAATCACAAGTGCTGAAATTGAGACTGTGATTAAAAATCTTCCAAGAAACAAAAGCCCAGGACCAGATGGCTTCACAGGCAAATTCTATCAAACATTTAGAGAAGAGCTAACACGTCTCCTTGTCAAGCTCTCCCAAAATGTAGCAGATGGAGCAACACTTCCAAACTCATTCTACAAGGCCACCATCACCCTGATACCAAAACCAGACAAATATGTCACATTGATAGAAAACTACAGGCCAATATCATTGATGAACAGAGATGAAAAAATCCTCAACAAAATACTAGCAAACAGAATCCAGCAGCACATTAAAAGGATCATACACCACGATCAAGTGGGGTTTATCCCAGGATGCAAGGATTCTTTAATATACGCAAATCAATCATTGTGATAAACCATATTAACAAATTGAAGGAGTAAAACAATATGATCATCTCAAGAGATGCAGAAAAAGCTTTTGACAAAATTCAACACCCATTTATGATAAAAAGCATCCAGAAACTAGGCATAGAGGGAACTTACCTCAGTATAATAAAGGCCATGTATGACAAACCCATAGCTAACATCGTTCTCAATGGTGAGAAACTGAAACCCTTTCCTCTAAGATCAGGAACAAGACAAGGTTGTCCACTCTCACCACTATTATTCAACATAGTTTTGGAAGTTTTAGCCGCAGCAATCAGAGGAGAAAAAGAAATAAAAGGAATCCAAATTGGAAAAGAAGTAAAGCTGTCACTGTTTGCAGATGACATGCTACTTTACATAGAGAATCCTAAAGATGCTACCAGAAAACTACTAGAGCTAATCAATGAATTTGGTAAAGTAGCAGGATACAAAATGGGCAGAAACCTCTTGCATTCCTGTACACTAATGATGAAAAATCTGAAAGAGAAATGAAGGAAACACTCCCATTTACCATGGCAACAAAAAGAATAAAATACCTAGGAATAAACCTACCTAAGGAGACAAAAGACCTGTATGCAGAAAAGTGTAAGACACTGATGAAAGAAATGAAAGATGATTCAAATAGATGGAGAGGAATACCATGTTCTTGGATTGGAAGAATCAACATTGTGAAAATGACTATACGACCCAAAGCAATCTACAGATTCAGTGCAATTCCCATCAAACTAACAATGGCATTTTTCACAGAACTAGAACAAAAATTTTCACAATTTGCATGGAAACACAAAAGACCCTGAATAGCCAAAGCAATGTTGAGAAAGAAAAACGAGCTGGAGGAATCAGGCTCCCAGACTTCATACTATACTACAAAGCTACAGTAATCAAGACAGTATGGTACTGGCACAAAAACAGAAATATAGATCAGTGGAACAGGACAGAAAGCCCGGAGATAAAGCCACGCACATTTGGTCACCTTATTTTTGAGAAAGGAGGCAAGAATACACAATGGAAAGAAGAGAGCCTCTTCTATAAGTGGTGCTGAGAAAACTGGACAGCTACATGTTAAAGAATGAAATTAGAACACTCCCTACACCATACGAAAAAGAAAGTCAAAATGGATTAATGACCTAAATATACAGCCAGACACTATAAAACTCTTCAAGGAAAACATAGGCAGAACAGTCTATGACATAAATCACAGCAAGATCCTTTTTGACCCACCTCCTAGAGAAATGGAAATAAAAATAAACAAATGGGACCTAATGAAACGTAAAAGCTTTTGCACATCAAAAGAAACCCTAAACAAGATGAAAAGACCACCCTCAGAATGGGAGGAAATATTTTCAAACGAAGCAACTGACAAAGGATCAATCTCCAAAATTCACAAACATCTCATGCAACTCAATATCAAAAAAACAAAGAACCCAATCCAAAAATGGGCAGAAGGCCTAAATAGACATTTCTCCAAAGAAGATATAGAGATTGCCCACAAACACATGAAAGAATGCTCAACATCACTAATCATTAGAGAAATGCAAATCAAAACTACAATGAGGTATCACCTCACACCAGTCAGAATGGCCATCATCAAAAAATCTACAAACCGTAAATGCTGCAGAGGCTGTGGAGAAAAGGGAAGCCTCTTGCACTGTTGTTGGGAATGTAACTTGATACAGCCACTATGGAGGTCAGTATGGAGGTTCCTTAAAAAACTAAAAATAGAGCTACCATACGACTCAGCAATCCCACTACTGGGCATATACCCTGAGAAAACCATAATTCAAAAAGAGTCATGTGCCACAATGTTCATTGCAGCTCTATTTACAACAGCCAGGGTATGGAAGCAACCTATGTGTCCATCGATAGATGAATGGATAAAGAAGATGTGGCACATATATACAATGGAATACTACTCAGCCATAAAAAGAAACAAAATTGAGTTATTTGTAGTGAGGTGAATGGAGCTAGAGACTGCTATACAGAGTGAAGTAAGTCTGAAAGAGAAAAATAAATACCCTATGCTAACACGTATATATGGTATCTAAAAAAAAACAAAGGTTCTGAAGAACCTAGGGGCAGGATAGGAATAAAGACACAGGTGTCGAGAATGGACTTGAGGACACGGGGAGTGGGAAGGGTAAGCTGGGATGAAGTGAGAGAGTGGCATGGACATATATACACTACCAAATGTGAAATAGATAGCTAGTGGGAAGCGGCCGCATAGCACAGGGAGATCAGCTCGGTGCTTTGTTACCACCTAGAGGGGTGGGATAGGGAGAGTGGGAGGGAGACACAAGAGGGAGGAGATATGGTGATATATGTATATATATATAGCTGATTCACTTCTTAATAAAGCATGAACTAACACACCATTTTAAAGTAAGTATAACCCAATAAAGATGTTAAAAAAGAAAAGAAAAGAAAAGATTGAATCTGACCAGAACCCATGTGTAATCACAGCTCGGCATTTAACAACTGGTTTAATTCCTTATCATAAATATACAACCAGGCCAGAGGCATCCAATATTTATAATAAATATCAGTGACATGATAGTATCATCATGAGACCTCTGTGTATTCTTTCTGATTCAGATGAAACCCAAATTTTCTGTCTCCCCACAAAACTTACTTTTTCTATTTTCATGCATTGACTGCATAATTGATTTTGGAGAGCTGTTCCATCTGTGTTTTGAGTTGGGCTGAAGTAAGCAGTCTCCCTCTCAGGGGGTATGCCTACTCATAACTCAGACAAAATACAGCATGGAATACACGTTGGATGTTTTGGTTTTATCTATCAGGTTGATTTACAAATGACGCCAGCGGTTGTGTCGTCAAAATATCAGCTTTCAAACTTTTTTCCCCCCAGTGATTGATTCCTTTTACAAATATAATTTTCTCTAGAACTCCAAAGTATAAACTATATTATGAAAATACTGATTTGACAGGCAGGTAGCTGAAAATGGTAATGGACTGCTGTGTGCTCTCAGGACACTCTGCAGTTATTATTTACCCAGAAACCCATGGGAGGTATAGTAAGAAATCCCATTTCAAAATTGCATCACCAACAATGCCTAACTACTGCTTGTATTTTTTTTTTTAATTTTTATATTTTGCGGTACACGGGCCTCTCACTGCTGTGGCCTCTCCCTTTGCGGAGCACAGGCTCTGGACGCGCAGGCTCAGCGGCCATGGCTCACGGGCCTAGCCGCTCTGCGGCATGTGGGATCTTCCCAGACCGGGGCACAAATGCGCATCCCCTGCATCGGCAGGTGGACTCTCAACCACTGCGCCACCAGGGAAGCCCTCGTATTTCTTATCATAAGCATCAAAGTCAGGGAAGAAGCACACAAAACTTCTAATAAGTACTAAAAGATTTATAACTAAGTAATATTAAAACATTATCTGTTAGAAATTAGTTATTGAGTAATTGACTATTATGTGATAAGACTGGGTTCCAGGTAGATGAGTCTGAATTTTACATGGTATAGAAATTGGAGGGGCATGTTATTGTAGAAGTGGGTTACTGATAGGGGAAAACGGAATTCTCTTATTATATAAATCTTAGAGAAGGGACAGTTTACCGTGATAAACTTAGATGATATGTACTTAGCCAATTGTACCAATAGGCCAGTCTGTGCGATGTTCAAGGAACATGGATTTTCCATTCTCTGAGGTCCTATCCAGTTGCATGAAACCCAGAATGGTGTCTCATCTAACCCTTTGGGATCCTGAAAACTGTTTGTCACCCTGAAAATCCAGCATGATTCCCCAACATGATTGCAAAATCTGCCATTAATCAAGCAGCCCTTGTAACCTGGCTCTAGCAGTTTCTCACTATACCACTAGCACCATCTTGCCTCATTGCCCAAAGGTTGCATGCTAAGACTAGGTACTGCACATGCCCAATATGGACTGGTTTAGCATGTAGGCTTTGACAAAGGCTTTCACAGACATGAGGACTTGATTACACATGTTTAGAAATGAGAGCAAAGCAGGTACTGCTGTTTTAAAAAAATGACCAGGGCCAATCTACACACTTACTAATAACTAACATATTTAAAGTAAGGTCATTTATATACACAAATTTGGTAGGAGTCTTACACTGAGATTTGCAGACAAGAATGAGTTAACCAGACATGCCTTGCAAGGGGGTTCACCAAAATGTGTTAAAACCTAATATATATCACTTGTGAGTCAGTGACTCCTAGAATATTCCCACAGTGTTAAAATATACATTAAAAATAAAAAATTTGGACTAAATTATTTGTATGTAACACCTGAAACAACTATGCAGAATTTTAGGGCTTCTAGAAACATAGCTTAAAAATAAATCCTAAAATGAGGTCCCTGGCTTGGAGAATTTGGATTATTGCCATTTTACCAATGGAGAAAAAGCAAACAAATCAAAAAATGACTTAGGCATGATTACATAGTAACTCAATGGCAGGCCTGAAGAGTGGAACTCAGGGTTTCTGTGCTGAAATCCAGGAATCCAATGAGCTAAACTTCCAGGAAGTAGAGTATAGCACTGAAGTTCCAGACGACAGCTATATCATTGAGTTTGGTGTAAAATAAAATTCATTTCATTCAAGTGAGAACTGTTAGTTGCTCAAAAATAATATTGGGATATAACCTCCTATTACTTTGACTTTGCTCCTAATCCATGTCTGATGGCTTGGTAATGATAAAAAATCAAAGTGTAAAGTTATGTGCAGGAATACTCATTAGACTTGGAGGACAGAACCAGTAATGGGAAGGAATTGTAGGCTACTGTCTTAGGCTGTGAAGTCATTCATAATAAGCTTCTTATTAGCTTTTGGGCCACCATGTTGTACTGAATATCAAGCGTTAATCACCTCAGCTTGTAGACTGTAAAGTGTCTATAGGAAACAGAGTGTCATTTGATTTTCCCTAAAGTGATGCTGAAGCATATTGGCAATAGATTAACATTTTAAAGGACCATCATTTAAAGAAATGCTTTTCCTCAAAGAGTGAAATTCAGAACAACCTATTGTAGCCTTAAAGTTCGGATGGCTCTTTGTTTGCATCCAACTTCATTCTGATGGGAAATTTTGGACAGTCCCCTTCCCTCATTGTGGAGAGTCAGGGGGAGCTCAGATAAGGTGCTTGCCTTGAAAATGCATGATGAAGTTTGTGTAGTGAAGGAAGATGTAGGGGTGAGTATTCACTAAAGGCATTTAGTTTTCTCATTCAGAAGATAAGTTCAGATTTTCCCAAAAGGTAGGAAAAGATCTAGAAATGGAAGACAAAGCTGAGAGTAGAAGTAGGACAATGTGAGATCAGGTGGGCATGGAGCATGGAAGGATCTCTTTTTCTCTTTGTTGATTTTCAACTGGTTTATTGGCTTTATTGGTGTATTAGTTTTGGAGAGAAGGTGTGAACGTAGGCTTTGTGTATGTACAATCTTCTCGTTTCCTTTTACTGAGAATCTCTGGTACAGGGTGGGATTAGGATCAGTGATAGCGGGTATGAGTCAGCAGAGGAACAGATCTCAAGAAATAGTTCAATTGAAGAATTTTAATAACGAACTAATAATTTCATAAGAAGATAGGGCATGTTTCAGCCCACAAAGGGAATATTTTATTGAAAAATACACTCTCTCCATAGTATGTGCTTGTACCCACTGGGGTAATTCTGGGAGTTAGATAATGCTTTGAAGTTAGTTGGGTGGTTTGAAGGTTTCTACCACTCTGTTCCTGAAAAGGTGTTTTTCATCTTTCTTTTTGATAATAATGCTTACAGGCTTTGTAGAGTAGATACAATGATGCAGAATAAACTCAATAGATAGAACAAATAGGTAGCTAAAATACCTCTCAATGGAAGGGGACCAAATGCATTGTGAATAACCAAGTGTTCATTTTATTCCAAGGAGGGGGGTGGGTAAATGACCCTGGTTCTGTGCCAGATGTTGTTTCAAAACTGGAGCTAGTGGCGATGGAGTCTTGCTGTGTCATTTCAGAAAGGACGTGTTGACTACCATTGTCAGTCTATCTGGTGGCAGTCTTTGTCGTCATTCGCCACAGCCGAGAAGGCAGGCGTCTCACACAAAGTTGTTGAGTTGACAGATGTTTCTTGCGTGGAAGCTCCGAGTTAGCTACCTTTGTAGAGTTTCCTATCCAGCTCAAGCTGGGACTAGAGGAACCATTCAGCAAATGAACACTGACTCTACCAGCTGTTCCATCTACAGCACACGGAGGCTTTTCAGCTTGTCTGAAGCCTGGTACAATTTGTCTGCACAGGTGCTGCAGGTGGAAAGGTATATTAGACTCTCATTAACGCTGGCATTTCACTAGAGGCATTCAAGCCTCCCAGAGCTGGAAAGGGTTGCACTCTTAAATGTTAGGATTCAAAGGACATTCAGATCTTAAGGAGAGAAGCAGGGACATGTAGGCAATGGCCCTCTTTGTTTATAATGTCTCCTTGGTTTCTGAACTCATTCAGTGTTTTGTCCTCCCCTGCTGCTCTGGATGCTGCTGTGCCAGATTCATTAACTGATTAACCCCCCTTTTCATTTTCATGTGAAATGATTCTAACGTTTAAGTAATGAACCCTGGTCTCACTGGTGTGCTGCTGACCTTGGGCTTGTTTTGAATTTGCTAGCTGGCTGCAGTTTACTCTTCAAGCCTTGCCTAAAGTTATCATTCTGTGATGAGATATGAAGAAAATCGGTTAGAAATGGTCCAAAAGACTGAACCAATACAGGAATGGATGATTTTTTTCACCCAAACAGAGATGGAAGAGAGGGAAGTAGGATAACTGCATCTTGGTGGGACATGGCATGTCTGAAGTGAGTGGGAAAGGGAGACGAATATGGAAATTCTTTAGCCCTTGCAGTAGAGACTGGGGGTAGAGGGATAGCTTTAAGTTCCCTTTAGTTTATTTAAGAAATGATTTTATCCTCACATCTGAATGGTCTGAGTACAAATCCAAGTTAATTACAGTGGAACCCGTTGGACTCCTGATGTTATGGTGGGAGTCCTATACCTGCTTTATGAGTTGGCTGCATAAGATGGGTCTTCGATTCTATTCTGTGTTTCTGTTAGAAAGGATGTTAGGATAGTGACGTATCTTAGGGGTATCAGTGCATTGTGCTGTGATACTCCTTCTTTTCTTTCCTTCTCTCCCCACCTTCTTCCTTCTCCTCAGCACATATAGAAGCCAGAAATGTCCTAACCTCTTTTTACCTTCAATTTTTAAAACATTGACCATGCCCCTGGCTCTGTGCCAGGTAATGTTGATTCATTACCCCATTTAATATCCTCAGCAAGCAGCAGAAGTAAGCATTATCAGCACCATGTTACAGACAGAAAATTGAGGCTCAGAGAGGTAACGACACGAATGTCAGGTCATGTAACTAATAAGTGATAAGGCTGAGATTCAGATCCATATCTCACTACAAAAGCCGCCTTTCCCCCACATGACTGATGTGCATTGACTTTCAATCCGTGTTTTCTTTAAAAAACTTTGGAGAGAGACCAAGTCCTTGACTTGGGTTAGAAAGGAGTTTCATAGACCTGAATCTCAAAATGCTTAAATTACTGAAATAACAAACAGTAAGAAGTCCAGACCTTCTCCACATTTGGAATCGTTGTTCTTCCCATAGTCTTGTGTCTGTTTCATCAAATATGAGTTGATTATGTTTCAATAAAAAAGGCCACTGAAACATAAAGCTGGGTGATTTAAAGTCATCTTTTGAGGCTTGACAGTCAGTGAATGTTTTATTCTCCTCTGTTGCTATGTCACAAGGACAAACGTAGATCTGATTATAAAATGCAATTGTGTTCCTCTCTGTATTCTACACAGAAAGTGTTATTAAGCCGTGGTGACCTTTACTCACAAGAAACGTGGTTGGCGAGTCACAGAAAGTGTGAGCAATTGCTCCCCCATGAAGCCCTGCTCCTGTGAATGGAGAGACGTCTTTTGGTAAAATGTAGCCATCTGGGAGGATTTAGGAAGGTTGAATACTGAGAAGTAAAGTGATGTGGGTCTTATGGATGGTTGTTGTGAAGTAGATCATTTGTCTAAATCCCAAACCCTGAAATGGCTATCTCTATGAAATGGAACATAGCTTTTATGATATGAATATTCAGTGACCTGACATCAATAAAAAGAGGAATAAAAAGAAGAAAAGCACATAGGTCAATTACATTTTTCCCACCTGGAGAGGTCTTTGCCGCTGAAGCTTGGCATGTCTCTGGACGCAGAGCATCCTTCTGGTGTGTGCTTCAGGCATTGTGCGCAGGTGTCTGGTTCCCATTGTGCTGCCAGTGGGCTGGGGGGCCACTTGCTGATGGAGCTCATTGGCAGCTCTTTGTGTATCTTCCTGCTCCCACGAAGCATCATGTCTTTATCTTCTTCCTTCACTGCCTACCTCAGGCACAGCAGGGGGATTGGATCCTCTAACACCACCATGAACTTGAGAGCTTTGCCTCTGCTCTTAAATCTTGCCAAAAGCTTAATTGACACGTTTTCTTGAAAATTCTTTTTTACGTTATAACTCAATCTTTTGGAGCTTTTTCCAGGTTCCTTTGTTGGAGTTTTCTCTTACTTGCTGTGAATTTGCTCTTAGTTCTCAATTCGTGGAAGTATCAAATTTGGTCTGTCTTTTACTCATGGTTAATTTTACGTTATTCATTATCCGTTGATATTGTAACTCCTTGAAGCATATTTAATGGTGGTACACGTCATGCCAAACACGTCTGAGTTTCTCAGATCCATCTGAAGCAGAGAGGATGAAAAAAAAAATCAGCATCTTCACTTTTCCAGAGGAAGGGGGGCCAGACCTTCTAATATTGTAAAATGTGTGAAATCATTGCTGTCTCCAACCGCAAGATTGTTTCAGCATCCATGAGGCAAGTTTATGTGTTTTTGGAATGAGATCCTTTAGTTTCTCTCTGTATTACATTTAGTGTCTGATAAACAATCCCTACTGTCTACACTTTTGTCCTGTTAGTAGTCTAAAGACTTCATTCTCACAAACTGTACCAGTTGACTTTTATCTCCCCTGTTATAATAAGTAGTTTGATGTCTGTTATAAGTAGCCTTGCCAGTAATGTTCGAGAATCATCAGGTTCACTAAAATCCCTTTGGGCTGAAATGTTTTCAGTATTCCTGCTCACCTCATTGTGTTCAACCAGCCCTTCTAAGCTTTCTTTAATGTTTCCATTGATTTCCTTCCTAAGTCACAGTCCCTATGACCAGTCCTGCCATTGCAGGTGCACTCAGAGTTCACCCTGATGGATCACAGCTTCTCATGTCTATCAAATGAAGTGGGATGATATTGTAAAGAAGAAATACGTTAAGTCCGTGTGGCTGGCATCTCATGAAACTCACTTGGCATGTGGGCTAACATGCTTTCATGATTTTATAGTCTTTGTTTTTAAAAAATGTTTGAAAACATTGTGGTAAAATATACATAACATGTAATTTACCATTTTAACCATTTTATAAAAAGGTATACACTTCAGTGGCATTCACACTGTTGTGCAACCATCACTACTGTCCACTTCGAGGACATTTTTCATCTCGTAAGATGGGAACCCGGTACTCATTAAACAATAACTCCTCTTTCCTCCCTTCCCCCAGCCCCTGGCAACTATCATTCTACTTTCTGTCTCTATGAATTTGACTATTCTAGGTATCGTATATAGGTGAGGTAATATACAGTATTTGTCCTTTTGTGACTGGCTTATTTCACTTCACATACTATCTTCAAGGTTCATCCACGTTGTAGCATGTGTCAGAATTTCTTTCCTTTTTAAGGTTGCATAATACTTCACGCTAGGTGTACACCACATTTTCTTTATCCATGCGTGCGTTGATGCACAATTGGGTTGTTTCCTCCTTTGGGCTATTGTGAATACTACTGCTATGAATGTGGTTGGGCAAATATCTTTTCACATCCTTGCTTTCAATTCTTTTGGGTATATATCCAAAAGTGGAATTGTTGGATCAGATAGTAATCCTATTTTTAATTTTTTGAGGAACTGCCATACTACTTTCCACAGTGTTGCACTGTTTTATATTCCCACCAGCAGCGCACAAGAGTTCCGATTTCTCCGCATCTTCACCAATAGTTATTTTCTGTTTTTTGGATAATAACCATTCTGACGAATGGGAAGTGGTGTCTCACTGTGGTTTTGATTTGTATTTCCCTAATATTAGAGATGTAAAGCCATCTCTTCATGCGCTTATTAGATATTTGTATATTTTCTTTGAAGAAATTCCTATTCAAGTCCTTTGCCCATTTTTAAATTGAGTTGTTTGTTTGTTTTGTTGTTGAGTTGTAGGAGTTCTGTTTATATTCTTGATATTAACCCTTTGTCAGACATATAATTTGCAAATATTTTGTTTCATTCCAAGAGCTGCCTTTTCACTTTGTTGATAGTACAAAAGTTGGATGCATAAAAGTTTTAAATTTTGATATAGTCCAATTTACCTATTTTTTTCTTTGGCTGCTTCTGCAGCCTTTGTCTTTTTAGATTCAATCTTTTACAGTGTTTTTATCTTGAAAGAATAATCTTGGTTATTTTACTCTTTCCTCAAGATTCATGTTATAGACCTTTACTTAACCTCACTGCTAAGCATGCTTTTCACTCTCACAGACACTAAAATCTAGCCTGGAGTGTTGCTCCACGCGGAAGGTGAGTGGGCAGGCTGCAAGGGACCTTACATCCCCATGCTTTTACTTAGGCTTTCTCTAGGTTGAAGTTGTGTTATAAACAATAACGTATGATTTGGTTTGTTGGATAGCCTCAGAATTCCACTTTCTTTTCCATCCATGTATTCACTGTTCATTGGTGCTTGTATTTTCTATTTGTGCAGTTACTTTTCTATTAGTGTTATCTGAAAAATTAATGAGTATTCTAGATAGCCTCATCTAGGTCAGGGTTTTTTTAACTTCTTTCTTTAAAGCACTTGAACCCCTTTTCTAACAAAAGCTTAAGTAGAAGCTCAGTACAGTGGGTAAGAGCAGTGGTTACTCAGGAGCAGGGAATGAAGATGTTCAGCTCACTGCTTTCCCTCCTCCAGCCCTTGAACCTTTCCCTTTGAACCTGGATGGAGGCTCTGTGGAGCCGAGTTTGCTCAGGACAGAAAAGCCTGTTGGGCCTCCCTGGTGGCGCAGTGGTTGAGAGTCCGCCTGCCGATGCAGGGGATACGGGTTCGTGCCCCGGTCTGGGAGGATCCCATATGCCGCGGAGCGGCTGGGCCCGTGAGCCATGGCCGCTGGGCCTGCGCGTCCGGAGCCTGTGCTCCGCAACGGGAGAGGCCACAACAGTGAGAGGCCCGCGTACCGCAAAAAGAAAAAAAAAAAAAAAAGAAAAGCCTGTTTATAAGGCAGGAGATGAATTACAGTCATTCACTTCCCACTTCTCCAGTCCTACTTACATGAAAGCAATTCAACTTTTGTATGGTAAGTGTATTTAGGAATCCATGTACTATTCAGCTTAAACTACAGGGTTCTCTCAAACTGGAAATCAAATAAACAAACATCCCCCACCCCCTCAAAAGAACCAGGTTTCTCTGCCTGAAATTGTTGTTCAGAAACCTCCAATCGACTTTACTGACCAAAACGATAACCCACACATGCCAAGGACTTTTAACCATGATACATGATACACTTCTTGGGACACCCCATTATGCATAGTGACCCATTTTATTGATGAGTATTTCACATAGGAAGATTCAAAAGCCAGAGGAGAGTCCCCTGGTAAGGAGGCCACCTACTGAGACACAGGAAACTTAATTTTGATCCACAGACATTGTAAGCTAGAAAGGAACTTGGAGATCGGTAGCCCAAGAGGCAGCAAGAGTGGTGTGTTTGGTTTGCACAGAATTTAAAAAATTAGTTGCCAGCATTAAAAAAAAAAAAAAACATCAGTGTTTATATAAACATTACAAATAAAGATAAAAATCTTGATTTTAGCCTGTCTTGGAAAAATCATAACATGTGACACTAGGCCCATGGTCCTGTATGGCACTGATGAATTACAGGAGGCCTTTAAAAACTCCCAGTGTCGGGCTTCCTTGGTGGCGCAGTGGTTGAGAGTCCACCTGCCGATGCAGGGGACACGGGTTCGTGCCCCGGTCCGGGAAGATCCCACATGCCATGGAGCGGCTGGGCCCGTGAGCCATGGCCGCTGAGCCTGTGCCTCTGGAGCCTGTGCTCCGCAACGGGAGAGGCCACAACAGCGAGAGGCCCGCGTACCGCAAAAAAAAATTAAAAAAAATAAAATAAAATCCCAGTGTCCAGTCTGCATCCCAGACAAATTAAATGATATTCTCTGTGGTTAGCACTCAGACGTCAGTATATATTTAAAAAATTGTACTAAAAACACATGACAGTGATTATCATCTAAGTCATTTTAAGCATACAGTTTAGTGTTTTAAGTGTATTCACATTGTTGTGCAACAGACTTCTAGAACTTTTTCATCTTGCAGAACTGAAACTCGATACCCATTAAACACTAATTCCCCCACCCTCCTTCTTCCAGCCCTTCCTTGGCAACCACTTTTCTACTTTCTGTTTCTATGATTTTGAGTACTCTACATACTTCATATGAGAGGAATCATACAGTATTTGTCCTTTTGTGACTGGCTTATTTTGCTTAGCATCATGTCCTCAGGATTCATCCATGTTGTAGCATTTGACAGGATTCCCTTCTTTTTTTTAAGGCTGTATAATATTTCATTGTTTGTATGTCCATTCATCTGTGAAGGAATATTTTGTTTGCTTCCACCTCCTGACTATTGTGAATAATGTTGCAGAGTGTGCAGATTTATTTCTGAGATCCTGCTTTGAATTATTTTGCATATAAACCCAGAAGTGGGATTGCTGGATCATATGGTAATTTTATTTTTAATTTTTTGAGGAACTTCTGTACTATTTTCTCTAGTGGCTGCACCATTTCTCATTCCCAGCAAGAGGGCACAGGGTTCTTACCTCTCCGTGTCCTCTCCAACACTTGTTATTTCTGTTCTTTTGACAGTGGCCATCCCAATGGGTGTGAGATAATGTCTCATTGTGGCCTTGATTTGCATTTCTCTTAAGTTTAGTGATGTTGAGCATCTTTTCATGTGCTTGTTGGCCATTTGTATATCTTCACTGGAGACTTGTCTGTTCAAGTTCTTTGCACTTAAAAAATCAGTTATTTGTGGGTTTTTTTGTTGAGTTGTGGAAGTTCCTCAGATATTTTGGATATTAATCCCACATTAGACATAAGATTTTCAAATATTTTTCCCATTCCAATAGGTTGCCTTGTCATTCTGTTGATTGTTTCCTTACCTGCATGGAAGTTTTAAAATTTGATGTAGTCCTATTTGTCTACTTTTGCATTGTTGTATGTGCTTTTAGTATCGTATCCCAGAAATTATTGCCAAATGTAATGTCCTAAAATTTTTACCCTATGCTTGCTTCTAGGAGTTTTATAGTTTTGGTCCTGTACTTCTTTCTTTCTTTTTTTTTTTTTTTTTTTTTTGCGGTACGCGGGCCTCTCATTGTTGTGGCCTGTCCTGTTGTGGAGCACAGGCTCCGCACGCGCAGGCTCAGCGGCCATGGCTCACGGGCCTAGCCGCTCCGTGGCATGTGGGATCGTCCCGGACCAGGGGAACGAACCCATGTCCCCTGCATCGGCAGGTGGACTCTCAACCACTGCACCACAGGGAACCCCTGTACTTCGTTCTTTAATTTATTCTTTTGCAAGTAGATATCCAGTTTTCCAATATCATTTGTTTAAGAGATTGTGTTTTCCCCATTGTGTATTTTTGGCACCTTTGTCAAATATCGTTTGGCCATATAAGCAAGGGTTAATTTCTAGGCTCTCTACTCTGTTAAACTGGTCTAAATGTTTTTCTACAAGTACCATACCACTTTGATTGCTGTTGCTTTGTACTGTGTTGTGAAATCAGGAAGTGTGAGGCTTCTAACTTTGTTCTTTTACAAGATTGTTATGGCTACTTGAGGCTCCATAAGAATCATAAGATATTTTTCTGCTACTGGGATTTTGATCGGAATTGCATTCAATTTGTAGATTTCTTTGGGTAGCGTGGCCATTTTAACGATATTCCAATCCTTGAGCATGGGATGTCTTTCCATTTATATACAAATACAATCTTCCTTGATATCTTTAAGCAGTGTGTTGTAGTTTTCAATGTACAAGTTCTTCACCTTCTTGGCTAATTTTATACCTAAGCATTTTCTCCTTCTTGATGCTGCTGTAAGTGAGATTATTTTCTTAATTCTCTTTCAGATTGATCATTGTTAATGTATAAAAATGCAACTGCATTGTGTTTGTTAATTTTGTATTCTGCAACCTAGCTAAAATTATTTCTTGGGTTCAGCAGGTTTGTTTGTGTGTGTGTGTGTGTGTGTGTGTGTAATCTTTAGGAATTTTTGTGCCTAATATGTCATCTGTAAACAGAGATCATTTTACTTCTTCCTTTCAAATTTGGATGCCTTTTATTTTATTTTTATGTGTGTCTGATTTCTCTGGCTAGGACATTTAGTACTATGTTGAATAGTAGTGATGAGAGTGGATAGTGTCATAGCTTGAACCCTTTGTAGGTAAAGTTTTGCTGTTGTGAGAGTTTTAACAGGAGCAATGTGAAAGACTCCAAGTCCCCAGGTAGATAGAAATAATCCTGTTCTACCTGTGTGTATGTGACAAGTCTCTAATAGTTCAGAGAGCAAGTATCTGGTCTTAGAAAGACTGATCCAAGCTTGGATGTTTCTGGTGACAAGGCAAGGTCCTGAGTTTCAAGTTCACCTTTTATGGTTGAGGAGACAATAAGGTGGTCAGAAGGGAAATCATGGAGGAGACCTTGGCTTCATCCATCGTGCAGGCTTGTATATGTGGTTCTATGTAGATTGTGTTTCAAAGGTGGAGCTTGTTTACAACTATGAACATTCTCCGATGTGCTTTTTGGACCTTCATTCCCAGAGCGAGAGCAGTGCCGAGGCTCTAGAAATGCCATGGATATTCTGAGCTGTCAGTGGCATTTCCCCGGTACTGTTCCCTTGGTGCCGCTCCTTGAAATGTCCAAAGGGATTATCATGTGTCTTGTGGCGGGTCCTAGCATTGTGAAAGGAAGCTGCTGCACCTGGCTCAGAGGATTTCGGATGTGGTGGGAGGAGGAGTAGTACTACGACTATAAATTGTATCACAGCATATCGATTCCATCTTGAGAGTGGGGTTGGGGGGTTATGAAGGGGGGCTTTTATTGTACTTTTATACATTGTACCCTTGAAACTAATTCAATTTTTTAAAATTAATTAATTTATTTGGGGCTGCATTGGGTCTTTGTTGCTGCTAGCGGGCGTTCTCTAGTTGCAGTGAGCGGGGGCTCCTCTTGGCTGTGGTGCACGGGCTTCTCATTGCAGTGGCTTCTCTTGTTGCGGAGCATGGTCTCTAGGCACGCAGGCTTCCGTAGTTGTGGCACGTGGGCTCGGTTGATGTGGCACACGGGCTCTAGAGCGCAGGCTCAGTAGTTGTGGCGCGCGGGCTTAGTTACTCCGTGGCACGTGGGATCTTCCCAGACCAGGGCTCGAACCCATGACCCCTGCATTCGCAGGCATATTCTTAACCACTGCTCCACCAGGGAAGCCCGATAATTCAGTTTTTTATAAAGAGAAGATTCCTAATATTATTCCAAAATTTTAAAAATATGTAGTTGGATAACACTATGAAAAATTAACTGATATATTCTTTTATTATTTCTCTTTGCTCCCTGGATCTTTTTCCCCGTCCAGTCAGCTAGGCACTGTGAGTTCACTGCATTAGGAAGGTAAAGACTCAGCAGAAATGAGGGAGAAAAACAGAAAAGTCTCAGCTTTGGAATGTTCACAACGGAGGCCACAGTAGAACAGGTGAGAATTCTGTGAACCAAAAATAAATGTCGTTTCAAATGCAAAAAAGTATTCTCTGCACTGGGAGGCAGGAGAGGGAGGGAGGGAAGGACTGAAGGAGAGAGATCAGTGTGGCCAGGGACATGGAGACTGTGCTTAAGGACGATATGCCCAGGAAGAGAATCAGAATCTGGAGAAGATTCAGCCTGCACGTGATCATTGCCTCCAGCCAGCACCCTCATCTCAGACGTTGGGAAATTCAGAGAGAGAGTGGGAGTACGTCAGGAGGGCCACGCGCATAGTCTGTGTGGCAGGGGTTGTGGCCGTTCCCTATTTGTGAGGAGTCCCCAGCAATTTGCAGGCCTCTTCTGGAAAATGCTGGCGGACGTCTCTAGTGCTTATGTGAAAGCTTGTTCACAAACCTTGAAAGATACAGATGTAGATGACAGATAGATGCATAGATAGAAAAATGTCATTAAATAAAAGCTCCAGGAAAGGTTTGGAAAATGCCCTTTATTGCATAGGACGCTTCTATTGTCATATGTTATTAGACTGAGTGCCGGTCCCTTCATCCTCCTTCAGACCACGGCATTCTGTCTGCTACTCTCCCGAGGGTCCTTTCTTCTCCCTGGAAGGGATAAAACAAATGAGGTAGAACAGGAAGAGACAAGAAACACTCCAAGCTCTGCTGGTCAGGGTTACCCTCCAGCATTGCCTTAATGCTCAGAGCCACACACACCACAGTGAGCTTGGCTCCAGATCAACTACCACGCAACGAAGGTTCTGGAACATTTCCATATCTCGGGGGACCTCATTTCCACGTGACTCTCTTTCATATTCCCCTTTGTCACAGAAGGCTAGGTCCAGTGGTCCGGGTGAGATCTCGGCTCAGGCCCAAGGCTCTCAGACCTCAAAGTTCTGGTCCTGCAAGGGCCCCTGTCCTCTCTTGAGACCACTCCTGGCTCTCTCTGCCGAGAAGGAGCTGCTGGCAGTACGTCCTCTAAGAGTTGAGGTCCATCGTGCAGACCCTGAGAAAACTCCTAGGAAAAGGCTCCACCTTCTTGTTTACGTCAACAGAGGTCAATGCCTTTCTTAGTGCTGGGTGTGTCCCATTTGATGCAACTGCAGAGCCATTAGGTAAACCAGCACATGTGTGCGGCCCCTTCCCTTAGACTCCTCTGGGCCCTCGTGACATAGGCTCAGAAGACTGCCAGCCTCAAGCCTTACCTCTTCCAAGGGACGGCCACACCGTCTTCCAGGATCTTCTGTCCCATGAATCTCAGTTGCTGTTTGGAACTCAAAGGAGAGAAAAGACCCTGCCTGCGGGGTCTCTTTGGGCTGGGGCCTTCCCCCGTGGGCTGCTCTCCCTCATTCTCCTTTTCTTCTTGCTTCTCTACCTCCTTCTCCTTCTCCTCCTCCTCCTCCTCCTCCTCCTCCTCGTTCTCCTCCTCCTCCTCCTCGTCCTCTTCCTCAGGGGTGCTCTCGGATTCCACATTGCCCATCCGCTGGGCCATGGTGAGATGAAAGGCACGGCAGCTGAAGCCCTGCAGGACGCCGCCCTTCACGTGCTGCTGGAGGATCCCCAAGGTGGGGAAGACACGGCAGCAGGCCATGCACCTGAAGCCGGTCTCCATGGTCAGCATCCAGTCCGCTGTCTTGGCGCTGGGTCTCTCCTCGACGGCAGGTGGCCCTGATGGGCTGCCTGGCTCTGCCCTTTCCTCATACTCTTTCTCCTCCCCAGTGGGCTCACTGTCAGGCAGGAGGCTTTCGGTGGACACATCAGAAGAGGGGTCAGTGGCTACTGCGCACACATCCTCAGGAAGGGTCACTTCTTCTATCCTCAGCTGCTTTTCAGGCAACTCCAAGGGTTTCTTTGTCTTCCAGGAGACAGCGACACCCTTGTTCACTTGTACCTGCATGTAGTATATTTTCATGCCCCTTTCCTCTTTGTCTGGGTGCAGATAGTTCTTACAGGGTGAAGAGGGTGAGGAGGAGACACAGTGTGATGGGGAAGCGGTCTCTCCTTCTTCCTGATCCTGGGCTAGGGGTGGTCTAGGCTGGGCAGTGTCTCGATGAAATCTCCGGATTCCTGAAAAAGGAAATTAAAATCATAATAACATGCATGGGCCATGCCGGAAGCTGAGGGAGCAGGTGTGGTAGACGAGAGAGGGACATTGGCACGACATAGCAATGTCGTGAGCTTGGTGTCCGTTGGCCGTAGGATGGAGTGGTGTATGTGGTGTCATCTGTGGGCTTTTCATGTGCGTGGGGGGGTATACTGGAGCGGTGTCTGTATACAGGGGTGTGGAGTATGGTGGTGAGGGCTGTAGTATGTGAGGGATGCGGCTGGATGCGTGTACGATGAGGAGTGTGAGTTTGGGAATATCGGTGGTGCATTCCTTGTGGAATGGGGCTGTGGTGCAGGAGAGTACTGTGGAGCACGTGCTTGGGGTTGATGTGCACTGAGAAGGGCTGTGCCTGGAGGGCGCGTGTATGTGTGAGCTGTGTGCACCTGAGCTGGATGGTCCTGCTCTCAGGCTGGAGGTGTATGATGCAGAACTCTGTCCTTCTCTGGAAGCAAAGGCAAAGACAAAGCCTACATTTTCCTCTGAAGATGCTTAATCTGGTCCCTCTTCCCTCCACCTCAAGCCCAGACCTTTCCGGCCCCTGCTCCTTGACTTCCCCACCATGGAAGTAGCAGTATTCACAAACACACCCCCAGACTCAGCTGGCATCCACGCCCTCGGAACAGCTCAGCCATCCTGCCCAGGCTCCTCCACAGAGCCCTCATCACCTCTGATGACCCTGGATTTCCTCTCAGCCTCCCTGGGATCTGTGTGCCTCCTGCTTCACAGCCAAGCACCCCGTCACCTGAGGAGCCCCACGCCCTTACCAGCGTAGCTGAGCTTGCGCAGAGTAGAAGTACAGAAGAAGTATTTAGAGGCAGAGGAGACCTCCACTGCCCCTGGGCTGCAGCCTTGGGCCACCACAGTGGATCCAAGCTGAGGGGGATCCTCTTGTGACTTCGAGATTCCTGAGGGAGGAATGAAAGGCTCAGGGTGGGTTCATCAGTCCTCTGTCCACAAATATTTACTGAGTGTGTGACACGTGTCAGGTGCAGTGAATACACACAGTTGAGAGTGTGGCTCCCAGTGGATCCTCCAGGATTTAATTCCAATCAATACTTATTCTCTCACTGTCTAGTTGGTAATGTAGGCCTCGGTGGTGACTGTGAGTGTGTGGGAAGAGTGAGTGATGTGTATCAGTTAAGTCTGTGGTAAGTGTGGGGTTGGCATGGGGAGCACAGTGCAGACGTGTCTATCTGTGTCTGTGGCCTTTGTGTGCATGGTTTCTGTTCACAAGTCAGGAATTCTGGGACATGTAACGTTTCCTCATTACATGGTGTGGCTTGTATTTATGGTGTGTGTTCATTCATTCATTCACCAAGATTCAGTAAGCAGCTACTCCTGTGTATCCGGCACTCTTCCATTGTTGTAGTCTTTGGTAATGCTGCACATTCTAGTAGGGGAATACACACACTAAACAAAACTACAATAAATATATAATACATCAGCTGGTGGTAAGTATATAAGGGTTGCCAGACTTAGCAAACAAGAATACAAGGCACCCAGTTAAATTTCAGTTTCAGATAAACCCAGAATAATCTTTTAGTGTAAGTATTCCCATGCAGTATTTGGCCTGACTTAGTTTTAGTGTAAGTATAGCCCATACAATATGTGGGACATACGGATACTGAAAAATTACTTGTTGTTTATCTGGAATTCAAATTGAACTGGATAGCCCATATTTTCTCTGGCAATCCTGACATGGGTTACTGAGACTGTGGTTTACTGTGGTTTGTACAAAGCGGGTCTGGCATTACTCAAGAATGTGTTATAAGTGTGGTGTGTATGACACGTGACTGGTTCTTATAGAGGTATTTAGAGATGGCTGAAGTTAGTTGTGTTTGTGCAAGAGTTGAGGAGATACATGTATATAGTGTGTGTGTGTGTGTGTGTGTGTCCTATATATATAGTGTGTGTGTCTATATACATATCTCATCTCCAGCGTTTGGTGTTGGAGGAGAGGATTGTGATACAGGTGGGTTGTATGAGAACGTAGTATAGGAGGGATGCGTGTATATACCTCCATGTGCTGTGTGTGGTTTACTAAGGAAGTTATATGTGGGGTGTGTGATATTTTTGCTGCATCAGAGTGTACATGGGTGTATGAGTTACTGTCTCATAAAACACCCCTAACAAGAATTCTGTATACACTCTTACGTACACCGAGTGTCAGCCAGGTCCAGGCAGGGTGACAAGAACTTTACCACGCAGACTTTATATCTGGTAAGCACTCTACCCCCATTCATCTCGCTCTTCTCTGCACTACCACACACACACACACACACACACACACACACACACACACTCACACACACACACACAGGAACATAGGGCAAAATATTCTGAATGGTCAGGGGCAGTCATTGCCTTCCCCAGCCTGTCCCAGCCACTGCCTGGAAATCTGCCTGCTGTCTAGAGCTCCATTCCCAGGGCCCATCCTACAGTCTCCAGGGCCCTGGGCCTGGTAGGAGCTACTGGGCTCTAATCTGGGGCAGAGGCCTCTAGCTGGAGCTCTGGGGTGACCACCCCTCTCCCAGGGCAAGCTACTCGCCTACATTTAATGCACGCAGGCACCACGTGGCCCGTGGCTCTCAGAGCTCCCCGCAGGACCCTGAGGCCATTTCTCACCCCCGCTCACGCGGTCTCAGTCTCTGGAAAACCCTTCCCTTCCCTTGATCTCCTTTGGGAAATTCTTCCTGTTGAAGGAATAAAACCTCCTTGCTTTCAATATGACACCATCCCTAGACAAACAATCTTCTTTCAAAGTGCATTCCACTTGTCAAGATATTTTTCAACAGGGCCTTCAACTCATGGGGCTTCTCTTTCCACTTTGGTAAAAGAGGCCAAGCAACTCATGGGTCTCTCTCAGCATCCTTGCATCCTTCACATCCCCCACCTCATGACCCCTAGGAAAGATCCAAGAGCATAAGAGAGAAATCGGGGACTGAGAAAAGCTGCACCTCTAGGTCTGTGCAAGCAGGATGCAGCCTGCTGTGAGTCCGACAAAGCTCCAGGCCCGGCTGCCCCAGGAGAGAGTCCTCAGACCAGCGGAGCTGACCTCCCATCTCCCAGGGGGCATCTGGCCGTTCTGTGCCGTCTCACACCACAGGGACCCTCCGGATAGATACGGCAGCATCAGTGAGACAAGGTCTCTCGCTCCCTGCTTCACAGGTGACACGTTCTCAGTCCCCCGCTTCCTAGAGAAGCTTCAGTTTGGCAGAAACCCATGTGCCCCAGACAAGTTGCCCCCCACATACCTCCTCCGTTCTCGGCAGTTTCCTGGGACTCTTCATTTTCCAGATGTTTCCTCTTTTGTCGCCGTTCCATCGTACCAACTAGAAGTCTCCCTTAGAAGATGCCTCAAGAGATGTCCAACTCCTCCTCTTCCCTACAGGTTGGCCCTTCTTGGCTCTTGGGCAATCCGTTGAAATGATTCAATACAAACAAAAATAGTCAAGTCTCCTAAATGGCTGAAAAACTTGTACCACTTGGTGAACCAGCAGTAGTGCCTAGTGCTCACCAGGGCTGTTATGTTTGCAAGGTTGCCAGGCTCACAGTGGAATTCTGTGACCTCAGTGATGACATCAGAGCATTCGGTGGACCTAGGTTGAGCACAGTGTCTGCAATAGCACAGGCCCCATTTTCAAGAACAATTCCTTTTTCCCAGCCGAAGCTTTCCCGTGAAAGGGAAAGGTTCCTACCATATCTATTATAAATTGTATCATACCATGTCTATTATAAAATTCACATTTTGATTGGAGATCTTTTAATGTCTTTTCTAGAGAGATTTAATATGAATGTTTTAAATGGTCTCCAGTTTCCCTGTGGATTATTGACATTTTAAACTCTGCACTTCAATTTTCCCTCAATACGTGTAATTTTGTCACGGCTATTTCTGTACTTAAAGATGAGGAACTATATAATTGATTTCTTCATTTTTTCCCCATCTCTTTCCAAGGTACTGCATTTGATTGTGTCTTGCGACTGAGTGAAAAATGCTAGTCCTTGAGTCAGGACATTGGGCCCTTTAGCAAGTAACTCAACCTATCTGGGCTTCAGCTTCTGTATGTGCGATCAAGAGGCTTGGACTAGCTGACTTTTCAAATGCTGTGTTTCTTTGATTCACTCTCACTTACTGATCTGCTCCTTAAGAAGAGGGTCTGTTCTCATAAAGTAACAACAGTCTCTTCCTAACCTTGGGTTGGGCGGAGTTTAACTGTTCATACTCAGTTCGTTAGTTATATTGCCTTCTACGTATGCTTAGCTCTAAATAATTTATACGGCTCTTGTGACAATTTTTAGATCTTCTTTTTTTCTTATTTTCTTTTATAGTTTCTAATTTGTTATCGCCAGTGTAGAGGAGCCTGATTGACTTTTAAAATTTATTGATCTTGTATGTGTGTGCCTTGTTGAACCGTCTTATTAGTTCCTGCTAGTTTATCTGTGGGTTCTTTTGGGTCTCCTAGATAAATGAGCATATTAAATGTAAATAATGTGTTCTTTGGATAAAGTTTATTTTCTTGCATCTCTATATATAGAAGCAATATGTTGAATTGATTTAAATATTTAAACACTTACATACCTGTTATCACAATCTAACATTGTTTATCTTATTTTCTTTCAATCAATATTATGTTTTCAAGATTTATCCACGTGAATCCATATAGATCTAGGTCTTTGATTTTTGACTGTTTGATATTATGTGATCACATGCATATAGCATCATTTATTTTCCATTCAAGCATTATTGGACAATTGGATTGTTTCCCTCCCTTCTCTAGAACAAACAACATTTCCTAGAATATCCCTGAAGATGACTGACAGTCGAGAAGGGCCAGGCTGCCCGAAGGATTGCTACTTGCTTTTAGCCACCTTCCAACAGGCCGTCTCCAGCCAGCAATTTGAAGCACAGCTGAAATGAGAACTGCCCCAAATGTGAAGATCTTAGGAGCTTCCTAGAAGGTGGGAGGTTAATGATAGGCATCCTGCTGGGATCCCAGGGGAGTCTGAGCTGGCCTGAAGCTCATCTTCCTCCTCCACCTCTCAAGAGAAATGTGGAGGAAAGAAGACTTCAAAAACTGTGAGCAGGCAGAGGGAGAGATATTGGGGGCCGAAGCTGTAACTGAGGTCTTGGAGTGGGCTGTGAGCACGCAGAGCCTCTCGAGAGCCAGGCTCTGCCTTCTGAGGACTTCTCCCCTAAGGCTGCTCATAATTCACGTGATACCAGCCATATAGAGCCGACTTGGCCCACACTGTCACAGAAAGCCTTATCAGAATCTCTTCTTCTTCATACACTCTTGTGTCTGTTACTTGGTTATTGCCTTTGGTACTCCACTGATGTGAACCACAGTCGCCAGGGGATGGAGGACACTAGTGACCCATCTTGCTCTGTGGCCTCAGTCCACAGCTGGAGGGTAAGGGAAGAGGCCAAATGAAGGTCAAGAAGGAAAGATGGAGTTTGAAGAGAAGACCTGAGTTAAGGGTGTCTTCTCAAGTCTTGATGACTGAAATGTAGCTCCAGTACCTGAAGTCCTGCTTGTTCTCAAGGCTGACCGCGGGGCTGGGTGCACTCAGTGAAGGAACCGTATACACTTAGTATTTCCTTGCTTGCTCACACTTGCCCTCCTCTGATACACCCTCTGCAAGACTGATCTTCCCCTGAAACAACTTTCCACCTGCTACTGTCATCTCAGGAACATTTGCTTCACCTTCCTAGTGTCCCCCTAGAATCCCATTGCAGCCAATTCATAATTTGATAATCATGCTGCTTACCATATTCTCAGCAACTTCTGAGAAATTTTATTCGCTTTATTCCATAGTCTTCACCCATCAATAATCTTCCTTAACTTCCTAGCTGCAGGTTAACCCATTCGGAATCATTTCTTTTGCTTTCTCTTCTTTGGCAAATCCTTTCTATCTTTTAAGGTCTTTTTCTTGTCTCTCTACCATCTTGCCTTCCTGAACTTCTTTTTTTTTCGTTTAAGTAACCTTTCAATCTCCTTCCCCAATTTCCTCATAAACATTGAGAGTTTATTCCTCACACGTTAGACAGCGGTTTATGAATGGCCAGGCATAATGGACTCAGAATGAGTTGGCACCCCCGAGGTACCTGTCTTGCTGGGGAGCCACAGGTGAAGGGCTCTCTGCTGGACACATGTTTGCATGGAGTCAGGCTGAGTGGCCTCAGGGTGTTTGCTCTGCACTTGTGTGTGTTTCTCCCTAGTTGGTTTCCTTGTCCAGCCACCTGTGACCTCCCTCCATCCAGCCCAGGGAATCCTTCTCATCACAGGGGTAGGATGTTTGTCTCATTTTCCATCACATCCTTTCCCCAAAGTTTGGTTGTGAGTTGTTCCCATTCCAAAGACCTTTCCTCTTTGAAGAGAAAAGAGAAAATCTTGTCTCTCCTTTTCTCTCACTTCACTTCTGCTCTATTATCTCCTCCGTCCAGAATGGCCCACTGACTCAGATGGGTGTAGATCCAAAGATGGCAAGAAATGCCAGCAATTCTGAGATAATAATACGGATGGATCAGGAAAACTTGAAAACCTTTATCCCGCCACATTAAAAAAAATTGCACTTCCAGTGTATTCAGAGTCTCAGTGTAGAAACACAAATGATAGAGAAATTGAATGACACTCAAGTTTTTCTTTCCTCCTTTCCTGATTTATTCTAATCCTCCAAGTTAACATGATGAACTCTTTGTTGTGTAAAGTTTCAGACATTTTCTACCCATGCACACTTTTCTTCTTTTCACATTAGAGTGTGAACTAGGTCACTTTCAACATGCTGTGATTCTGTGATTCACTGTCTCCCACCGAGTCATCCACGGATAATGTCATCTGTTTCACGGAGAAATATTTCCAATAGCTAATAGCCAATGTCTGTGGAGTGCTTACTCTGTGTCGGTTTCTTGTAACTACTTTACAGATCATTTGTACAGCATACCCATGGACCAGGTACAATTATGACCCCCAAGTGACAGATAAGTGCAGATAAGTACAAATAAATACAGAGGCCAAGTGACTTGCCCAAGACACTGGAGCAAATCAAAATCCATGCCTCTGTAATCATTTTGCTCTATTGCCTCTGTCTGGGAGGCTTGATGATTTGGCAACTAAAACCTTAAATATCATGTTCCATTTTTATATCTGTGACACAAGCGTGGGGCTGTGATACAGGGTAACTAACCTGACTACTTTTGAAAACCCTTATGCACCTGGATGAAAGTAAGCCAGGGACTGCAAGCCATAGATTTAAGGTTTCCTACCAACTTTTAAAAATAGCTTCTTGAATGCAATTTATGTAGTGTCAAGTCTAGGATGTAGTCCAAATAGTAACAGAAAAATGGAGATATGTAGAAAAATACTTAAAGTTGACAAGTATTGGGAGTGTAGTATTTTTGGGGCCAGCGTGTAGACCACAGGAAAACTTGCTGTTTCCATCCCAAAGGGAAGAGCCCTACGTTGCAACTGCCAAGGTCCCTGGGACAGCAAGTGTGCTCACTGCTTAGTAAAGAAGCATCCTCAGTTTGATAGAATCATATGGGAGCCTTACATTTGGTTAGCAGTTCTACATTCTTGATGTAATAATATTTTCAGGGTGTGGGAGGGTATCAAGCTCTGAAAATACCCTTGGAGAGATCTGCTTATTAAGTTTGGCTTTTTCAGTCTCCCTACTACTTCTTTACTAAACACCAGGCGGTTTCCTTCACTTTTCAGAACCATATTGTTTTTCCCTTCTCTAATGAACTTTGAAATACTTTTGGATGAGCTATTAAGATTGGGAAAAAATAAACATCTCTTTAAAATAAGGAAGATAATAACAATGACAAGTAGAAAAAGCTCTAAAACAGAGAATATCCTCCATTCTAGCCACTGACTGGGAGTGGAAGGTTCGTGCTCGCTGTCCAGGACGTAGAAATAAAAGCTGAGGAGGTGCTGAGGCGTCTCCTGGATCTCTATGAGCCTCCATCATTTCTGCTGAGTAGGGTTGACAGATAAAATATAGACTGTTTAGTTAAATATGAATGTTTGAAAAACAACGAGTACATTTTGAAGATAAGTATGCCCCAAATAGTTCATAGGATCTACTTATACTAAAAATAATGACTTATTATTCATGTGAAGTTCAAGTTTAACTGGGTATCCTGTATTTTTATGTCCTAAATCTGACAGCCCTACTGATGATCCACAATGGAGGCAGTTGAGGAGTGGTACATGCTGGCTCTCGGACAGTCAGAAATGGCTTCAGCAGATCCAGGTACAGTATGAAATTCTTTTTGGATGTAGCTCAGAAGCCATGGCCAGCCCTTGACTGCAAGTACTGCCTCGGGTTTCCCTGAGGTGGGGTAAACCTTCCTCTTAATGGCCTTTTGGTAAGTCTGGAAGACCATATCCAAGGGGAGCCCCAAAGTCAGTTTCATCCTCACAACCATGTTTCCAATTCCTGGAATTGGCTGCATGTGACTCACAAGAGCTGAGGAGGTTTGTGGAAGTTGGGAGTGTCATAGCTTGAACCCTTTGTAGGTAAAGTTTTGCTGTTGTGAGAGTTTTAACAGGAGCAATGTGAAAGACTCCAAGTCCCCAGGTAGATAGAAATAATCCTGTTCTACCTGTGTGTATGTGACAAGTCTCTAATAGTTCAGAGAGCAAGTATCTGGTCTTAGAAAGACTGATCCAAGCTTGGATGTTTCTGGTGACAAGGCAAGGTCCTGAGTTTCAAGTTCACCTTTTATGGTTGAGGAGACAATAAGGTGGTCAGAAGGGAAATCATGGAGGAGACCTTGGCTTCATCCATCGTGCAGGCTTGTATATGTGGTTCTATGTAGATTGTGTTTCAAAGGTGGAGCTTGTTTACAACTATGAACATTCTCCGATGTGCTTTTTGGACCTTCATTCCCAGAGCGAGAGCAGTGCCGAGGCTCTAGAAATGCCATGGATATTCTGAGCTGTCAGTGGCATTTCCCCGGTACTGTTCCCTTGGTGCCGCTCCTTGAAATGTCCAAAGGGATTATCATGTGTCTTGTGGCGGGTCCTAGCATTGTGAAAGGAAGCTGCTGCACCTGGCTCAGAGGATTTCGGATGTGGTGGGAGGAGGAGTAGTACTACGACTATAAATTGTATCACAGCATATCGATTCCATCTTGAGAGTGGGGTTTGGGGGTTATGAAGGGGGGCTTTTATTGTACTTTTATACATTGTACCCTTGAAACTAATTCAATTTTTAAAAATTAATTAATTTATTTGGGGCTGCATTGGGTCTTTGTTGCTGCTAGCGGGTGTTCTCTAGTTGCAGTGAGCGGGGGCTCCTCTTGGCTGTGGTGCACGGGCTTCTCATTGCAGTGGCTTCTCTTGTTGCGGAGCATGGTCTCTAGGCACGCAGGCTTCCGTAGTTGTGGCACGTGGGCTCGGTTGATGTGGCACACGGGCTCTAGAGCGCAGGCTCAGTAGTTGTGGCACGCGGGCTTAGTTACTCCGTGGCACGTGGGATCTTCCCAGACCAGGGCTCGAACCCATGACCCCTGCATTCGCAGGCATATTCTTAACCACTGCTCCACCAGGGAAGCCCGATAATTCAGTTTTTTATAAAGAGAAGATTCCTAATATTATTCCAAAATTTAAAAATATGTAGTTGGATAACACTATGAAAAATTAACTGATATATTCTTTTATTATTTCTCTTTGCTCCCTGGATTTTTTTCCCCATCCAGTCAGCTAGGCACTGTGAGTTCACTGCATTAGGAAGGTAAAGACTCAGCAGAAATGAGGGAGAAAAACAGAAAAGTCTCAGCTTTGGAATGTTCACAACGGAGGCCACAGTAGAACAGGTGAGAATTCTGTGAACCAAAAATAAATGTCGTCTCAAATGCAAAAAAGTATTCTCTGCACTGGGAGGCAGGAGAGGGAGGGAGGGAAGGACTGAAGGAGAGAGATCAGTGTGGCCAGGGACATGGAGACTGTGCTTAAGGACGATATGCCCAGGAAGAGAATCAGAATCTGGAGAAGATTCAGCCTGCACGTGATCATTGCCTCCAGTCAGCACCCTCATCTCAGACGTTGGGAAATTCATAGAGAGAGTGGGAGTACGTCAGGAGGGCCACGCGCATAGTCTGTGTGGCAGGGGTTGTGGCCGTTCCCTATTTGTGAGGAGTCCCCAGCAATTTGCAGGCCTCTTCTGGAAAATGCTGGCGGACGTCTCTAGTGCTTATGTGAAAGCTTGTTCACAAACCTTGAAAGATACAGATGTAGATGACAGATAGATGCATAGATAGAAAAATGTCATTAAATAAAAGCTCCAGGAAAGGTTTGGAAAATGCCCTTTATTGCATAGGACGCTTCTATTGTCATATGATGTTAGACTGAGTGCCGGTCCCTTCATCCTCCTTCAGACCACGGCATTCTGTCTGCTACTCTCCCGAGGGTCCTTTCTTCTCCCTGGAAGGGATAAAACAAATGAGGTAGAACAGGAAGAGACAAGAAGCACTCCAAGCTCTGCTGGTCAGGGTTACCCTCCAGCATTGCCTTAATGCTCAGAGCCACACACACCACAGTGAGCTTGGCTCCAGATCAACTACCACGCAACGAAGGTTCTGGAACATTTCCATATCTCGGGGGACCTCATTTCCACGTGACTCTCTTTCATATTCCCCTTTGTCACAGAAGGCTAGGTCCAGTGGTCCGGGTGAGATCTCGGCTCAGGCCCAAGGCTCTCAGACCTCAAAGTTCTGGTCCTGCAAGGGCCCCTGTCCTCTCTTGAGACCACTCCTGGCTCTCTCTGCCGAGAAGGAGCTGCTGGCAGTACGTCCTCTAAGAGTTGAGGTCCATCGTGCAGACCCTGAGAAAACTCCTAGGAAAAGGCTCCACCTTCTTGTTTACGTCAACAGAGGTCAATGCCTTTCTTAGTGCTGGGTGTGTCCCATTTGATGCAACTGCAGAGCCATTAGGTAAACCAGCACATGTGTGCGGCCCCTTCCCTTAGACTCCTCTGGGCCCTCGTGACATAGGCTCAGAAGACTGCCAGCCTCAAGCCTTACCTCTTCCAAGGGACGGCCACACCGTCTTCCAGGATCTTCTGTCCCATGAATCTCAGTTGCTGTTTGGAACTCAAAGGAGAGAAAAGACCCTGCCTGCGGGGTCTCTTTGGGCTGGGGCCTTCCCCCGTGGGCTGCTCTCCCTCATTCTCCTTTTCTTCTTGCTTCTCTACCTCCTTCTCCTCCTCCTCCTCCTCCTCCTCCTCCTCCTCCTCGTTCTCCTCTTCCTCCTCCTCGTCCTCTTCCTCAGGGGTGCTCTCGGATTCCACATTGCCCATCCGCTGGGCCATGGTGAGATGAAAGGCACGGCAGCTGAAGCCCTGCAGGACGCCGCCCTTCACGTGCTGCTGGAGGATCTCCAAGGTGGGGAAGACCTGGCAGCAGGTCATGCACCTGAAGCCGGTCTCCATGGTCAGCATCCAGTCCGCTGTCTTGGCGCTGGGTCTCTCCTCGACGGCAGGTGGCCCTGATGGGCTGCCTGGCTCTGCCCTTTCCTCATACTCTTTCTCCTCCCC